>NC_080853.1:9045584-9354155 GCF_030435755.1 Ochotona princeps | reverse complement strand
GTGATTAGAAGGACATGGGACCTGGGAGATGCCTCTCCAAACTCCCCTGGTGAGTTGAGAACCGCCTTCGGCTCTCTCACCTCCTCACTCCCAGTCCTTTCTTTTAAGATTTGTTTTTTCTCCATTGGAAATGAAGATTTACAGAGAGAAGGAGACACAGAGAGAAAGATTTTCTATTTCCTGATTCACTCCCCAAGTGGCTGTAACCCCCAGAGTTGAGCCAATCCAAAGCCAAGAGCCAGGAGCTTCTTCCAGGTCTCCCATTTGGGTGCAGGGTTCCAAAGCTTTGGGTCCTCCTCTACTGCTTTTCCAGGCCACAAGCGGGGAGTTGATTGGGAAGTAGAGCCCATATAGGATCCTGGCACATGTAAGGCAAAGACTTTAGCCACTAGGCCCTCCTCCTTTGTCACAGAGTCTTTGCCAGATGTCATAGTTGCGTGCAACACCGGACTGGGTTCTCAGCCCAGTGGGTTGGTAAGAGAATGCTTTGTCACTCCAAGTGGACTGGGGTGACACTGGTGGTCGGTTTCCCTCCCCTTGCAGGGCCTGAGTTTTGTGGGATCATTTGGGGTCACCTCTCTTCAGGTATCCAGTTGGGCCAGTGCATCTCCCTTGCACTGTTCAGTTTCTCAGTGTGGGGAAGGCCTTGTCCACCATGACTTGGCCCTGGGATGCTGCTCTAAGCCTTGACTAAGCCCCAGGACGCTGGTCTAAGCCGGGGGCTCTGGCTCACTTGCTCACTGGTTCTTCTCTCAGAGGACTTGTAGCTGGGTTCTACCCTGGGGTGCATCTTTTTCTGAGGGACGCCTTGTGAAGGCATGGGTTCCTATTTCCTCATTTCAGCAGACTCCCTCCCTGACCCCAGCCAGTCTCTTAAAAAACCTTACATAAGTTAGTCCCAAAGGGGGAGATTAAAGCAATGAATTTATTTTTGTACTAAAACTTGGCCATAACAGTATTGTGGTGTTGGGCAGCTAGTTCAGGGTCAGTACCTTAAAAGCCACACCTCCCCCACCTACCTGGTCCTTTCTCCCTCCTGTGACCTCACCGATCATCACCTGGAATCTGAGAGGGGGCGGTATTGTGTTGTTGTGTAACCACTCCCCTCACAAGCCCATAAAGGCCCATGATAGGGAAGTACTCTCTCTTGCTGGCATGCTTCTGCTGCTTTAGCACTCGACTCTTGGCCTCCCAACACCTGCTTGCTCTCTGGCTTCCCGTGGACAGACTCCGAGGACAGGTAGCCCCTGAGCATGGCCCCTGTGTCTGCATTCCTCATGCTGTTCATTGCTTGGGTGAATCAGTGAAGATGGTAATGCTAAGATGTTTTGCAGTTCTAATTTGTGTACTTTCTTTTTTTTTTTTTTTTTTTAATTTTTTTTTTTAAGATTTATTTTATTTTCATTACAAAGTCAGATATACTGAGAGGAGGAGAGATAGAGAGGAAGTGGAGCTGCCGGGATTAGAACCAGCGGCCATATGGGATCAAGGCGAGGACCTCAGCCACCAGGCCACGCTGCCGAGCCCTAATTTGTGTACTTTCAAGAGTTCCAGGAGAGGTGAGGCCTAGCAATATGGAGTTCTGACTTGTTCCTTCATGTCTCCTTTACTCTAAGATGGGAAGCGATCTACTCTGAAGAATGCTCAGGAAGTACAGTTTGATTTCCAGACGTTATAAAAGGCATGGCTAGCCTTATATATACACAAGGTCACAATGTAAAAGACCAACTAGCCTGGCCACATTATGGAAGACTATTGGCATAGTCAAAGTGAAAGCTTACATTACAATCTGATTTCACAGTTACAGACCTAAAGCTAGGTTGGCTTAGATGATCAGCATAGTCTTATAGTACCTGGAAGGACACGGCTCTCTCTCCCCATGCGCACTGCCTTATCTCACAGTGAAGTTGGCAGAAGGTGCTCATGGCTACAGATTTCTAGCTCAGTCCACTGAAGACTCAGGGGTCAAAGTTAGCATCCCCTTGGCTGATATTCTATAGGCTGCCTCTGGGGTCCACTTTTCCAGAGACCAGGAGAAAAAAAGAGTGGGCCAGGCAGCAGGAGACCCTTGAATGTGGCTTTATTCTGGCCGTATTCTGCCATCGAGGAGCTGCAGCAAGGCCAGCCCACCCTCAGAGTGTACCTATTTGCAAACAGTTTCCTGTGATAGAAGCCAGCTTTCAAAAACCACTGCCAGCTCTGCCAAGTGCCAGGCCCCAGTAGAAATGGAACCATGCCGGGGGTCGAAGGACTCCTGGACTGGGACTGCTGTAGGCCACAAGCTAAAACACCCTTCACTCTGTCCAGCATCCAAAACAACCACCGTTATGGAAGGGGAGAGGGCTTGGGCTCAGAAACATCACAGGTGAATTTCCACTAAAGACACTGCCTGTTCTGCACTGTTCTCCTATTCAGACCAGCCCTCTTCCTAGTCCAGCCAGGTAATGGGAGTCAACAGGATGTCTCCCCTAAGGAGGTTCACACTCGCTTTGTGATGTTCCTTCCAGTACTCCCACAAGAAGAGACAGATGGGCCTTCTAGACACCTGGCCAGGCCTTCCCACTCTCCTAATGGTCAAACCCTTCCTATCAAACTTGTATTTACCTCTCAATTAGAAAACCTCCTCTGAATTTACATAGCTCTTCTGAGTCCTCTGATGATTCTTTTATTTTGGACTCCCCTACATGTGGTCTGTTGGTTACATCTCTTTTCTCCAGACCGGAAGAGATAAAATTCCAAGTGGCCATGCACATGAAACTTCAGAGGCAGTTTCAGCTAGCTGGTGCTGCGGTCACTTCGAGAGGCCACCTTCTGCTGGAACCTTGGCTTAACCACAGGTCCCTCCTTTGTTCCTACTCAGCTCCGGGAAGCCAGAACTGTCGCTTTAAGCACTGACAGCAACCAGAGTTTCCATAGGCAGAGGGAGGACCAAGGGGGCCCAGGACTAGAAGCAGGCCAGACTAACTCCATCCCACAGCTCCCAGGCAGTACACTGAGCAGAAGAGTATTGGCTGGGTGGAGCAGAAGTGATTCCCTGTGAGGACCACCCTGCAGAAGTCCTGCCTTCTCAAGCAGACACTCCCATCCAGGAATGTTTGGAATGTACTGCCTGGACCACCCTGACCTTGACCCAGGCAGCAGAGGTCATTGACACCCGCCATGATGAGCGCCTTGTGCTGCGCGTCTAACACATGCTAGGAGCAGGGAGCTTCTGCCTTACCTCATGTTCTCCCAACCTCCACTCTAAGATGTCTAAAACCCCAGTGCTGTAGACCCTAGGTGACCACTCACATACACATAGTCACCCCAAGGTGGATGTGGTGGTCTCTGGCCATCTCCCACAGGGAATGATCTGTTAGACGCTCTCCCCTGACTGATGGAAACCCTTGCCTGGACTAAGAGCCTCTCAAACGTGTCTCTGAACCTAACAAGGAGAGTTGCTTTTTTCCCCTCTGCCAAAATCAAGCATACATCTGAATTCCTACTAACTGGACAAGATTTGCTTTCCTCCTTTCATCCTAAAAATAAACAAACAAACAAACAAACAAAAACACACAAAACATGTTCCCATATAGCCCTGCCTCATTTGGCTATCTTTTCCGCCATCCTAACTGCTTTTTATATTTTGGTACCTCTTTCTCAACATTTGGGAACCCCATTTTCTGTGACACTTTCCTAACAGAAACCATGCCCTAATAATGTAACAGCAGGACCCAGCCTCTTGCCTGTTCTCCTTAACCCACGGTGTTCTTGCTGGTCTGCTACCAAGAGGAATTCACTGACTTGAAGGAGTGACCCCGCTGGTCCTTATCACCAGACTCAAGGAGTCCTTTGCTTCTCCAATAGAAACCTCGATAGCCAGAGTGGTCCTGGGCTGGTTTGTGTAAGCAAATTCCAGGTCCAGGTAGCACATAACTGCCACCTGCACGTAGCTCCAGACACACAGGTGCCCACCTGGCCATCGTGCATTCCCCCACAAGCAGGGCATCCCTGACCATTCAGAGGAAGGTCATGAGCTCCACGGACCGACCAGGAACTTGGATGTGAACAGAGCACACACCTCTCAATCTATGAGAACCATCACCCCTCACTCCCCAGGAAGCCCGGGAATTAAGTAGAAGCTGCCCAGCTCTTGTAACAAACACCTCCTTCCTTCCATCAGAGTCAGAGAAGGTCCTTCCTTCTCCCAAGTCAGAGATTGGTCTTCTGTGTATTAGTTGAGCTGACCCGGTTTTGGGGGTGGTTCTACAGCAATGCTTCGAATGAGGCCTGGCCCTGGCAGAGGACAGCAAATCCGCCCAGTCTTATCCATCCATCCTCCAAACAGAAGACTTTGATCCACCTCTCTCACCAACTCCCAGAAACCAGCACACTGATTCTCCCAGTTTACAGACAACAAAGTGCGACTAGAATAACAGAGGTCCAAGGTCCTGAGGTTGGTAAGGGGCCCAGGAGGAGCTGGATTTTTGGAAAGGTAGCCAATGCCTCATTGTAGCATTCGTAGTTTTTCTCATATCAAGAAAGTCTAGTAGTTTGGATAAAGTCACACCAAAAAGAAAGAAAGAAAAAATAATAAAACTGCTGTGTCCCAGCTCTGAGTGTCCCTGACACTACCTGGTCCCGCCTCCTCACTCCTTCCCTGGTCCCAGGTGGACCCTTCCTGCAGGCAGCTCACCCTGGTCTCAGCTGACCCCATGCTGAATGACGCGCCACTCAATCACACCTCCTATTCTACTTTTGTGGACATTCACCACCTCCCCACCAGCTTAGCGCCCGCCCTCAATGCCCAGGTGGGGCTGGGCACAGGTGAGAGCCCCAAGCAGAACCTGCAGCTCCAACTCCTTCCATCTCAATCTTCCCTGATCTGGAGGGAGCTTTTCTTGGAGAGTCCAAAACAAGTTAGGGTTTCAGATTCCAAGGGGTCTAGGATCCAGTTCCTCTGCCAGTACTCACTGTGTCACTCCTTTCTCTGAACTTCCCAAAGAGAAGGCTCCAAAGGGATTAAGGCCAGCGGTGCACATGGGATGCAGTGGTGTCCCAGAGGAAGCTCCAGCTGTCCCCTCCATGTGAGGAGCTGGTGGGAAGACCAGCTCAGGTGCATTACACATTGCACCTGCCTTCGTGGTTCGGAATCTGGACATATACTGCCTCGTTCCACTAGGGTAGGCACTATAGTATCCCTGGTTTTCATGAGCAACCCTTAGACAGCTCCAGTGACCTGACCCAGGCCATACAATTCCACACTCATTGAACTCGGTCGCTGTGACACCAAGCACACAGATAGAAGCTCTGAAGGGCAGTCGTTCTGGCAGAAGTGAGGCAGGATGGGACACCGGGTCCCCAGCGACGCTGGGACGGGCAAGAGGGAGCAGGCACAGGCAAAGAGAGTGGAGGGGGTCTGGTGGGACCCGGGTAGACCGGGTCTTTAGCGATCTGGCGCCGGGGGCTGAGGAGGAGGAGGAGAGGGTTCTGCGGGGCTCGGTGCAGCGGCAGAGGAGGCGTTACCTTGGGTGGGAGCGCGAAGACCACCGGCAGCAGTGCAAGCGGCGCCAGCAGCAGCACCAGCGGCCGCCGCGCGCTCCACACCTTCTTAGCCAGTGCCGCCAGCGCTGCCAGCGCCGCCATCAGCGCGATCGCCCGCGCAGCGCGCCGGGGACTGGCTCTCCCGGGCTGGCGTGGGCTTAAAGCCCAGAGGAGGGTCCGGGGAGGGGACTGTGCTGTGAGGCCCGCCCTCGGGGTCGCTCCTCCCTGGGACCATGTGCCGGAGGCCAGGGAGGCTGGGAAAAGTTCAGCGCGGGAAACAGGGGGCCAGGACGAGACAGCCACCCAAGCGGTGTGGCCTTGGGGTCAAGCATCGCGGCGGCCTGGGGCAGCTGGCTTAACCTCTCCCCGCCAATGTTTACTCGCTTGTGAAATGGGCCATAAGGACTATGGGAGGATTACGGCTTCTGCTAGTATCTCCTGGATTCAAAATCTGGCTCTGCCGACGCAGACCAGCTGCGCCGACTGTGCCTCGATGCACCGCCTGACGCGAGGCTTGCGCGGGACGCGCTCCGCGCAGCGCGAGCCCAAGCAGGTGCACAGGACGTTGAGTCGCCCGTGTGCACTCCCTGGGCTGTGTCAGTTGCGTGTCCAGCAGTAATACATAATAAATGTATCCGCATCCTTAACGACACGGGTTGGGAGTAGGGATGGGGTGAGGGTCGCCGCCACTTTTTGTTTTAGCTCTTCTTACAGGGATGCAGTGACATCTCCCTGTGGCTTCTAATTCCTAATTCCCCAATGTTGAAGGATATGGAAAGCCTGCTTGTGGGCTAATTTGCCACCTGTGTATCCTCTTTGGTGAATAATCTCTTCCTGTTCTTTGCCTTGTCTGGCACTTGGCTGTTGAATTTTCAGAGTTCTTTATGCCTATCTAGCCGTCATGGTTTGCAAATAATTCTGCCCAGTCTAGCGTGTTGCTCCATTCTCCTATCAGAGCCGTTGAGAGAGACACTTTTGAATTTCGATCCAGTCAAATTTAAACCTATCTTTGGATTATTCTTTCGGTCTCAAACTCTTGAGCAGCCCCCCAATACAAGAGAGTATCTGGCTTTTTAAATTTCTTTTTCTGGACGTTTCATGGTTTCAGAATTCTGTTCCCATTAAACAATAACTCCCCATTCCCTCCTCCCACAGCCTCTGGCAACCCGCCTGCTACCTGCTGCCTCTGGGAATCTGAATAATCTAGGTACCTTATATAAGTGGTGTCAGGCAGCATTTGTCCTTTTGGAATTAGCTTATTTAATGCGGCTTCAGTGTTCATCCACGCTGTGTCCAAAGTCAAAATTTCCTTCTTTGTTAAGGCTGAATGATATTTTATTGTACTGTGATTTCCTTATCTATTTCCTAGTTGGTTAACATCGGGTGGTGTCCATCTTGTGTCGGTTGTGGCTAACACTACCACCAATATGGAGGTTCAAACACTTGCCAGAGTCTCTGCTTTCCAGAACTGGGGGAGCTGGATTATGGAGCAACTGAATGCTTTGCTTCGTTTTGTTTTTGAGGAATGGCCATGCTGTTTCACAGGGACACTGACATTCCCACCAGTAGTACCCAAGGTTCCAACTTCACCCCCTGCTCACTAACTGAGTGTTTGGTGTATGTATGTGTATGGGTGGGGAGGGAAGGATGGCCATTGTAGTGGGCATACAGGGGCCTCTCATTGTAGTTTTGATGTACATCTATTTCTTTGTTGACTGTTGGTATTGAGCAATCTCTCATGCTTTTGGGTCATTGTATATGGCTTGTTTGGAGAAATGTTCATCCAGGACCTTTGTCCATATTTAAATTGAGATATTTGCTCTCGGGTGTTTGTGTGGTCCCTTATTGCTAGCTCTGGGCATAACCTCATATACACTCATGTTGTTTTATCGGATAGTGTTTACCTGTAGGACACTGTTTCCAGTGTAGGATAGAAACTTGACTTTTATGGCCCTTTGTCTTATTGTTTTCAATGTTCCCTCCACATACATTTAGGACCACATGCAGTGCTATTGTTTTAGCAGCAACTGTCAAACATAATTTAGAAAACTCAAGATATTAATGTCTAATTGTATTATAACCACACTGGCTTTCTTATTTTTTAAGATTTATTTTTGGGCCCGGCGGCGTGGCCTAGCGACTTAAAGTCCTCACCTTAAATGCGCCGGGATCCCATATGGGCACCAGTTCTAATCCTGGCAGCTCCACTTCCCATCCAGCTCTCTGCTTGTGGCCTGGGAAAGCAGTCAAGGACAGCCCAAGGATTTGGGACCCTGAACCTGCGTGGGAGACCCGGAAGAGGTTCCAGGTTCCCAGCTCCGGATCGGCGCAGCACCGGCCGTTGTGGTCACTTGGGGAGTGAATCATCGGACGGAAGATCTTCCTCTCTCTCTCTCCTCTCTATATATCTGACTTTGTAACAAAAGTAAATAAATCTTTTTAAAAAAAAGATTTATTTTTATTAGAAAGGCAGATATACGGAGAAGATGATCTTCCATCTGCTTGCTGATTCACTCCCCAAGTGGCCGCAACATTTGGAGCTGAGTTGGTCTGAAGCCAGGAGCCAAGAGCTTCTTCCTGGTCTCCCATGCAGGTGCAGGGTCCCAAGACCTTGGGCCATCCTCGATTGCTTTCCCAGGCCACAAGCAGGGAAGTGGAAGGGAAGTGGAGCGGCTGGGATACGAACCAGCACTCATATGGGATGCCGGTGTGTGGAAGGTGAGGATTTTAGCCACTAGGCTATCATGCCAGGTCCTAGCTTTCTTAATATTTGCATAGTTTATATTTTTTCATTTTATTTTTTATTTTCCTATTATTCTAAAAAGCTACCTCAAATGTGTCTAGGCTTATAATAGATTTGCTGTATGTAGCATAACTGGGGTTTGCTCCTTTGTTCAACTGGACATTCTGTGATTTTTAATTTAGCCCATTTACAATTACTGTAATCATCTATCTAGTTCAAGTTAAGTGTCTTTCACTATTCGTTTCGGTTCATCTGTTCTTTTCCATTGCTCTTCCTCTCTTGCCTTTTTTGTACCAACTAAATATATTTTTAGAATTGCATTTTATTTCCTATATTGATTTTTTGTGTTAGTGATTAAAGATCATGACACATCTCTTCTTTGTGATCTCCTTTGGAGGGACGGCACATTACTTCAGGAGAAATAAAAGGACCTTCCAGTAGCATAATTCCATTTACCTCCTTCCTCTCATCATTTGGTCTCTTACTGTCTTTTTAAAAAATTATTATTAATTGCTTATTTGAAAGGCAGAGTGACACAGGGAGGGGGAGAGGGAGAGAGAAGAGAGAGAAAATCCTCTGTCCTCTTGTTTACTCCCTCAACACCTGCCAACGCTGGGGGCTGGGCCAGTCTGAAACCAGGAGGCAAGAACCCAAACACCTGCGCCCACATCGCTGCCTGCCAGGTGCATTAGCCAGAAGCGGGATCAGAAGCAGGTAACTGGCACAACAGCCAAAGCAGCTGCTTAAACCACTGACATGCAACACTCACCCCACATTTTTAAACTTACATATTCTGGAAATCCAACAGAATATTAAAGCTAACTCATTCTAAGTCATGAGAGATAACTTAAATTTCCAGAAAACCTGTGATCGGTAGATTGGAATTATCCATAGTAGGGACATTTATGTCATAGATAGAATAAAATGGTCTAAACTAGAGAAGTTTTGCCTCAGAGATTCCACTATAAAATATTATCAGAACCCCACTGGATAATCCCATAAGACATTGCTATAATTTTCAAGTGAATAATCTTTTAAGGACTTGTAACCAGGTATTTAATTTGGGGAGGGCACATGGCATAATGGTAGACACACTTGCCTCCCTGGTCACAAGGTCTGAGTTCAAGTCCCGGCTTTGCTTCCAATTTGAGCTGCTTGTGGATGTGCAGCTTTGGAAACAGTCATAATGGCTCAAAGGACTTGGCTTCTTGTCACCTGCAGGGGAGATCCAGGCAGAGCTTCTGGTTTCCAGCTTTGGCATGGCCTAGTCTGAGCTGTTGTAGATATTTGTGTATCTATAGAAGAAAGGTTTTTTCTATCTCTGTATCTTTGTCTTTTAAAGACATGGAAAATGAACAATAAATATTTTACATGTATATAAATAAAAATATTTTTTCAAAAGGCTTATTTATTTTTATTGAAAAGGCAGCAGAGAGACAGAGAGGAAGATCTTCCATCCAATGATTCACTCTTAAAGCGGCTGCAGAAGCTGGAACTGTGCCGATCCAAAGCCAGGAGCCAGGAGCCCCTTCCCATGTGGGTGCAGGCTCCCAAGGCTTTGAGCCATCCTCAACTACTCAACTGCTTTCCCAGGACACAAGCAGGGAGCTGGAAGGGAAGCGGGGCTGGCAGCATCAGAACCAGCATCCATATTGGATCCTGGCGCATTCAAGGCGAGGACTTTAGCAGCTAGGCCACTGCTCTGGGTCCAATAAAAATACTTTTTAAAAATGCTTTATTTTTTGGTTGGAAAGGCAGATATACAAGCTTCCATCTGCTGATTCACTCCCAATTGGCCACTATGGTCAGAGCTGAGTCCATCCAAAGCCAGAAACATGGAGTTTCTTCCGGGTCTCCCATGTGGGTGCATGGTACCAAGACTTTTGGGCCATCCTCTGCTGTCTTAAGCAGGAAGCTGGATGGGAAGTAGAAGAGCCAGGACATGAACTCACACCCTTTAGGGATCCTGGCACCTCTAACGGGAGAATTAGCCAATTGAGCCATTACGCCCAGCCCTTCCTCAGCCATTTCTTACTTGCTGGTCTGCTGAAAATGCATTCTCTTACCTTCCGTCTACCTGCAAGCATCCTCACCCATGCCTTTGTTTGGAAGTTATTTGCACCAGGGGTAAAAATCTAGGCTGACTGTTGTGACTTCTTTCAGCAATGAAAATCATTTGGCCTGCAAGCTCACAGTTTCTTAGCTAAGCAAAGCAGAAGTTACAAAAGCGAAAAGTATTGCAGTTAGCAATGAGCTATGTCTACTCCATTTTGTTTTCAACTCTACAATCTCCTTTGTATTTGTTTCCTTGGGATTTTCTGGGCTGCTCGGCTATGTGTGATGGCGTCTTCCACCAGCCTTGTAATGTTCCAAGTCGTCTCTTCAGATGACTGCCTCTGGCCGCTGCCCGGGCTCAGGACTCCAACTACAGTTCTGCTAAAGCATTCAGTGTCATCTTACAAGTCTCAGATTCTGTCCTCATAGTTTTCCACTTCTCCTTAATTCCAGTTGGGGAGGATTTTGCATTTCGTATCTTCATCTTCACTGTGTGCGTCCTGCTTCAGATCTAAACCTTATTTATTTATTTATTTATTTATTTTTCAGAGAAGTTTATCTGTGAAGGAACCAGGTGAGCGGGAAAGAACAGGGAGGAGGAAGTATCTCCTGAGAGCGAAAGCCGGGAGGTGGGGCACCTCTCGAATGGAGAAGGGAAAGACACCACCGGATCTAAATCTTAATTTGTCATACTTTATAAATTAGCTCTTAGGCGCAATGAAGTCCTTACACACAGCTAACTTCCTGCAGCGAAGTCCTCTTTCCAGGATAAGCACGGCCTGGGAGGCTCCTGGTTTTAGCCCTAGCTCTTGTGGGCATAAAATCCTTTCTAAGTAGTTGTTCATCATGAAAAAAAAAACTGGAACTCACATCCTTTGATCATTTGCATTTTCCATGAATATTCTGAAGGCCCCACATTTGTTTTCATTTCTCACAGGGCACAGATGGAAGAGTGCACTTCTGACCCATGGGAGAATGCTGTGCCCAGGCTTTGGAGAGCCCGCCAGGCTGTTTCCCAAGGTACCTCCTTCATTCCCTGAACTGTCAGCACTGTGGGATGGGGCCCACTGTCTCCATATCCTAACAGCACATGCAACTCTCTTTTTGACACTGGCGTCTCGGCGGGGAGGGGGGGGGGAGTGGTGCTTTATTTCCACTGGAGATTCCTCTGGCTGTGCTGAGGGTGGCCTGAACCGAAGTCACGCTGGTGCAAGTGCTGAGAATGGCTCAGTCCCAGATGGACATTGCCAGTGAAGCTGACAGATGTCGCCAAAAGCCAGCAGAGAACTGACACCACGATCCAATGAGATGGGGAAATGTTTCTACAAGTGGGACAGATGTAGTATGAAGGTTTAAATAATAACACTGAGTTGCATAAAGGGAAGGCAGCTCCCTGTGGCTCCTCTCCTTAACCCTTTGCTATTCCCTGAACAGAGCCTCACTTGGGTGTCCAACTCCCTTCGCCACCTCTGCCCTTGCAGTAGATACAGAAGGCACTGGGCAGAGACTCTGGTACCTCACTGAAGTAGGACAATGTTGCTTTACTTTTATTTACTTTCAACTTCAGGCAGGTGATGGTTGTTTTTCACTAAAGCCCGAGACTTTTAGCAAAAGTTAAACCTCTCATTCAATGAAATCTACTAAAGTTTGCAATGGGAAGTAATGCAAATAAAAAGTGCCAAGTAAAACACAATATAGTGGTGACAGCAATACTCCAAAAACTGCCAGGATCTGCAATTTGGGAAGCTGGGAGATAGTGAGAGAAGGGTTGGGAAGGGTGCGATGCTCAATCCCTGTCCAGGTCGCATTGCCATCATTCCCATAACCCCCCGGGGACAAGTTACTTCCCGCTGGACTCATCCCAAGCTGTGATGAAACCTGCCCCCATGGCCTTCAGCTTAGGAGCTGACCCTGAGCCAGCCCAGTAACCGGCCTCATCAAAGGCTTCTGACAGCCTGGGTTGGATGGTGAGGCCCCCCAGGCGCCCTTTGGACCTCTGAGACAAGGACATGAGTGTTCCAGAAAAACTATTCCTAGAGATCTGGATCTGCTAGCATCATGGAGTCTACATCCACTGCAAAGAGGGCCTCAAGTCAGCTCCCTCTTCCACATCCCACTGAGAGATCTGGGAGGCTCAGTGTGATAATGACACAAGTGTGGTAGTGACAACAAGCCTGGGGGACCCACTGACTCTACCCTCAGCACCATTCTCAACACTGTCGTGTTTTTACTCCTTGTATCCCTGCAAAACTCACTTGCCCATGCCTTAGACAAAGTTATATCCAGATTCTGGCTACGCCACTTGCTTGCTTAACTTCACTAGACCTGAGATTTCCATCTGAAATGAGGACAGTTAAAGCACTTGACTCACAGGGACTGGTGGAGAAGGGACACCTCCCAAGCACAGAGTGACAGTACACGGCAGCAGTTGCTCCCTGGGAGTCAGAGGGGTCTGTGTTTCCACCTCTTGGGTAGCAGCGGGGCGCATGTTGTTCCAGCTGGTGGAATATGGTAGAAGCAAAGTGGTGAGACTTATAGGGCTAAGTCACAGAGAATCCAGTTTCTGTCTAATTCGGTCACTCATGCAACCGTCACTCTTGACACCCGGCTGCCACATGGGTTTTTGAATCTTTTAATTATTTTAATTTCTTTGAAAGGCAGAGATATCTCCTATCCACGGGTTCAGTTCCCACATGCCCGCAATAGCCAGGGCTGGGTCCAGGCCCAAACCAAGAACCTGCAACTCCTTCTGGGTCTCCTGGATGGGTAGCAGGGGCCCAACTACCTTGAGTAACTACCCCTTGTCTCTCCGAGTGCACATTAGCAGGAAGCTAGCTCCCAGATACTGCAGTGTGGGGGTGTGGGCATCCCAAGCAGTGTCTTACCTGCTGCACCAAATGTCCACACCTCAGCCGAAATATCTGAAGTCCAAACTGAACCAGGACAGAAAATCCAGTGGGAGGCAGTCAGAAGCGAAAAGAAACCAAGGCTCGCAAAGGATCAGGCAACAGATACCTGGTGTGTGAGTGAGCGAGCTGTGTTCTAACACTGAGCTAAGAATTTGATAGAGAAATGCCAATAAAACTTCATAGCAGCCAATGGACAGATACGGGAAAAGAGGCACCCCCCTTGCTTGACAACACAGAAGGGTCACAAGACCTCAGTTACAGGACATACCTTCTGGGAGGGATGCTGAGAGCTGGGTATAGCAGGCACCACCCATGTCCAGCTTTCCTCTGTCCTCCGTAACAATCACCTGGAATACGAAACGGGCTTTTAAAGAACATTCCCAGGCTTTCTTGTAGCTAGGTTTACCTATGTGATTAAGATATGGCCAATGACAAGTTAAAAGAAGTTATGAGAGATGTTTAGGTCTTTAAAGGAGCATATCCATTTATCCTGTTCCTTTCTCCTCCATAACTCCTAGGATATCGGCACAGTGCTTGAGTTCCAGAATCCACCTTGGATCAGAAGGTGTGGATGACATGCTAAACTGGTGCTCCACCCACCCACCAATAAGCCGCACCTCATGGTATTCACACCCATGCGGACTCCTCTGCATGGTGACCCTGTACTTGGTCATGTACCTTGCTTTGGCCAATGGGACAGCAGTGAGTGTGATATAAACTGCTTGCCTCATGGGCTTGTCCTATTCAAATGCAGCCAGCGCCGTATTATACTGAGACCTAGGCTGGACTCCTACTTAAAGGAAGACTGCAGAAAGGGCCCTGGAAGCTGGGAAGCCATCCTAGATGTCCCAGCCAAGCTCCCAGCTACACGCAGCCCCAAATCACTTCCAACTGAGCCCAGCAACTGCCCTGAGAAATAACAAAATGGATGATGTTTCAGGCGGTAGGCGGGGACTTATGCGAAGAACATGCGGTGGTCTTGAGTGTGGAAGGTACAGGGTAACACAGTGCCACAGAAAGATGGGGGCAGGGAACTCCTCTAGGTCATTGCCAAGGCTGTATAAACTCCCCACATGCTGTGCCTTTCCGCTCCTGCTTTCCTTTAACTGCACCTGAAACCGTTCCATTAGGGTCATGAGAGACATTGTCACACCCTACCCTGGGTGGACCCTACAATGTACTGCCCAGGACCCCTTTAGGAATGAAACTCTCACCTACCAGAAGGCTTGTGGCAGCTGGCCCTGGTCATTAGCCCTTGTGGGGGACAAAGGGCCAGCTCAGCCCATGCAGCTTCCTCTCCTGGGAGTGGGCATGCATGCAGGCTCACCCAGCCAGACACAACTTTGAGGGACTTTTCCCCCCTGAGGGATCCTCATGGTCAGCAAGGCCTTTGAGGAGCTGTGCTGCAGCTCAGCTCCTCCTTCTGCCCAAGTTGTGCCCTTCTGCTCCCTTCCACGAGCATACAGCCTGAGGGGGTGCCCTGGTGCATTTCCTGAAAGCTGATGTTCAAGTCTTAGGGGGACCCAACCTGCTAAGGAGCTTTTTTAAACATGTTTCAAATTTTTCGCTGTAAAAAGACAGAGTTCCTAATTTGCACCATGTCACTGTGTGGGTTCTGTGAGAGGGAGGAGTTAGGAGAGCAAAGGCTTTACTAAAGTCAAACCTGTTAAAAGGAAAAGGTACGGGGAGCTGCAGGATTGGGCAGAGGGAGCCCCAGGTCATGGGTGGACCCAACGAGGGCTGCACCGATGGCACCAATGTCCGTCAACTGTAGCAACATCAATTGTACCAACACTTGTTCACCTAGGGGCTGAGGCCTTTCACAGAAGGACATGACCTTAACTTAAACACTGAGACATTCCCCGAGAAGCTGGACAGTAAGCGTCACAGACAACCACTAGTTGGGGGCTGTGGCAAGGAGGGGTTTCTTTACAGGCATCCATTCTGGTGCACCTGCATTACTTAATAGATCAACAGACACAGGGTCACAGCATTGGATCCGGTATCACACAGAGAAGTCAAGGTCTGCACTTTGGCCACCTTCCAGCCCAGTGCGGGGTTTCCTGCCGACAAACTCTGGGTCTGCCCACACGGCCATTTCTGCACTGGCACAAAGTGCGTGGCACACAATGAGTAGGAAATAAATCTTAGTTATGTGGACCTGAACTGATTTGCAAATCTTGATCTTGGACAACCCCCCTCAGGAAGGGGCTTCCAGGGTTCCTGGAGTTCACAGCCCTGAGCTGTGGTCCTTTGTGTACAAATGCTATCGAGCCCGGCATCACAGGAGGACTCTGGATTTTGGAATCCACTATTCATTCACTGAACACATACAGAATTCCAGCGCCAGTGTGCACCAGGCCACTGTGTTAGGGACTGGGAACCCCGGAGGATTGAGGTTGTCTGTGCCCCTTCCCTCACGGCTCCCAATTTCATGGGGCAGGAATTCTAATATTCTAATTGCCACAGATCCTATGACGGCTTTTCCAGCGAGGGGTGAGGATCTATGTTCCCTGTCCTTGAACCTGGGTGAGCTTCTGACTTCCTGGGTCAGCAGCTTACAGTGCTGGTGACACTACATGGCTTCCCTGGGCATGGTCCTAAAAG
Source organism: Ochotona princeps (assembly GCF_030435755.1). Classification (NCBI taxonomy): domain Eukaryota; kingdom Metazoa; phylum Chordata; class Mammalia; order Lagomorpha; family Ochotonidae; genus Ochotona; species Ochotona princeps. The sequence goes on along the minus strand of NC_080853.1, from coordinate 9,338,318 downwards.
GTCACACTTTCTGCCTTGTTTTGTTTTTCTTTTCCTAAGATTTATTTTATTTTTATTGGAAAGTCAGATATACAGAGAGAAGAGACAGAGAGGAAGATCTTCTGTCCACTGATTTACTCCCCAAGTGGTTGCAATGGCCAGTGCTGAGTTGATCCAAAGCCAGGAACCAGTAGTTTCTTCTGGATCTTCCACACAGGTGCAGGGTTCCAAAGTGTTGGGCCATCCTTGACTGCTTTCCCAGAACACAGGCATGAACCAGGCCACCAGGACATGAACCAGCGACCATATGCGATCCCAGCACGTGCAAGGTGAGGACTCTAGCAGCTAGGCTACCGCGCTGGGCCCTCTGCCTTGTTTCTAACACACTCATCACTGGAGTGCTGGACCACTGCCCTGATGCTGCCACACCACAGAGTCACAGGTCCCTGCTGTCATGGACAGCCATTCCCACTAAGGTTCAAGATGTGTCAGTGAGGCCATCCTAGACCCTCCACACAAACGTATCTGATGGCTGAGTAATGCTGCATGACTTTCTTTAATGCTGCATGGAACAGAAGATCCATTCAGCTGAGCCCAACTCTGACAGCTCACCCACAAAACCATGATGCATCATCATACACTGGTTTTTTTAAGTCATTGCTTTTGGGGAACAGCTCATTAGGCAACAACTGCTACCTCACATGGCGGCACTGCACCTGACAGCATCACCTTGTGGCTTCAGCTAAGAGGCACAGTCAAAACGAGATCTGGAGGTTAACAGCAAGGTTGGGAGGAGGAAAAGCCAAGGCAAGGGGCCAAGTGTATATCAATCCTCCACTAAATGGTATTGATTCTTCACTGGGAACTGACAAGCTGCGTAAGGCAGAACTGCATACATTGATCAAAGTCACCAGCCCAGTTACTGATGGCCTCTGTTGACAGTCCCCACCCTCTGCCCTCTGCAGTAGGTGTATGCCATCCTGTCTGAGCTTTCCTGCCCCTTGGACATGTCTTCTGCTCCCTATGCACCCCACCCCCACCATCGCAGGGCCTGCCCTTCTCCTCACACAGGTCTCAACTCAAACATCACCTCCTGAGAAGTCCCCGTGACCACCTAATTAATGGAACCCAGCCTTCTCCAACGCCCTTTCACCCCCTGTGTAAAATCACCCCTGGGTTATTGCCTGCAAAGAATAATTCAGCATTTGAAATTATTCCCTACTAGAGTAAATGCCACAAGAACAAGGAGTTCCAGTTGTCCCCAGCCACATTCCCAGTGCCAGAAACAGTGCCTGGAACACAGCGGTGGATTGATAAATATTGATGGATTGAACCTACTTCCTAACATTGTCTTTGATTGTTGTAAATATCAATCAAAAGCATGGTTACTGATCCCTCAAGAAGGGTTAACGGAGAGCCCACGATGCACCAGACAACGTTTCAGGTGCTGGAGGACAGCAGCGTTCAAACCCAACACAAGTCTCTGGTGTGAAGGAGACAGCACAGCCCATGGTGCTCAGTGCTGGGAAGAAAAACAAAGCAGGGAGGAACAGAGCAGGAGGAGGACACTGCCCCCAACTCTGGCCCTCCCTCTCTGGATGCTGTGTCCCCCTTCCTCCAGCCCCTCACTCTGGGCCCTGCACCACTCTCAGCATCTTTCAGCATGCCATTTTGTGCAAGGATCTGTAGCTCCAAGAGCAATATTGGCTTTGAAGCAGGTCCCAGCAGAGCCCTCAGACCAGAGCTGGGAAACAGCCTCCCCCGTGGCTTTCCCTGGAGGGGACCCGTTGAGCAGCTTGACCCTGGACACCCCTGGATGCCCCCGGATACCCCGGCCTTCAGCAAGGATCAGCTCTGGCTTCTGGGTCATCCCTAACCCCCTCTATGCCAGCAGAGGGGGAAAGGTTTATAAACACACAGAGGTCTTTGATCGCCATCAGATCCCCAGCGTTCTCATTGTTTTTTGTTCCAAACTGCAAGCCAGGGCTGAAGTCGGCCTGGCCCCCAGCAGGGAAGAGTGTGGGCAGGCAGGAAGGTGAGCAAGAAACAAGATGATAGAGAAGAGAGAGAGAGAGCTAGGAGAAGGAAGGGGAAAGAGAATGAATGCATGTGCGTGACTAGGGGAGGGGGAGCAAAGTTACAGAGAAGCTGGGTTTCTGGAAAGGACTTCAACTCAGTCCAGGACCTGTCCATGGAGCCCCGACTCCCTCCCAGGCACCATCACAGGGCCCTGTCTGGTCCCCTGCCCACAGACCACAGTCACACAAGCCACTGTATCTGAAGGGTAACAGGTGGCCCTGATGGCCAAACAAGAAGAATAAAGTTGGGGAGGCAGATGGGGGCTGGGAGTGGGTATTACCTTCTCCCTGGGAGATTCATGCGAGGTTTCCCAGGCAAGGTGGAAGTAACGGAGGGAGCCACGTGTGAATCTATGGGAAAGGGAAGAGCCAAAGGGAAGGCCTGAGATGCAGGCATGAGTGAGTGGAGTGCTGGAAGGTTAGTCCCCTCTTCCCACACAGGCCCCGTGTGGCTGACCTCAAGTGTGGAGGGATCAGGAAGTTTTCACAGGAGGACAAGTGGATCTGTGAGCGAGGCAGGGAGCCCTGGAGAGCTTGGAATGTAGGAAGGACAGGATCTGAACTGAGGTGAAATAGGACTCCTCAGGCTGCGTGGGGAAGAGGGGCGGCGGGGAGTGAGGAGACAGCTGCATGGCTTCAGCACAGGCCAAGGACCACGTGGCCTGAGCCCAGGGCTGACTGCTGGCTTCTATCACATATTCATAAGCTTGTGATGACAGTGTGGCATTCAGACAGCAAGGTACACCAATGCACACGTGTGAAGTCTGACGAAACAGCCCGACCCCACCCGTGGAAACTGCACCAAGTTCAAGAAATAAAGCCTGCCCAGGTCTCCCACGTGGGCGCAGGGTCCGAAGGCTCTGGGCCGTCCTCCACTGCTTTCCTGGGCCACAAGCAGGGAGTTAGATGGGAAGTGGAGCAGCCAGGACATGAGCCGGTGCCTATACAGGATCCTGGCACATACAAGGTAAGAATTTAGCCTCTAGTCTATCATGCCAGGCCCATGGCTTTGGCTTTAAAGAAGCTTGGGTGGGAGGCAAGGTGGGGGGCAGCAGGTCTAAGGACAACTCATCTCTGTTCCCTTCTTCCCCTGCCGCTTCCTCCCATCCACTCTCCCTTGAGAGGTGGTCTCAGTGTGTCCAGATGGCTGCTGACTCTAGTTCCACCAGGGCACTGAGCAGCAGGAACAGCCAATCGGCAGGCATTGCGGCCAGGGCAGGGGGCAGGCTCACACAGCCCTCGAGCCTTCCCCAAGAGGCAAGCTCTTTCACCAATGTCATCTTCGCTTGTCTTCCTGCCCCCAGATGAGGGACTATTCTGGCCTTCCCTGAGATGGAACAATCTTTCCCCAACAAACACCTGTACAAATTAAGGCTCTGGAGGCCACACTGTGGGCTACAATCCTTAATGACAGCAGGCTGACGACCCTGGGATAGCTGCCTGGAGTCTCGGAGCCTTGATTCCTGCCTCTGTGAAATGGGTGTGTGTTTGCAGCAGGTAGCTGCTGTGCCTTGTCCTCCCCGCATCACTGTCCCACCTTCCTCGTGATGCACCTGCTCACAATGACAGTATCGCATCACCTGGGAACAAGCTAGAAAAGTAGGTTCACAGTCCAGGCATACATTTCCATCCCCAGCTGACAAGTGGAACAAAGGATTCTGTTGTAATTGCCCATTTGCCAGTCTCTAACAATAACAATCTCATTGTTCTGAGATGCCAGGCACTGGGGTCCACTCCACACATGGGCTAGGCTACTCAGCTCACTGATACAGGACCCATATGCCCTTCTCAAAGGACTGCCTGCCTCAGAGGCAGCGAGAGCCATCCGCGATCTACCTCCAGGGTTCGGCACTGGTCCTTCCAGGGGTGGCCCGTCAGCGGTGACATCCTGGAAGGGTCACAGAAGCTGCACGCAGCTCTGCTGGGGTTGCCTCTCAGGTCTCCTCTTGGTTCCTTTCTGCGAATAGACACCTGGACAAGCACCTGCGCTCCTCACACTGGCTGAGCTGGATAACGCTTACAGCAGCTCCCTAAGGCGGGCGCCACAGTCAGTGCATTCACAGGCACGACGCAGGCTCGGAGGGCTGGGGAGGGAGCCCCGGACCCTGCCGCTGCAGGCAACATGGCGTGGGATGGAAGCCATCATACTTCTGAGAATTAACACGGCCTGGCTGTGAAAGGGGCCCTCCAGGGAAGACGCGGGAGATGGAGCAAGCAGGCTGCTGTAAGAGCAGCTTGGCTGAGCTCAGGGTGTGTGTGGTGGTGAATGGGGAGGACACAGGGGTCCAGGGTGGTCCCCTCCAGCACAGAGCTGCACACAGGACCTAGTGAAGGAAAAAGTGAAGAATTGAGAGAGCAGAACGAAGAAAGTAAGATACGTCTGGCTCATTGCTCAGAGTGGTGGATACAATGCCTGCTCCGCTCAGGTGTGGAATGAACGTAGGAGCAACTTCAAAGCCGTGAGAGAGGGAGGGAGGGAATGAAGGGGGCCAGGGAGTTGAGAAGAAACTGAGGGAGAAGAAAGGAGAGTAATGGGAAGAGAGAGAAGAAAAGGAGATAACGAGCTCCCCCTTTGCCCGCTTGCCCAGCCAGTGATGGTCACCTGCGACCTCTGGTGGAGAAGAGCCACGGTCCTCTGGCAGCGCAGAGCCCGAACTGCAGCAGACAGACGCCTAGGTTCCCAAGAGCAGATCTGGGCAGACCCTGGTTACACACAGGGCCCTGTATCAGCCCTGGCCAGAGGAGACAGCTAGGTTAGGACTAGGGTGAGGCCAGTAACTGTAACCAGGCGAGAGAGCACCAGGCAACTCAAAGATCAAGACGAAGCTTTCAATGTAACCACTTAAAAGTCAATTAGCAAACTGCAGCCGAAGGGCGAAGGGCTGCTTCAGTAAACACAATCTTACTCTAACCAAGATCAAGAGTAGGGTTCACCTTTCTACCTTCAACAGATTACACTCTGTAAACCTTCACTAACACAGGTGCTCCCAAATCCCCCCAGCAGCTGTGAGTGCCCTGGATGGCACTCGCTGGGCACTTTTTAAAAAAGATTTATTTATTTATTTTGAAAAGTCAGATATACAGAGAGGAAGAGAGACAGAGAGGAAGATCTTCCATCCAATGATTCACTCCCCAACTGGCTGCAACGGCCGAGGCTGCACTGATCAGAAGCCAGGAGCCAGGAGCCTCTTCCGTGTCTCCCATGTGGGTACAGGGTCCCAAGGCTTTGGGCCGTCCTCAACTGCCTTCCTAGACTGCAAGCAGGGAGCTGGATGGGAAGCGGGGCCTCCAGGATTAGAACCGGCGCCCATATGGGATCCCGGCACAAGCAAGGTGAGGACTTTAGCCATTGAGCTACCGTGCTGGGCCCAGACTAACTTTTTGAAAGCACTCATCAGATGCCACCTTGTTGAAGTCCCAGCAAGAGTAAAACCATGCCCTGTTACCACTTGGCCCTGGCCACCTTTCCAATCCCATTTCCTGCTTCTTGGCCCTTTCTCACTGTGTGCAGCCACACCAGCCTTGCTGTCCCGCAATCTCCTCCCCAGTCTCCTGTATTTCTGGTTCTCCTTCACAGCTGTACTCACCACTGCAGGAAAGTGACTCACCCACCCACTAGGTGATCTGCAGTGCCAGGCACAGTGCGGTAGGGACTTGCTGATTTATGCCCACACGTACAGATCCACCAGTCACTTGTCCCATGAGGTATTAAGGCTTACAGGGCAAATGAACAAACTGAAGCATGCGCCTTCTCAGTAGAGCCTATCTGTGGGGAGCGGCCGACCCCACACGGATGAGGGGCTTCAAGATGGCGGCTGGCCGAGTGCCAGGAGGCGGGACTTGTCCCGCCAGTGGGCAGGCAGGAAGTCACAAGGATAGGCTAATTCTCCCTGGCTGCGATTGCTGGCCTATCAGATAGCACCCCGTGGACTACGGGCAGAAGTGATTGGTGGAAGAACTGTATTTAAGCAGCTCACTTTCGGCAATAAAGCCTCTTTTTGGTTCGCCCTCTTTTTGGTTTTGTCTCTCTCCTTCTTGGTTTGTGACATTCTGGTGGCCCTTAGAGGGGGAATACAGAAACGGGAAGAATTGGGAAGAAGGGTGGCGGAAAACGGGAGGAAGGGTGGCGGAAGAAGCGGGTAGGAAAGCTTAGACAGACGGGGACAGGAGCAGCAGAGAGAAGGTTTTAAAACGCAGCCGCTTTTGCCAGTTTTTCCCGGCCCTCCAAGAATATTTCTCGTCATTTTAGTGTCGCTGCAGGGCGGCGACACCTATCAACTGAGTAAAATCACTGCCAGGGACCGGCACTACGGCCCAGCATGCTAAGTTCTGCCTGTGACACCAGCATCCCTTACAGGTGCTGGTTCAAGTCCTGGCTGCTCCACATCCAGCTCCCTGCTGGTAGTGGAGGACGGCCCAGATCCCAGGGAGGCCTGGATGAAGCTGCTGGATCCCGGCTTCAGATTGGCTCAGTTCCAGCTGTTGCCGCCATCTGGGGAGTAAACCATCAGATGGAAGCCTTCTACCTTTCCTTTCTCTGTAACTCTGTTCTTCTAATAAAAATTTTTAAAAAATAAAAAATCGGGCCCGGCGGCGTGGCCTAGCGGCTAAAGTCCTCCCCTTGAAAGCCCCGGGATCCCATATGGGCACCGGTTCTAATCCCGGCAGCTCCACTTCCCATCCAGCTCCCTGCTTGTGGCCTGGGAAAGCAGTCAAGGACGGCCCAATGCATTGGGACCCTGCACCAGTGTGGGAGACCTGGAAGAGGTTCCAGGTTCCCAGCTTCGGATTGGCGCGCACCAGCCCGTTGCGGCTCACTTGGGGAGTGAATCATCGGATGGAAGATCTTCCTCTCTGTCTCTCCTCCTCTCTGTATATCTGACTTTGTAATAAAATGAATAAGTCTTTAAAAATAAATAAATAAATAAAATAAATAAAAAAATAAAAAATCAGGGCCTGGTGCAGTAGCCTAGTGGCTAAAGTCCTTGCCTCACACATGCCAGGATCCCATATGGGTGCAGGTTCTAATCTCGTTGGCCCCGCTTCCCATCCAGCTCCCTGCTTGTGGTCTGGGAAAGCACTGGAGGACAGCCCAAAGCCTTGGGACCCTGCCCCCGTGTTGGAGACCCGGAAGAGCTCCTGGCTTTGCATCAGCACAGTTCTGGCCGTTGTGGCCACTTGCAGAGTAATCAACAGTCAGAAAATCCTGTCTTTCCTCCTCTCTGTATATCTGACTTACAATAATAAAATAAATCTAAAATAATAATAATTTCCAGTTCCTCTGGTCCTTAAGAGTTCTTCAGGAATACCATAAGTGCATCCACGTTGTCCTAACACAGAGCTGGGTTACGCTCAGGATCGCATTAGGATCAGCACAGGAATCGGGGCGTGGGTGCCTCATAATGCCTCGTCCTGCTCAGCTGGGGCAGGCGGACACCCTGCCAGCCAGGTTCCCCATCTGCACAGTGAAGACAGTACCCACCCTAGAACCATCAGACTCCGTGCACTAACACACAGCGAGTGCCAACTGAATTCTCTTCTCTACCAGGCACCCTACCAGGGAGGGAAGCTTCCATGCCTTCCTGGCCATTGGGCACACGTGGGCAGGGCAGTCAGGCGGGCTGTGGTGAAAGAAAACAGAGGTGGCCCTGGTCCCACTAGAATGCTCCACCCACTAGAGCAAGGTGGTTTTTTTTTTTAATAAATTTTATTTTTTAAATTATGATTACATGGCAGATCAGGGTGAGAGGGATCGAGGTTTAGGGAAAATTGAGTGAACTCATTGTTTCCAAATTTGCTATTTCTTCTTGTTGTTCCTGGGGGAAGTGGGGAGACAAAGGGGAAACCACTCACGACTTTCCACATGTCCTGGTACCCAGGCACGAGGAACTGCCACCTCCTATCAACCCAGTCTCAATGTGTGCATATTGAGGGTTCTGTCCAAGTGGCTTGGATAGTTCTGAAACGCTGTCAATTTCATCAGTGGTTCTTTTAAAAAAGAGAAAATGGAAGTTATGTGGCATTTGCACTGATGGATATGTGCTGAATTGAACAAACTGAAATTCTTTTCTATTTTTTTAATTTTTTTTTTATTGGAAAGGCAAAGTATTTACATAAAGGACAGAAAGATCTCTCATCTTCTGGTTCACTCCCCAAATGGCCCCAACTGCCAGAGCTGAGTCAATCCAAAGCCAGAAGCCAGGAGCTTCCTCTGGTTCTCCCGCATGAGTGCAAGGGCCCAAGGACTTTCCCAGGCCATGAGCAGGTAGCTGGATCTGAAGAAATGAAGCTGCTGGTCCTTGAAGGAACGACCCATATGGGATGCTGGCAGGGTAGGTAGAGGCTTAGTCTGCAATGCAACAGTGCCAGCCCGAGCTTTGATTTTAAATTTTTTGAGCAGCAGAGAGCTGGAGTCAAACAGCTGGTGCACTGCCATGCACTGGCTCACGTCTCAGGCACAGGGGCCACAGCCAGGAAGACAAGCCAGGTCTCCCACAGAGGCCGGAGCCCAGGACTGGAGCCACACTGGCGAGCAGCTGGAATCGGGAGCTGGGGCTGGCACTCCACTGAAGGAAAGCAGCTGTCTTAATGCCCATTCCTAGATATACGTGCAACATCCAGTCCTGGGGCTGGCATAGCAAAGCCGGCTAAACCTCTCCTTTGGTATTGGCATTCTATTTGGGTGCCAGCTCTAGTCCGGCCACTCCACTTCCCATCTAGCTCCCTGCTCACAGCCTGGGAATGCAGTGGAAGCTAGTCTAAGTCCTTGGGACCCCGAATCCTTATGGGAGACCTGGAAGAGGCTCTTGGCTTCATATCAGCCCAGCTCTGGCCATTGCAGCCGTTTGGGGAGGGACACAGCGGATAGAAGATCTCTGTCTCTCCTTTTCTCTGTAACTACCTTTCCAACACAAATTTTTTAAAAAGCTCCGCCTGGAACAGGTTATCGAGGCTCTTGGGAAGAGTCAGCTGCAAGTAACCACACGGCACAAGCAGGATCACACACTGCTTAAAAATATCTCAACATATTTATTTAGATCTCATCATCTATTTGTACAAGTCAAATTTATCTTTAAAAAAAAGCCTTTGCTGCGTAGGGCTGCCGCACACGCGCCTCTACCCGACCATGGACCTCTTTCTCCCCCTCAGGCGCACTTCATCCAGCTTCCTCAGCACCGGCCCGGCCTTCCGGGAGGAGGCGGAGTAGCTCTTGAGGAACGCGTTAAACACGGCCTCGGTGTTGGGGTGGGTGCTCAGGAAGGCCTTCTCCAGCACGTACAGGTCGACCCCCTTGTCCTCCGGAAGTCCCGACACGAAACTCAGACCGAAGTCTATGAGCACGATGTGCAGCTGCTCCGCGGGCGGCTTCAGGAGCATGTTGGAGGTGGTGAGGTCCCCGTGGATGAGGTCTTGGTCGTGCATCCGAGCCAGAACCTGTCCCATGGTTCTGGCTAAGGCCGAGAGGCTCTCAGGGGCCTTCTCAGCATCCATGGTGGCCTGGATGTAATCTCGAACGGTCACTGAGCCTTCGATTTCTTCCATATACAGGATGTTGGACGCATAGTCCACAAAGAAAACAACGGGGGCAGATATGCCTGCAACCAACAAAGTGCTTACTGGGTTGGAGTCTTTCTTTTTTTTAAGATAGAATTGATTTTAAAAGACTGACCAAGTTTCTCAGCCTTTACTTACATATTTCGGAGGTGGGGGGAATGCTACAGAAAATCGTAAACTCTGGAATATTCTCTGGCTCATGCCTGAGACCGCCGCACAGCTCAGGGTGGGAACCCCAACCAAGGCTTCCTCCCCCAGCTATCCTTTGGGACTGCCCCAGTACACAAGGCAGCCGAGACCCCGGCCGCGCGGAACCTGCATCACAGAGAACCTGAGGACACGGGTCACTCCAAGCCAGCTTGTGCACCATAAGCCTGACCCAGCACCTAGCCATGGGCTGGGTCCTCAGCTGCTGGGGAGGAAGGCAGGCGTTGGTAGGGGACGAGTCCTCACAAGCTGGGCAACCTCGGCCAAGGCCACTTCCCCTCTCCCAGCCCGTGGTGGCACACAGGGTGCTCTGACGGCCACATAACTGAGCGAGGTCGTGCAACCTGCCACTCGCCACGCAGGCAGCAGCCAGGTCAGCAACGGCTCGGACTCGGAGCTAATGGTCGCACAGACGACGGACCGAGCCTGAGCCGGTCCCCGAGGCCCGACCGGCGCCCGTCTCACCTGCCCGGCGGCAGCGCAGCAGCGCGCGGGCCTCCTGCACCGTCCGCCGCCGGCCGAGCCGCGCCTCCAGCGCAGGGTGCCGGTAGCCCTTGGGGAAGCGCTGCTTCACCACGGCCGCGCGGCCCTGGAAGCGGCCGCGGAACACGCGCGCCTCGGCGCCCTGCTTCACCAGCTCCAGGCCGCTCAGGAAGCGGCGGCTCCGCTCCTGGGCCGCGGCCAGCGCCTCGGCTTCCGCCGCCGGTTCCTCGGCATTCTCCGAGACGGGCGCCGCCATGACACACCGCCCGGCACTTCCGCTCCCTCCGGAAATGCCAGCGATGCTTGCTTCCCTCCTTTTGGTCCGAAAACCCTCCGGCCTCTTCCGCCACTCTAGCGATCCCACCTCCAAAACTTCCGCCACGAGGAAACAGTTCCGCTTTTCGGCTCCTCTGCGGGGTCACTCGAGATCGGCTCTTGTGACTCCGCCCCCAGCCCTTCGGCTATCTCCGTAAACGCTCGGCAAGTCTCGGGAAGCTGATCTTCGGATTCCTCGGCTCTTTCCTTGGGTGTCTTAGAGCTAGAAGGAGGAGGGAAGGTGGGTGGCTGTCTCCCACTTATGCGTCTCTTTCCGGAAAGCTTCTGCTACTTTCGGGAAAACAAAACAAAACAAAACAAAAAAAACAAGTACTTTTTTTTTTTTTGGCTGCTCTTGGCTCCTTCCCGGAGTCGCTGTGGAAACTTGGAAAGCTTTGCAGCCAGACAGCAGCGTCTTTTCGGAGCAGGAAAAGGAAGAGACACGGAGAGATCTTCCATCTACTGATCTGTTCCCCAAATGTCAGTAATGGCCAGGGCTAGGCCAGGCTGATGCCAGGAGCCAGGAAATTCTTCTAGCCTCCCACATAAGTGGCAGGGACTCAGGAACTTGAGCCATTTTCTGCTGTTTTCCCAGGCTCACTTGCAGGAAGCCGGTTTGGAAGTGGACAGCCAGGGATTGAACCGGTGCCCATTGAGATGCCGGCTTTACCTGTAAAACCCCCTTGCTGGCCCCTCCAGATGTTTTTATACAATGTGCACACAAGCACATATCATTGTGAGGTGGTTCCCCAACAGAAATGAGATGATAACGTGTTATTTTGCTTGGACAGTCTTCCTTATTGGAACACCTAGAGCTAGCACATCCTTCTACAGGACCAAACAGTTCGTTGTTGCTATGTTTTCATTTCTTTTTGCGGTTGTTTTGCTTTCTGCTACAAAACACTGCAGGAAACGGGCTGATCCAGGCGTTGCTGCAATCCGTGTGCTTCTGGAAGCATCTTTCTACGCGTGATGTAGACAAGCACTTTAACATTTGGTTCACCAGCCAAACCAGCTTTTCAGTCTTGTGCCTTTTAGAGTTCTGTGCAAATATATCCCACCTCTCTACACCTTAACCCTTATTGACTTTCCCAGGCTTGGAAAGGCTTCAGCTCATTGGGAGGCATGGTCAGGTGCACAGACACAGAGCAAGGCTGGGCTGGACAAGGGTCAGCAGCTTGGCCAGGTGACGTAAACCTCCAGGGAACTACTGTGTGCAGGAGACATGATAAGCTACTTAACAAAGCGACTGAATTATTTGGCAATGACAGTCATACTCTACCACTGCTTCCTTCTCTGAGGCTGTAGCACCTGTCAACCTCACCACTCAGTGAGAAGAAGGGGAGGCGGGCAGTAAGTAAGGACAGGGAGCAAAGGACTTGAACCGACATGGCACACATCATTCCCACTCACATCCTACTGGCCAGACCTTGATCCCGTGGGCAGAGCTTGGTCGTATGGTCCCCACCACAAAGGAGGCGGGGGAATCTGACAGGACAAACCTGGGCTCAGCCGAAAGCTTGGGGAGGAATGGGGCTGTTGAAAGAGGGAGGGGCATGTTGCTGCATCAGGAAGCAGAACAGGATGCGATTGGGGACAATTAGCAGATACAGTTTGATATTTTGAGTTGTAAGTAACCCATTAGTCTATTGAATCAATTAGGATGAACAGTAAACTGATTTGTTACCTCATGATTTTCAGAGGTGGACCCAGGGTCCAGGCTCTGTCCACCCATCCACCCACCAGCCTCCGCAAGCCGTGTCAGGCCTTACGTCTGTTTCCTGGTGGTCACAATGTGGCTGCCAGAGCTCTCCTTATTCTTTGGTGGCATAAAGGTATCTAGCTGAAGAGGAGAGACATGACTCCTTGCACACCTCCCTGTATTTGGGAGACAGCCCCTTGTTGGAACCCTCTTTCCGCCAACTCCCGTTGCAGGATCCAGGCCACAGCTGGCCTGGGTGTCTGTGTGTGAGCTGTGCAAGAAGCTGGAGGACTGAGCAAGCTGGCATTTTCAGACTCGATGGATGGAGCAAGGAGGATAGAACTGGGCTCAGCTCCGGGGAAGGGACCACAAGCGCCCGGGATGCTGTGTGATGCATCGACCCATCACATTTCTCTGAGTTTCAGAAGGGGTCAGTGCTACTTTAGCAAGCACTTTTTAAAATTATTATTATTAATTTAATGATACAGTTCCATAGGCTCTGGGTTTTCCCATCTCCCCTCCTCCCACTGCTTTCTCCTATATTGTCACAATATTATAGTCCTTCAAAAACAGTCATAAGTCTATCATTCTGCCATTTAAATGTATCCTGACATTGTAGGCATGGACAATTGCAGAGAGTCTAGCATTCTACTGTCAAGATATATTTGACTATTTCATTGGGAGTTCATCTTTGATCTGGAAATAGAGATGCATACTGCATTGTATCCTCACATCTGGATATGATAGTCTCTATAACACAGTTCCTAGCAAGTGCTTATTAAAATTGAACGTCACGTGACCCTCGAGGGTAGTAGATTCTCTCCTTGTGCTCATTTGCCTCATCCCTCCCAGCGCCCCCACTGGGGCTCGTTCACACATGAGACAGGGTCACCTTTGCAAATGTCAGGTCTTCATGCCAAGATAACTTGAATTCCAGCACATCTTGGGAGTCCAGACTCACACAGGGCACCCAGAACCAGATGTTCTTTTTATAACACTCGGTTTCTCAGCCCATGGCTTCCTCATCATCACTATTAGTGTCCACATGACCAGCTCATGTTACCAAAACCATCTGAATGGACCTGAGAAGGAACCCCAAATAGAAGAGGGAGAGAGAGGATCCCAGAGTGCTGGTGGTGTCATGCTTGCATGGATCCAGCTGTGCCTGAAGGAACTTTCAATGTATGCAAAGCATCCGTTTCTTTCCCACTTACAACACTTTGCCAGAGACCTCCGGTACTTGCAACCCAAAGTATCCTGGCCGCCAGGGTAATAGATACGTGGGACAGAGCCAATTTGTAGATAAGTGAGAGAAACAGACACCCTGCAGAAATGTGCGCAAACCCTATAGTCCCTGAGAAATGGAGAAATAGCATTGTATGCTCCTGAGGTTGTGTGGGGCTCCTTTACAATTGTCACCAGCCAACTGGTGCAAACACAGAGGGGCCAATGGGAGTCCTCTCCTTCCAACGCCTCGGTCTCTGTGACGTCTGAGTATACTTGGAAGCTTTGCCAAGGCTGCCTGTTCCCCACGTGCTCAGTCTCATACGGATCCTGGTGACTTCTGAGATGCAGCCAATTTCAGAGATGCTTTTGCCAACACCCTTGTACTTTTTTTTTTAAGTAATGTCTATCTTCAATTTTTAAAAGGATTTATTTTTATTGGAAAGGCAGATTTACGGAGAGAAGGAGAGACAAAAAGAAACATTTTCCATCTGCTGGTTCACTCCCCAAATGGGCACAAAGGAGGGAATTGAGCTGATCTAAAGCCAGGAGCCAGGAGCTTCTTCCAGGTCTCCCATGTGGGTGCAGGGTCCCAAAGTTTTGAACCATCCTCTACTGCTTTTCCAGGCCATAAGCAGGGAGCTGGATGGTAAGTGGAACAGCTGAGCCATGAACAGCACCCATACGGGATCCTGGCAAGGGGAGGATTAGCCAATTGAGCCATTGCCCTGGGACCTATCTTCAATTAAAACAAAACAAACCCAGAAACTACCTGGAGACAAGTTGCTGAGCTCTGCCTCACCTGCATGTGTTCATTTAGTGCAATAATTGCCACACTCCTACTCTACAGATCCCAGCAGTGCGGGGGAGAGAGGGAGACAGGGAGCAGGTGGTGAGCCTGCAGTTAGGAGTGCCTGGACTCAATTGTGCAGACTCTGACAGGCAGCAAGGACATCTCAAGTTGCTGCCCACGCCCACACAGAGGATCAGGACAGGGTCCCGCAGCCTCGGCCTGCAGCTGGGGAGCTGACAGCAGAGGGCAGCTTCCTCTAGTTCAGAGAAGTCAAGTTCCAGGCGGCATGTATTTCAGACTGCCTCTTCCTGTTTACAACTCAACTCTGCTCTGTATTTTTTAAAAGAGAGATTTACTTATTTATTTGAAAGGCAGAATTACAGAAGGAAAGAGAGGGAGAGATGGAGAAGTTTTTCATCAGCTGGTTCACTCCCCAAATGGCTGCCACAGCCAGAGCTGAGCTGATCCAAAGCCAGGAGCCCAGAGCGTCATCCAGAACCTCCATGTGAACCATCATTTGCTGCTTTCCCAAACGCATTAGCAGGGAACTGGATCAGAAGCAGAGTGGCCAGGACTTAAGCTGGCACCCATATGGGATGCTGGCACTGCAGGTGGCAACATTACTCACTGTGCCACAGCGCCAGCCCCTCAACTCTGCTCCTGCGGTACAAAGGTCAGTGTGGGTTCCTGTACATAAGCAGGCATGGCTGTCATCCAGCAGCGGCTCAGGCGGCCCAGGCAGCTGGCTGTGGCTCACTGGCTCCAGCTCTGCCTGTCCAGCCTTGGCTTTGCCACAGTCCTCACTAGAGCATTCTGCCTATGCCCCCTCCCCCTCACATTTATGATCATGGGAGATAGCTGCGTGGTGCTGGGACCTGTTGGCATCTGAATCTGCAGCCCCTAATTTAAGTTCTTTTTAATGAACTTAGAGTTTGAGGAAGAAAACTCAGGAGACCTTATTCACCGACTGCTTGGGCAGATGAGCGGAAAGCAAATGTCCTTTGACAGTTGGTGCTGACTGAGCAACTGCTGTGTACTGGGGGTGGTTCTAAACCTTGACCCAGATCCCCAAGACGAGAGATACAGAAGCGCATGAAAGAGATTGAAAACATTCACATTTACAGAGCTTCATCTTCATGGGGAAGATGCGATAAATAAATTGGACATATAACACATTAGTGATAATAGACATTTCTTATTCTGGAGTGATGATGGCTTGGCAGATATATTCATATGTGAAATGGATCAACTGTGCACTTTACGTACGACGTTTCATATACTAATTGTATACCTCAGTGAAGGCGTATGAAAAGAAATGAAGAAATCAGTTAGTGTAGGAAGATACCAAAATATAGATATTTCTGGGGTTTTTTAGATTTCTTGCTCCAAATATGTATTATTTTAACAAATGTAGTTCTTAAAAGTGTCATGCATTGCAATGTTTAATGAAGAGTTTTATTGTTGCTTTTGTCTTGAAAAAGATATTCATGTATCAAATCAGTGATACATGCAACAGATAGAAATTAGACAAAGGGGTGTAAGGTGGGCTGAGAGAAAGATCCTAATTTTTTTTAAATTTTGATTTTTCATGATACAGTTCCATAAGCTCAGGGAATTCCCCTTCCACCCTCCCCATAACTCCTCCTCACCGTTTCCCCCTACATTTTTCCAATAACGTGGTCCTTTGACAACAGTCACAAGTCCATCATGTAAGCCTCAGCTGCTGTTTCTTTCCAAGCTGTTCTGGAGTGCCTGGTTCTGAGGGCTGGTTGACGCTGCCTCTTTGCTGAAATGCCCGTCTGGGTCCATGACCCACCAGCCCTGCTGGCACGATGATGCAGTGTTTCTACCTGCGGGGCTGGGGTGAGCATGGTGGCATTGGTAGCGCTGTGGGGTACAATGGCCATAGGTGCACACTGAGCTGAGCGGCTGAATAAGCCTGTGCCTGTATGGGTGCTGAGCTTGCACACACACACACACGTGTTTTGGCTGAGGAATAGCAGAACCCCAGACTCGTGTCCATCTGCCCAAGTATGTCCACGGGGTGCTCACTGAACATCTCTTATGCCCCAGGCCAAGTCAGACGTCTAGACCCTTTCTAGCCCTGATCTGCTTCCCTTCCCTGGAGACTGGCTACACTGTCCTTACCTAACTTCAGTCACCTGCAGTGAATCCCACCTCCCCCACTCTGGCCTCCCGAGATCTGAGGTGAGCCCACCCTTGCCAGCCCCTCCTGGGGCCCCCTCGCCTGTCTGCCCTAAAGCCCCCGCCATTGGCTTCTCTTCTGTGGTTCTGGAGCTGGGCCCCTCACCCCAGGCCACCCCCCCAGTCCCCCCCCCCAGTCCCCTTGCTGTGAGGGCACACCCTCCTTGGCATCGCTCTATTCACCTCCTCCAGGAGAAGGAAACCTGCACAAGAATGAAAAAAAGCCGTCTGGCCTGCTCTCTGGTCAACCCCAAGCCTAGCGTGGCCCCTGGCACGTGGAACACACGGAGGCTGAATGCGTTGGATGTGGGTGCGTGAGCGCCGGCGCCCGCAGCACAGATGCGTGGGAGTGTACTCAGGCTGGGGAGGCCTGAAGGAGTATTGGACCCCAGGAACCGGAGAACTAGGGGTCTGCTCCCCGCGAAGAGACCGGGGTGCGGCATCCCGCGCTTGGGGTGAGGCTAACGGCTCAGCAGAACGGGCCCGCGGGGACTGGGGAGGGTAGCAGGCGAGTCCGGGCCAGACCAGGGCCTGCGGGGCGGTCCTCGCTCCCGGCGTCCCGCCTCCAGGCACCGGCGGTCCCCGCTCCCGGCGTCCCGCCTCCAGGCACCAGGGGCCTGGGTCGGCCGACGTGGCAGCGGCGCCGCTGGCGCGGAGATCCGGACGCAGGGCAGAGGCGGGCCGCAAAGTTTGTGGCGCAGCCCGGCGGGGACTCCGGCCCGGCGATGCGCGCCACGGGTAAGTTGCGAACGCTCAGCGTTGCCCGCGGGGAGCCCCCGCCACCCTTGGCCTCCGCACGGCCCGGGATAGGATTCGCCGTGGGGTGGCGCCGGCCCCGTGGGTAGCGGGCCTGCGTCTGGGAATGCGAGGCCAGCACCTCCTTCCCCTCGGTTCTGTTGGAGAGAAGTGACGCCCGGTGGGTGCGAGTGGGTCCCCGCGCTTGTGAGCGCCAGCCCAGGGCCAGGTGCTGTCTTCCCGCCTTCACCGCGGGGGAAGCCTTCCCGACTCCTCCCAGGAAGAAATGGAGAAAAGGAGCGGCTCCCCCAGGCACCTCTGCCGCCCCAGGAGGCAACCCAGAATTCAAGGCACAAAACCCCAGTCTCTGGGGGCGCAGGCCGGGGGCTGAGGAGACCCCAGGCCAGACTGGCCGGAAGAGCTCAGACTGGTGTGTTAATACAGGGGACTGGGGTTTCCGTTTTCCTCTCTGGATTCAGAAGCCTGAGACAGGATCATCCAGCTGTTGTTTATTAAGCACCTACTGTACACCAGTCCTTGGTTTAGGAGAATCTTCTCACTCATGGAGCTGGCATTCCAGTTGAGAGCTGGATAAACAAGCAAATGAATAAGGTCATTTCAGAGGTTGATAAGGCGCGGGCGTGAGGCCAGCAGGCGGAGGTTGTCCGGGAAGGCGGGCAGGAGCCTTGGAAGGTAGAGTTTCAGTTTGCTGAGATCTGGGGGAAGGGTGCCTAGCAGGCAGAAACAGCCAGTGCCAAGGCCCGGGGGCAGGAATGAGCAGGTATGGTCCAGACCAAGGCAGCGGGACCAAGGGGTATGGGACAGGTGAGCAGGGGCCAGGTCATTGTGCGGGCCTTTGCAGGCGTGGTGACACCTTGTTCCAAAGGACCTAGAAAGCTACACGCACTTTAAGCTGAGGTGGGTGGGAGGCGTGACTTGAGTCGTGTTTTTGAATCCCTAGGTGTTCCGGTGAGAGCTAGCACTGGCCGTGAGATAGGTATTGACCCAGAGAGGAGTTATGAGCAGTTGGTATTATTGACCTGGGGAGCCTGTGAGGAGGAATTGGGGTGAAACCCGCAACTCTGGCTGTAGTCTCCACCCCTGACTTAGAGATCTTCCGCATGTTGGTTCATTACTCAAGTGGCCACAACAGCCAGGTGTGGGCCGGAGAAAAGCCAAGAGCCTGGAACTCCGTTTGGGTCTCCTGCTTGGATGACGGGTTCAAGCACCTGAGCCAGCCGTCTTCCCCTGCTTTCCAAACAGTATTAGTGGGAAACTGGATGGGAAGTGGAGAAGCTGGGATTCTTTTTTTTTTAAGATTTATTCTTTTATTTTTATTGGAAAGTCAGATATACAGAGAAGAGGAGGTGGCCCTTAAGTCTGGAATGTCTGTGCAGCAAAGCTTCCAAACACAGGGCTTTGGGGTCAGGCAGGCCAGCCTCGCAGTCCCAAGCCTGTTGCCTCCTGGCTGTTAGAATACACTGTGCCTTAGCTTTCCCATCTGTAAAATGGGCCATTGGAAGCAGGACTCCCTTCCCTTAAGGTCGTGATGAAGACGAATGGCAGAAGGGCACAGGAAGTGCACAGAGCATGTGCTCTGGCAGTGACGCTCGTCACCACAACCACGTCCTTTCATTATCATTTTTGTCGTTCTCTCAAGTCACTGCAGCCCAAGCCTTCCGGGGATGTTTTCCTGGAAAACCTGAACCCCTGGTTGGACTCTTGGTCATGTTGGATGACCCCCAAGAAAAGGCAAATGCTGTACTTTCAATCCCAAGTTCCCCTTGAGCCTTCCTCCCCTGGAGTAAACCCAGGGACCAAGGGAGGTGGGGCTGAGGGAGGGGAAGACAGAGCCAGGAGGAAAAGCCCAAGCCAGCCAGAGAATGCTGGAGTAGAAGTGTGGGGAGGAAGGGCAGGCAGAAGTGTGAGGATGAGTCCCAAAACTCCTCCCTCCACACCAAAATGGCCCCTGTGTTGCTCCTGTTGGTAGCACATGTACTAAAATTGTAACAAAAATGGCCCAACAGGTTTGGGAAGAAGCAATTTCAGGAGAGAAACCACCTTGTGCCAAGATTTTGCAATCAGCAGGAGCAGTGGGAGCTGTGGTCGCCAGCTGCCTGGCTTTGAATTCAGCCCCAGACGGCTCTTGACCTTGGGCAAATGCACCTCTAGGCTTATCAGTTCATGCATCTGTAAATAACACAGAGGTTTGCCTCTAGAGTTGTGCTCAGCATTAAATGCGTTATTAAGCTTAGTACTCAAAGCAGAACTAGGTCTAGAGAAAGCACTCTATAAATCTAACACATACCTCAGGCGTTCTGGTGGTCATGTCTAGGGTGTGAGCTAGATGCTGCTCTGGATTATTCTAGAGCTTCCAGAAACATGCGAGACTGGCATTTGGCACAGGGGTTAAGACAACTGCTGGGGACGACGGCACCCCATGTCAGAGTGCCTGGGTTCAAGTCTCGGCTTGGCATCTGAACTAGTTTCCTGCTGATGTGTGTCCTGGGAGGATGCGGACACTTGAGGCCCTCCTGCCCCAACGAGAGACTGAGTTCCCCGGTGCTGCCGGCATTTGGGGGAGTGAATCAGTGGATAGTAGATTTTTCTATCTCCCTTTCAAATAAAGTGCCTACGTGAGAACAACGTGAAAGATCCACAAGGGCTTAGTGACTGTGTGTGCAATGCTGAGCCACAGGAATTTCTGTCACTGCGGAAATGACAGGGCGTGTGATACTCAAATCAGCAGGACCAAGTGGAACCAAGAACGCTTCCTTGGCCCATCAAAAGCAGAAATGGAGAGAAAAGATACTTTAAGAGGACAGTGAAGGGAAGACCCCTAGATCAGTGACAGAAGCAGTTTCACCCATAATCGCATGAATGAATTCACCTCCGTTGGCAGAATGTTTCTGACAGAGCTTGACAGATCCTACTCTGTGTGAGACTCAAGATCGCACCTGGGGGCTTACAGAGCTTTGTCACTTGTCCCATACTCCGTGTGGGTGCTGAGGACATATGGCAGCCCTACCAGTGAAGAAGGGACTCTTCCCACAAGGAAAACGTTTAGGTCAACAGAAAAAAATAGCAAATGTTCATTCTACCCAGAATCCTCTATTCTCGAAGATTGTTGTACCCATGTCCCATACTGAAGCAGGTGTGTGGGTCTGAGTCCTGGCTTCGCTTCTAACCCAGCTTCCTGGTAATATGCACCCTGGGAGGCTGGTGTGCCTGGGTGTCTGTTTCCATGTGCGAGACCCAGGTTAAATTCTGGGCTCCTGGCTTTAACCTGGCCCAGCTCTCGATAGGTGTAGCTGCATGATGGATGGAGAGATGAGTGGTCGACAGATGGGATGTTGGGTGGATGAGAACTCTGACAAGGAACCATTCTGAATTCTGCCGCTGTCACTTTTGTTTTCCAGGCTGTCCCCGACCTGTCCTGCCCCTGTGTGCCTCCGTGTCTGTGCTGGGCGGCCTGACCTTTGGCTATGAGCTGGCGGTCATCTCGGGTGCTCTGTTGCCACTGCAGCTTGCCTTCGGGCTGAGCTGCTCCGAGCAGGAGCTCCTGGTGGGCAGCCTTCTCCTAGGCGCTCTGCTTGCCTCGCTGGTTGGGGGCTTCTTCATTGACTGCTACGGCAGGAAGCAGGCCATCCTTGGGGGCAACCTGGTGCTGCTGGCAGGCAGCCTGAGCCTAGGCCTGGCGCGCTCCCTGGCCTGGCTGGTCCTGGGCCGCACGGCGGTGGGTTTTGCCATCTCCCTCTCCTCCATGGCTTGCTGCATCTATGTGTCCGAGCTGGTGGGGTCGCGGCAGCGTGGGGTTCTGGTGTCTCTCTATGAAGCAGGTATCACCTTGGGCATCCTGCTCTCCTATGCCCTCAACTATGCCCTGGCTGGAGCCCCCTGGGGATGGAGGCACATGTTTGGCTGGGCCGTGGCACCTGCTCTCCTACAGTCCCTCAGCCTCCTCTTCCTCCCTGCTGCGGCTACAAATGAGACCACAGCTCACAAAGCACTCATCCCACTCCAGGGAAGGGAGGCCACCAAGCCGGAGCTGGAGAGGCCTCACTACTCCTTTCTGGACCTCTTCAGGGCACGAGATAACATGCGGGGTCGGACCATAGTGGGGCTGGGGCTGGTGCTGTTCCAGCAGCTAACAGGCCAGCCCAACGTGCTGTACTACGCTTCTACCATCTTCCACTCGGTCGGCTTTCGTGTAGGGTCTTCAGCTGTGTTGGCCTCCGTGGGGCTGGGCGTGGTGAAGGTGGTAGCGACCCTTGCCGCCATGGGCCTGGTGGACCGTGCCGGCCGCAGGACCCTGCTGCTCGCTGGCTGTGCCCTCATGGCCTTGTCGGTCAGCGGCATAGGATTCGTCAGCTTTGCCGTGCCCATGGACTCGGGCCCAAGCTGCCTGGACAGGCCCAATGGCAGCAGGCACACCAGCCTCTCTGAAGACTTAGACCTGCTCCAGGGTTCCGCTCCACCTCCACTGCCAAGGACCAAGGAGGCAGAAAGGGAGTCAGTGCTGCTAATGATTGAGGAAACCAAGCTTGGAGCAAGTGCTGGGGACTCCACAGCGAAGCCCATGCTGGCCGTGGGCACCGCCTCTCTGGCGCCCCCTGTCCCCGCCCCGGGGAGAGCACTGCTCCGCTGGACAGCGCTGTTCTGCCTGATGACCTTTGTGAGCGCCTTCTCGTTTGGATTTGGACCCGGTAAGTGAGGTTTTCTTTCCTTCCTTTGACATTTGTTTCTTAAAGACTTACTTATTTAAAATGCACGGTTGTAGCAAGAGAGAGAGAACACTCTTCCAACCACTAGTTCACTCCCTAAATGCCTACAACAGCTGGGGCTGGGCCAGGCCAAGGCCAGTGGCCAGGAACTCCATGTGGGTCTCCCAAGTGGTTGCAGGGACTCGAGGATTTGGGCTGTCATCCGCTGCCTCCCAGGCACACTGGTTGGTAGGAAGCTGGTTTGGAAGCAGAGCAGCTGGGACTCAAGCCAGCATTCTGAAATTGGGTGCAGGTTTCCTAAGAGGTTGCTTAGCTGCCTGCTCCATAACATCCACCCCTAAGTGAAGTTTCCTGGAGGTAACATTAAAGCTTACTGCTCTGCTTGGTAGGGTGGTGGGGGGCTGGGTCAGCCAGGGTCACCAAGGCACCAAAGTTGGGTAGTGGGCCATGAAGTTTGCAAGACCTTCACCCTTGCCTGTGTGTCTCCTGGGGCCAGGGCCCAGCGTTATGCCTGTCATTTTTTTTTCCCTCCAAAGGAGGCCCACCCCCTCAAATCCTCTAAGATTCATAACACCTGGATCTGCCCCAGGAGGGCTCAAGGCACAGGAGAGGAATAAGGAAGGAGGGAACAGCCATCCCATTGACCCGCAACTGTTCCATCTCAGCAGGCCCCCAGTCTCCGGCACAGCAAGCCTGAGGGGTGCCTAAGGGACTCCTCAGATGGTTAGGGAAGCAGCAGAGGGGCACGTGGGCTCAGGAGCCTGACACTTGGGGTGGCTTATACGTCGTGGGTGGCTGGTGTAGGGCCCCAGGGCCCGGCCTGAGCCCAGGAGCCTCCTCCCACCCTCCATCTTAGTGACCTGGCTTGTCCTCAGCGAGATCTACCCAGCCCAGATCCGGGGCCGAGCCTTTGCCTTCTGCAGCAGCTTCAACTGGGCCACCAGCCTCCTCATCAGCCTCTCCTTCCTCCACCTCATCGGTAAGTCCTTGCGTTCTGATCCTGAGTTCCTTCCACTTCCCCAGACTCACTGACACCATGGCTGCCACCTCTCACTCCCTCAGCTCTGCCTCCCATGCGACGCTTTCATTTCCATCCTGGCTGGCAGAGATGGTGCCAGCAGACCCCAAGAGGAGACCCTTTTCCAGTGGCTCCAGGCCAAGTCCTAGGACTGACCCTCATTGGCTCAGCAAGATAATATGACCCATCCCAGAGCCAATCACAGTGCCTGAAGGCTGAGCCAGGCAGATACACTAATTCATGGTGGGCCCGAGGGGTTGGCTATTTTTTTGTCCACTGTGGCTAAGTGTCTTCCACACAGGCACAGCAACCCCTGGGACACCAGGGGCAAGCAGGTAGCAGAACTAACTCCCCTTCCCCTGCTGTGACTGTGTCCCACCTGCAGTCCAAGGAAATTCAAGCTTCAGATTCTCAGAATTCAAACATTTCTCTCACTGAATTAATAAGGCCTGAAGGAAGAGGAGTGTTCTGACTGTCATAGGCGTGTCCACCTGTTCCCTTGTTAAGGGCTGACCGCTGAGACCACACCAGGCAGGCTCCGGCCAGCTCACCCAAGGGCCCACTCAGGGATTTTCAGGGTGATTTTGGAGTATTGCACATGGTCTTTCCTACAAATGATTACCTTGGTCATTCTGCAAGTTCGAGTCTGGACTTCAGGTGGGGTGACTCTTCTCTCAAAAGCATTATTTATTTATTGGGTAATTCAGAGTTGTAGGGGGCTGGGGAACAGAAAGAGAGATCTTCCATTTGTGGTTCTACCAGCAGTGGCACAGGCTGAAGCCAGGAGCCAGGAGCTTCACCCAGGTCTCCCACATGGGTGCAGGAGACCAAACACTTGGGTTATCTCCGTGGCTTTTCCCAGGCACCTTAGCAGAGAGCTGGATCAAAGGTGGAACAGCTGGGACTCGAACAGTTGCCTGTATAGGATGATGGGGTTGCAGGTGGCAGTTTTATGTGTTGTGCTGCAATGCCAGGCCCCCATGGGCTGACTTGCAGTGCTGTACCTAGACCCTTCCCCTGGCCCCTCTCACACGCCCACTCTCCTCTCCCCAGCTGCCATTGGCTTGTCCTGGACCTTCCTGCTCTATGGACTGACAGCTGTCCTCAGCCTGGGCTTCATCTATGTATTTGTTCCCGAGACAAAAGGCCAGTCATTGGCAGAGATAGACCAGCAGTTCCAGAAGAGACGGTACTGGGTGGCTAGCGTGGGCCGCTGGGGGCGGGGAGAACCAGTCACATCAAACTCCAGGCATGGCACCTCAGCAGCTTAGTTCTCCCTCACTTTGCAAGAGCATCCTTCCTGCCTTCCTGTCTTCCTTGAGCCCGTGAGCTCTGTGCTGGCTTTACACACAAGCTGCTTTCTTCAAGTTATTTCACATCTTCCTACAGTAGCTTCACAACGGACTGCAAGGCCCAGCTCACAGGGACTCTTGAATTGCTTGAGTATGGAATCATGCAATAGAGTAGAATAGAAGTTAGAATAGAAGTTTGTTTGTTAAGATTTATTCCTACTGGAAAGGCAGATTTACAGGGAGAAGAAGAGACAGAAAGAAAGATCTTCCATCTGCTGGTTTACTCCCTAAATGGCTCTAATGGCCAGAGCTGAGCCAATCTGAAGCCAGCAGCCAGGAGCTTCTTCTGGGTTTCCCATGCAAGTACAGGGTCTCAAGGCTTTGGGCCATCCTTGGCTGCTTTCCCAGGCCACAAGCAGGGAGCTGGATGGGAAGTGGAGCAGCCGGGATGGGAACCAGCACCCATATGGGATCCCAGCACGTGCAAGGCGAGGTCTTTAGCCACTAGGCTACCGCACTGGGCCTCCAATGGTAGATTCTTAAACCACAGACTCTAAAAGCCATAGAACGTTCTAACAACAACTGATCAGGAAGGAGCCAAGTGCAGCTGGGACAAAGGAAGCAGGGAGAAGGCTTGGTAAGAGATCGGAGCAGCTGAGCAGCAGCAAGGAGATCATAGCATCCCGAGGTCTCAGACTGTGCGCAGGATGGGAGAGAACGGAGGTGAAGGGACTTGCCGGTGCTCCGTCCGATGCATGCTTGGAAGGAGTCTCTGGCTGCTCCTGTGTAAGTGCAGGCATCCGCTCCTGACTGCCTGGCCTCCTCCTTGAAAGCTCCGGAAGATGCACCGAGTTGGAGCTACTCTACAGCTTCCTGCCCCCACACCAACCTGGCCCCTAAAGCAGTATGGGACTTGTCCATTGTGAAAACCTCTAAGCCGCCCTACCTCCACCCAGGGTGGACACTCTAGATGGACACTCTGCGGCCTCCCAGCACCCAGTTCAGCTTGCTTGGATGGCAGGCAAGAAGGGGTCCAAGGCTGGGTCCCCTGAAGGCCTTCAGTTCCCAGGCTCCTTTGCCTTCTTCTCAACACTGCCTTTTGCATGTGGCCCACAAGGGCCCCACCCACCATGTCCCTGCAGGAGGAGAGGGGAGCAAGGGGAAGATGCCTTGCTTGAGCTGGTGGCCACCACATCCCTTTGGACAGAACCTGGCCACGCCTACCTGCCTGCCTGCCGGGGCAACTGAAAAACATCACCTGGGCAAACACCTGTCCGGCTAAATATTGAGGGCTCCGTTAGTTGACAGCTGCCCAGCTGCTGGTTTTCTTGGAAGAAGATTCCAGACCCAGCCTCTGGGACCAAGGAACAGAGAGACAGATGGAAGCCAGCTTAGAGTGTATCAGGCTGGCTCTAGGGGAACAGGGTCACACGGGGGAGCCTGGGCCAGCCCTTGGGCTCCAGACAGAGAGTGTAGAAGTGCACCTGACACCAGGAAGTTGGAAGAGTCTGGCTGGGAGTGAGGATGCGACTGGGGAAGGGCCCGGGTGGACCCCTGCCGTCTCCCCTCTCTCAGGCCTGCACTGTCTCACCCCTTCCTTCTCTGTTTGGCAGGTTCACCCTGAGCTCCCGCCCCTGGCAGAACTCCAGCAGCATCCAGTACAGGCGCATCCAGGCACATGCAGCCTCCTGAGGGGTCTGCCTCCCCGGACACAGCTAACCATCCCTGCCTGCCGTCTGCCGCTTCCCAGAGTTCTAGTCTCGGGGAGCAGGGCCCTTTGGGAGTTGCCTCTGCCTCACAGGAGGAGAAAGGATGCGAGTTTGAGACCCTGACATCTTGCCTTGGTTGCCCACAAACTTGGCACACCTCTGCCATATTGATAATGGGCCCATTCCGTAGAGCCATTGCTTTCCCTACTAGCCTGGAGGGACCGATCCTGGCAGGACATCATTTCTGGCGTCACCACAAAATCCATCTGAAGGCATCTTCAGCTCTTCCTGCCTGAAGGTGGGCATTTAGACCAGATTGTGGCACAGCCCTTATGTCTCTGTGTTGTCCAACCCCTCACATTCTCTTCCCAGGAATATTTATGTATCACCAGCAACTCTGAAGGCTGGGAGACTCTAGTCCTGATCCCATGGGGGTCATTGCTGGGTGGCCTGGGGCCTCAGCATCCCCTGTCTGTATGATGGGAGAACTGGACCAGCTTATTGCCAAGGTGTGTTCTGACTCCTGTGGGGTAGAATCCCCAAGGCTGGGGACAGGACACACATTCTCAGGGGCCCTACCCTCGTGGGTCCCCTCTGCAGATTTAATTTGTTGAAGAGAAAGACAGGATTTTAGAGTTGTGCAGATGACACCTCTGGAACCGTCCCAGTGTGTAAGCAAGCATCAGGAGCCATTTCCAGAGCAGTGCAGGCAGGGCATGGACCTGGGGCTCTCTCAGTATCACCTGTCCCTTCCCCCCTCAAGCCTCACTTTCACCATCAGCAGAAGAGGATAATTATGGATAACCCATTCTCCCTTCAAGAGGATGGCCAGCTGGTTATGTTCAGCTGGCCAGGTCCTCAGGGATTGTCACTCACGTTCTGTTCCCAGACACTCCACCTTTGGGACGCTGGGCAGGGTTAGTCTCAAGAGGTGACCTGGGAGGATACAAGGCAGTAGCCAAGGTTCACAGATCGCACCCCAAGAGGACTGACAGAAATGTACCCCTGGAGACTGAGCACAGCAAAGAACTAACAGACAAGGGTACTTGAAAAAGGTGGTGGGAACATGGAAGGCAAGCTGGGGTGGGCGTTTGGAGCAGCAGTGAGGATGCTGTGTGGCATGGCCGCATCCTGTACTGACATGCCTGGTGGGAGTCCAGCTTCCTACTAATGCTCACCCTGGGAGGCAGCTGTGATGGCTCAAGTGTGTGAGTCCCATGTGGGCTCCCGGATGGAGTTCCTGGCTCCTGGCTTCAGCCTAGCTCCAACATGGCTGTTGTAGGCATTTGGGGGAATAAACCAATGGATGGAAGATCTCTGTCTCTATTAAATTAAATGAAAATTGAAAAATTCAGATTAGTTTGGTGCAAAAAACATTGAAATCCAAACATTTTTCATCATGCTTTCCTGTGAGTGCTTTGAGACTCTGAGTAGCTCCAGATGCTGGGATTGGGCGAGACATTGGCCTCTGTGCCTGCACCCATGGGTGCTGCTGCACTTCTGTGGGCCCCTGGTCCCTCAACCTCAGTTTCTAGATCATTCTCCCTGTCCGGTGAGGATACTAAAGCTTTTTGTGCTAGGTGTGTGGTTGTCCACACTAAACACTGTATTTCCCAGATTCCTTTGCAGTCACAGATGGCCATGTGATCAAGTACAGGCCATTATGAGTGGGTAAAATGTATGTGCTCTGTATCCAGACAAGCCCTGTGTTAGAGAAGACTAGTCCATTCTCCTACATTTCCTTTTAGAGGTGGACATCCCTGTGCTATGGCTGCACACATGGCCTATTGGGTGAAGAGGCTCCTATTGGGTGACGGCTCCTTTTCCAAGCTTTGCTTGCAATAGCAGGGCCATTTGACTAAGTGCTGGCCAATGGGAGGTGAGCAGTAGCCGAAAGTGCATCTTCTGGGAGTTGTTTATGCTGTGTGATGGCTCCTTTCCCTGCTGCAGGCCAGCAGGCGCTGACCACGGTGGTCAGCTCACCATGTGGAAGGTCCAGCAGGGGCCCATTGTGGTCGGTCCCCCATGTGGAGGGTCCCAGTAGGAGCCCACAGTGGTCAGCCCACCATGTGGAGGTTCTATAAATGGCCCATGGTGGTCAGCTGTCACCATGAGGAGGGTGTCTGGAATCAGGGACATTTTTGGAGTTAATGTGCCTGCTGTCCCCAGACTGCACTGTTACCGGACACAGGTCCCTTTTGGTTCCAGAGTCTTAATCCTGGTTGGACAGGCTATGCCCTCCCCTGGGCCCTGCCCATTCTCATTAGGTTGGGGAAGCCACCGTGGACCTCAGACAGTGACAACGTTGTGGGGATGGCGTGGCGTCAGGCTCTACGGAGCCAGAACGCTGTTGACATCTCAGAGCAATGTGTGAGGGAAGTAACTCCTGTCTTGTTGAAGCTGCTGCTTCCTTATAGTGAGCACAATGGACCACAGCAAGACGACGGGCCTGTCCGCCATCTCTCCCCACGGCTGTCCACCCACCATCATATAGTCCCACCATGGGAGCCGTGAGGGCTGCCACTGTGGAGGGTTGGAGGGAAGATGGGTCGTTCAGAGGAATGAATGCCATCCCCTGGAGCCTTGGTCAATTTTCGCAGTGGTGTTTGCGGTCCCATTGTGTTCATTACCGCAAGAGCAGCCTGCTGGGAAGCCAGCTGGACTGCTGTGTCTTTGCTCTCAGTCTCAGGTCCTGTTGGACTCCACCATAAACCACATAGGAAGCAACTTAAGGCTTTGGCTACACATAGTGTGGTCCCCCTAGGACTGGAGCCAAAGAGACGTCTTTTCTTTCTACATTACCCCGCCTGCGCTGCCTGGAGACCCAGGACTGGGTCCCACCTCAGCTGCTTGACCAGGTCTGTGACCTTGGACTAGGAGCTTGACCTCTCTGAGCTTCTGTTTCTGATTCATGAGAACAAGGGCTCAGATGCATCCCTGCCCAGGCTGCTGGGGAGGGTCTGTTGAGATTCTGAAAGGAAAATCGCTTCCCAGCTGGAGAGAGCCCGTGCGCCCACACAGCCTGGCCCTGGCCCACAAGGGCTGGCCCCAGCTCCGGCTCGGACCCAGGGCCAGGCTCGGCTTCCATATTTGTTCATTTTACTTTCCAGCTCAAATATTTTTTCATCTGTGGCATGGCAGGAGGATGGAATTTTGATGACACCCCAGTTTCACAGAGCTGCCTTCAGCAAGTATTTGCAGCCCCGCCCAGGCTGGGTGCCATCCAAGACAGAAACTAATTTACCAGGGTGGGCTTGGCACAAGAAGCTTCTCCCCCTCATGAAGTTTTGCGGTGGAAAAGCTGACATTCTGCTTTTAACTGATTCTCACGGAATGGTGGGGGGGGGGGATTCCCAAGAAAGTTGTCACTTTCCCCGAATCTCCTACTCTAAATGAAATGAACTAACTCGAATTGCCAACTCCATGCTCAAAAATGATTACAGCATGACCACTGATGGCACATCAGAACAGTGTCTAAATCTCAAAGTTATGATTCGTTCTCTTTAATTTTGCCAAATAAACACACTGACTGAATCTTTACTAATTTTACTAAATCTACTACACATTTACTCGATTTTACTAAACGAACACATTTATTCACATTTAGGTGTTCCAAAATTACCCAATCAATGCACTTAATGGTCAGTTAAGACTGTTTTTAAAGCATGTCAAGTCTTTAACGATTGTTTTTGCAGAGTGAATCAACAGTTTCCGTGATTGGTGTATGTGTGTTCTCACCGGACCTGGCACTCCCAGGTTGCTGACTTCTTCCAGCTTTGGAGTTCAGTGTCACCCCGCATCTCCCGGTTTGACAGGCTGAGTTGGTGGTTCCTGAGCTGTGATCCCCAACTCTCTCTGTCACCTGCTGTTTGTGCAATAATAAACCACATGTTTATACTTCAGCTGCCCACCAGGCTCTCCACATCTAAAGCAAAAAGAAGAGTGCCCGACTTTTGGGCATCTACAGTGACTAGAGATTGTTTCCGAGCCTACCCGTTACACGCGGCAGATGAAGAGCATGTTTGTTTTGCGTGTTAGCGTGATGGACGCCTGCCGGATGATGTGCTCTCCACTGACAGCTTCAGGACAGCAGAAGGAGCGGCAGAGTGGGCCCTTTCTCATTGACGTCCCAAAAGTCAAGGCTAGACCCAACGCCAAGCAGCCGTGCCTGCTGAACACCAGGGCCCACACCCGCTGTGTGTCTGTCAGTTTCCTGCTCTGTCTCGTTATCTGGTCATGTATCAGCAGTGTTTATCCCCAGGTTGTGAAATGAGATGGAATTTTATTTTGATTATGATTTTCTGTGGTATCAAAATGTCAACAGAACTCAGGGAAATGGTGATAAAAATTGAAAGGAACCAGGATAAAAATCACTCCAAACAACAACCTGATTAAGTTAGGCACATTTTGCCATAGTGTTTCATGTGACTTGCTCTGGCCAATAGGGCGTATCCTACAGTCCAGGGATGCCAGTGCCCAGCCCAGCCCAGCCCAGGGTCCTGCAAGGCCTGAGAGGCCTCATGCTGACCTAACTGTCCTCGGCAAGTGAATGAGAGATGCCAACCAAGAGTCTGGGGCAGATTTACTGTGTATGTTTTTTAAAAAGTAATTTTCATTTTATTTTAAAATCAGAAAGACAGAAAAAAAAAATCCGAGCATCTTCCATCTGCTGCTTCACCCCTTATAGGGCTGCGCCAACCAGGGGCCGGAAATGCATGTAAGTGGCAGGGAGCCACGTGTAAGGGCTCTTACCTGATGCCACCCAAGTGTGCATTAGCAGAGGGATAGACCAGAAGGAGTGGGGATTCGAACTTGCACACTCCCATATGGGGCAGTGCCGGCCCTGTGGGGTTGGTGGCCATGCTGCCAGTGCTGACCAATTCACCTTACCATTGAGTCAACCTTTGCCATGCCTGAAAGTCCCCGTCGTAACAATCCTGTGTTTGCTTCAAAAATGAAAAGTGTTGGGAAAAAAAGCAGTGGGGAGACCCGGAGAGCTAATGCTTGACCACACTGGGCATGCCCGCCTGCCCTCTACATTTGAGCATGCAGGAAGTTACTTCAGAGTTTGCTAAATGTTGACGTCCTCCTTCTCTGTTGTTTAGAGCAACACGCCAGCGGCTCGTCTCGCCTCTCCCAACACGGGCTGCAGAATTCCTCCTTCCTCATCACTTCCTCCCCCGTGCCCGCTGCCACCACCACCGACCCTCGCCCTGATGGCTGCAAAGACCCCTCAGCTCTGCTTCCTTCCAGCGTTCTTTCAAAGGTGGGTCTGTGCACGCCACTCTCTCGGGCTGGGTTCCCGAGCCCACCCCTGACTCTGTTCCCTGAGTCCTCCAAGCTGACTCTCCTCTCTCACTTCCTGCGGCTCTTCCCTTGTCTCCTGCGAGGGACACACACAGGCCTGACATCGCTGTGACATCGCTCACCCAATTCAAAAGTCACCCGAGGAAGGCCTTCCCTGCAAGCTCCAGCTAAAATGCCACACTCACACCTCACATCTTATACATGTACACACACACAGGCACATGCACTCAGGTGCACACACACACACACACGGTGTATAGTTCCCATGGCCTTCACCTTGCTCTCACTGCTTTGCTAGTCCTTGGAGGAATACAAGGGCCACAGGGCGAGGATATTCCCTGTGTTGTATGCATTTCCTGTGTTATGATGGGGCTGGCTGCACAAGCCCAGTAAATGGTGAATACACGAACGAGTATAAAATGCTGGCGATGATCAGCTAATTAGCTCCAAATTCTTCAGGGAAGAAGGTTTCTTCCACCATTGATACAGTAAAACTGTGAACAGAATTTTTTTAAAAAAAGATGTATTTATTTTTGTTGGAAAGGCAGATATACAGAGAGAAGGAAACAGAAAGAACTTCCATCCGCTGGCTCACTTCCCAAGTGGCCGCAACAGCCAGAGCTGAGTTGATCCAAAGCCAAGAGCCAGGAACCTCCTCCAGGTTTCCCATGCAGGTGCAGGGTCCCAAGGCTTTGGGCCGTCCTCCACCGCTTTCCCAGGCCACAAGCGGGGAGCTGGATGGGAAGTGGGGCCGCTGGGATACAAACAGGCACCCATATGGGATCCTGGCACGTGCAAGGCGAGGACTTTAGCCACTAGGCTACCTCGTTGAGCCCCAAGATTTCTAAGAGTCTAAATATATGACACAAAGTCAGGCAATCCAACAACAGGTGCATAGGCGACAGAATCCTCTTCTCTCTCCCACTCGTGCGTGGGTCACTAGAGAGGAGGCCCTGTTACAGCAGAGGTCTCAGGGCTCTGGATGCTGGTCTGCCAGGCATCTCCGCTATCTGTCTCACGTTGTGCTCTCGACGTTTGTATTGGGTGGTAAGCCTTTGCAATGGTATTTCTAACTTGCAAACATTTGAACATTTGCCGCGACGGGCCTGCATTCCTTCATGCAGCCGCCAGATGGCTGCCTTCAGCCCCCGCGGAGCTGGCGGGTTGACTCCAGCTTTTACTGCCGGTGAACGCCACCAACCCGCGCTGTGCGAAACAAAGTCATTGTACTCCCAGGACACTGGGTCTCGGGTGCCCGGAGGGCGGATAGGAGATTTAGCTCCCCTTTTATAGCATTCTACACTGCCTATGTGAATTCTTCAGTAACGAAGGGAATAGCCAGACTCTAACAAACCATTTCAAAAGACTTTTTCCCTGTCGAAAGGACTGACAGTAAGAAAGGCGCAGAATAAGAGCTGTCCGTGCTCTGCCAACAGCTTGGCGTGTGACGACCCATCCAGCCGGGCTGATCAGGACCCTGGTGTCACGACACAACAGGACATGCAGGTGTTTCCAAGGCATGGAGATGCCCCGGGTGGGCGGAGCAGCCAGGGCAGGGACTTACCAAGCTCTTCACCCAAGCCCAACGTGCCAGCCTTGAGCGCGCTCTCAGCCCTCCTCCCCGTGCCTGGCCTTTTCAATACGTGCATCCCACGTGGGCATCCCAGCTTTCCTGGTAGAGGCTGGCCCTGCCTGTGGAAACAGAGCGTTTTCGTTTTCTTTCTTCCCTCCGTCTCCCTATGCTTTTCTGATTTCTCCGTGTGCATATTTCCCTCTGGATCCGGCTCCATGAAGCTGCAGATTTGGGGTGCAATGCCCTCCTAAGTCAGGGTTGGCGCCTGCTGGGAAACCATCTGAAACATGTTCCCTGGGCCCATCTGTCCGTCACCTGTCAGCTCTTGAGGAGGCGTCCTTGGCAACCCTGCGCAGTCTGCTGCCGGCGTCACTGCCTTCTCCCTGCACGGGGCTGGGCACAGAGCGAGCTCTGCCTGCTTGCTCCATTCCTGACCCTGTGGCTCCCCCGCAGGACACGACACCAGGAGCTTGCGCAGGTTGCAGTGGCCACACTGCCTTCCCCAAGACCCCCGGGGTGACGTCTGACTTATCCCATGCACTTGTCCCTCATTGAGCACGGGGGATTCAGCTTTCCAGGAACCCCCACCTTCCCCTACATACCTGTTTGGCCACCTCCGAGTGCAGCAGTCTAAGTGATGCTGGGGGTGGCTATCCCCAGGCAGCCCTCCCCTGGGGAGCCTGTGGCACAGCGCCTACCTTGGTGAGATTTCAGGACATGCAAGGCGTAGGCCCCTAATTAGCAGGAACCAGCTACAGATAAATCTATATCCTCCAGAAACCCTTACAAAGAGGAGTCAGAAATCCTAGCTGGGGAGGAAGTGGGACAGGCAGCTAACAAGCTTAAATTAATACATAGGAAGCCACACCTCTCCTGTCCTACGTGACAGTCTGCCCACTTGCCAATCAAACGACCCTTTCCCCAGGATGTACTCTCCTCACCTTGGACTTGGGATGGGATTGTGTGAAAAGCCAGGCAGTGGGGAGGTGTGCCCTGTGTCTCTGTGGACACAAGGTAATCAGAAATACATTCCTCCCACCTTTCCCTCTCTGCCCACTCCACCCCTGCATGGTGTTTCTGTGACTTCATCATTTTTCATAAAATTGTACAAAAAATTGGGGGGACCAGCCCCATGGCTCAAGTGGCTGATCCTCTGCCTGCAAGTGCCAGCATCCCACACAAGCACTGGTTCGTGTCCCGGCAGCCCCACCTCCCATCCAGCTCCCTGCCTGTGGCCCAGGAAAGCAGTAGAGGATAGCCCAAAGCCTTGGGACCCTGCACCCATGTGGGAGACGCAGAGGGGGCTCCTGGCTGCTGGCTTCAGAAAGACTCAGCTCCAGCGGTTGCGGCCTCTTGGGGATATAAACCAGCAGATCTTTGACTCTGTCTTTCTGTAAATCTTTTCTAATGAAGGTCAATCTTTAAAAAAATAATAAAGCTGAAAAAGCCCCCCAAATCTGACTTTTAGGTTTCTCTGTGCATTGCGGGGGATCACCTGACTTGTCACTTCCGTCAGCATCCTGTTACCACTGTAGCTTGTCCAGTCGGTTTGAAAACGCCACCGTGTTATTACAGCATGGAGACACACGAGGGCGCACCAGGCATCTTACAGGAGAGTTTTCAGAGCAGCTCACAGTGATGGGCTCAGCCGAAGGAAACTTCGCTCCTAGCCCCAAGGGGTTGACTGTGAGGGTCTAGGTCATTCCCTTTCCCAGCAGCTGGCTTCTATGTCCTGCCTCTGGCGGTTATATGAATGATCCCAGGCCTGTGAGCAACACCATGCGGCTCAACCACAGGCCTCCTTGGGCAGAATCCAAGAAAGTCCTTCCCAGCAAGCTCAGGGGCTCCATTTTGAGCGCCACTGCACTTGGCTGCTTCCTCAGGGCAGGCACCTGCAGGTGGGCCTGGCCGGAGGCAGACAGCCACGGCCTTGGCCAAGGGAGCCATTCCTACTGGCCTCAGCTTCTTCAGGTGGAGCTGCAGAGAACACACCTGGCCTCCCCGCCTGTGGGTGTGGCGGCGCCACCCTTCCAGCAGCAAGAACCTGTATCAGCTCTTCCTCAGGCCTCCCACACAGCGACCCAGACGGAGAGCAACTCAAACATGGTTACCAGCCCTGCCTGGCTCTCCCACGGCTTGCTTGCAATCCACCCACCTCACACTCGCTCCCGTGACGGCCCCATCAGAGATCCACAAGGCTGTCCCACTTTCTGGCCAGGGTGCCTCCTTGATGAAGCCCACCCTGATTGCCTCCCTGGTCATCCCCTCCTCCATCCCCCACCTGTCCACATCTGCCCCACTCGGCTACCTCCTGCAGCCCTGGCTCAGCACACAGTTGTTTGCGTATCCACTCTATGTGGATTATGAAGTTCACGGGAAACCTGTGTGTGGATTTCAAAGTCTTTGTCCTTCATCCCTGGAGTCACTCTTTTCTTTTGTCGATTTATTTTTATTGGAAAGACAGATTGTAAAGAGAGAAGGAGAGATAAGGATCTTCCATTTGCTGGTTCACTCCCCAAGTTGTCACAATGGCTGGAGCTGAGTCGATCTGAAGCCAGGAGCCGGGAACTTCTTCCGGTTGCCTATGCAGGTGCAGGGTCCCAAGGCTTTGGGCCATCCTCAACTGCTTTCCCAGGCCACAAGCAGGGAGCTGGATGGGAAGTGGAGCCTCTGGGACATGAACCAGCCCATATGCAAGGTGAGGATTTAGCCAGTGAGCCAATGTGCCGGGCCCAGAAGTCGCTCTTTGATTTGCATTTCCCAGAGTGAAGTCCAAGGCCCCGCTAAGTACAGTATGTCCTCCCTGTGATGACCAGGCCCAGTCTCTAGAAACTTCTCTGATGACTACTGGTGGCTTCCTTGCCTAGCAGAGGTTCCTGGTACTGCCACAACAGGGTCTCCCAGCACCCACTTGGCCACCTGTGCCCTCTGGGCACTGCTCTGGGCTCCGCCTTGGTGGCCCTTTGGGCTGGGCCGGCATCAGCCTGCTGTTTACTTCTCTTGAGCCTGGAGCCCCGGCTAGCCCTTGGCCTCCAGGCGTGGGACAGCGGTGGTGACGAGGCACACGGGGCACACGTGGGACATGCCCTTTCCTGGCGTCTGCCCACAAGCTTCTAATTTTCCCCAGGGAGTCTGTGCCCCCCAGCAAGGAGCCTGGATCACAACAGGGATTCAGAAACTTGCGCTCCAGGACCAACAGGCATCGGAGTGCTTCTGGGGCTCTGAAGACCCATGTCGACAGGCTCACGCAGGGAGCGGCAGAGAGAGCCCGCGGCCAGGGTGGCCTGAGCCCTGGACTCCAGGGAAGGCAAGGAGTGTCTCCCAGCTGGGAACCCACGGACATGGGCGACTGGTCCCACTGGATGTCCTTGGGGCCCTGAGAGGTTCTTGACCTGCAGTTTCCATGGCTAACCCCTGCCCCTAACATCCCAAGTTCCCACCAGCCGGCCAGTACCAGTGTCTTGCCAATGTCTTGCCAACAGCTTCCCCCTGCCCCTCGGCCCTCACCCATGCGCTGTTGTTTTTCTCAGTTAATTGAATGCATTTCCCCCTCCCTGCCGCCATGGAGGCCCATGGACCGCGCCAAGTACAACAGACCAGGCAGCAGGGAGGCCCTGGGAGGCCCACCCTGCCCCTTGGCCCCAGCTTACTCCAGCAGGGACAGCAGTGGCCTTGCAGTCCCCGACTTCCTCCTGGGGCGTGCACCTTGCCATTCTTCCAGAGCCTTCTACACGAGGGGCGCCAGGAGCCATCGGTTCCCCAGGAGCCACTTGGGGTCGTTGTGGCTGGGTTGGGGTGCTGCCCACCTGCCCCCTTCCCCCAAAAGAGTGACTCAAGTCATGATGGGAGCAGCACTGAGGTTACGAAAACCAGGTTCTCACCCACTGTACGGATGAGGAAAGCCAGGGCTGCAGCTGTCGGTTAACAGGTCCAGGGCTACACAGCGCCTAGAACCAGGACGGAAACTTGACCCTGCAGTCCTTACGCACCTCTCATTCCTAGAGCAGGGGAGGGGATTGGGAAAAGAGGAGAGGTGGGCTTTCCACAGAGGATGAAGGGCATTTGCAGGAGCCTGCTGGGACCCCTCTTACCATCCACTGATGGCACTAGGATCCCCTGTGTCTAGTCCTCACCAGACACCTGTCCCATCACCCCGATGTCCACTGCCGCTGAGCCTGGGCGCTGCGCTGCAGTTGCACTCGATGAGCTGCAGAGGGCGTAAGGGATCCTCCCCCGCCGTCGCTTTTCTTGTAGGCAGCGAAGGTCAAGCCTTGGAGCAAGTGCAGGAGACAGGCTCACTGGACAGCACAAGAAAAGAAATGTGCATTGCCCGCGGCCCCACCTCCAGGGACAGCAGTGCACAGCCCGGCCCTCGCTTTGTGTGTTTTGCTTTGTTTCCCAGCCAGGTATAATGCTCATTGCCACACTATTAGGTAGCCAGGAGTATCAGTCACATCGGCTGTGTCGCTGGCACCTGCGTTGGTGCTGGAGTGAGGGCAGGGGACTCCCAGCGACCTGCCCCGACCCCCGAGTGTCCCCATGCGAGGGTTTGCTTCCCGTGAGCCTCTATTCTGTGCCCTTCTATTTTCCAGGAGGATGTCTTGCACATGGACTGTGACCAACCCCTCCTGGCCCCTGGAATTCTACAAAGCACACCAGGAGGGGAGGCGAGCGCGGGGAAACAGCCTGGGGCACAGACACGTGTGTTCAGCGGAGCCAGGAATTTTATTTTTAATGATTTAGAGAAAGAAAGGCCAAGAGACAAAAGGACAGACACAGATCTCCCATCCCTGGGGTCACAGCAGCCAAGGCTGGGTCAGGCCCAGGCTGACGAATCTGAGCCACCATCCAGCGCTCCTTTTGGCAGGGCAGGCAGGGGTTTGAGTTCATACACAGTAGCAGGAAGCTGGAGCCGAAGTGGAGCTGGCACTTGATGAGAGAAAGAGAAAACAGAGGGGAGGAAGGGAGGAGGATGTTCCATCCACTGGGGGCTCCCTCCCCAAGTGGCCGCAACAGCTAGGGCAGGAACCCAGCTTTCCCATATGGGTGCAAGGTTCCCCCAGATGGTACCATCTGCATAAAGCCTCTCATGTCACTCAAAGCCAGTGCTGGGAAAGGGACTGAGGTGCCCCAGCCACAGTGTTTCTGGCACTTCCTGCCCAGGCCTCGTCCCCTGCCCTGGTCACCACCTCTCTGGTCCTGGTGTGGTCAAACTTGCCATTTCAGCACGAGGCCAGACCTGGTGGGAAAGGCAGGCTCTCCGGCTCCCCTAGGCCCTGCAGCTCGGGGTACCACACCTTCCAGAAGTCGGCAAACCCAGCAGGGGCCTGGTGATTCTTTGCTGAGTGAATGATCATGGCACTGAGGTGCCCGTTCCAAGTTTCTACCAGCTCCCTGTGACCAGTCAGAGAAACCCAAAGGCCACGCAGGCCGAATCTGGAGCCCATGGAGACGTGAAGCAGAGCAAGGGGCTCGCTGAACCCCAGGCTGTGGACTTCAAAATCCAACGGAATTCTGCTCGAAGCCCTGTCTCAGCACCATTTCAGTGCTCTGGTGTTGAACACATCAGTTCTCTTCTCTGAGCAATAGTTCCTTATGTCTGGAAGCTAAGAACATGCAGCAGGTGCTTCCTCGGGTGGTTGAGAGAACTAACAAGACGGCAGGTTCAAGAAGATCACTGTACAGGGCCCGGCGGCATGGCCTAGCGGCTAAAGTCCTCGCCTTGAAAGCCCCGGGATCCCATATGGGCCCCGGTTCTAGCCCCAGCGGCTCCACTTCCCATCCAGCTCCCTGCTTGTGGCCTGGGAAAGCAGCTGAGGACGGCCCAATACATTGGGACCCTGCACCCGCATGGGAGACCTGGAGGAGGTTCCAGGTTCCTGGCATTGGATCGGCGTGCACCGGCCGTTGCGGCTCACTTGGGGAGTGAAACATCGGATGGAGGATCTTCCTCTCTGTCTCTCCTCCTCTGTATATCCAGCTTTCCAATAAAAATAAAATCTTAAAAAAAAAAAAAGATCACTGTACAAAAAGAAATGGAGGCAGCGCAATCCCTCACTGCAGTGACCGCGGTGCAGTGGAGGCCAGAGGGCAGGTGGGGGCAGGACCAAGCGCCTGGGGTGATGGGGAGTCCAGGGGAATAGCAGGGGCTGCCTCAGGGCCTTGGCACATGCGGTGCCTGCTTCAATCATCCCCTTCCCTCTGGCTCCTTCTGGTCATTCAAGTCCAGAGCATCAAATGTCACTCCCTCGGGTCCTCTCTGGGCCGCCTATCTAGCCCCGCCTCCTCTCATGTCACTCCACCTTTCTCCCGCTTCGGAAGAAGCCATCACCACTTTTAAATTCTCATGGGTTTCTTGCCATTGGACACAACTTCACCCTGACCAAGCCTGAGCCCCACTGGCACGGAATCTATGTGCTCTGCTTACCTGGGCCCCAGAGTGGTGGTGTTTGGCCCCCCCACTTGGGACTAGGTATTCCATTCCCCCGGGGGGATGGGGCAGAGGGCAACAGAGAAGGCGAGCCAGGGAGGGAGGCCGAGGCCGCCCCTGGTGAGGGAACTGCAGAGTTCCAGGCCATGCTGGCTGGAGCCTCTGCACATGGTATCATAGGTTCATAAATGCCGCCTTAATGTGGTTTTTGCAGAGTGGGAACCATAAAGATGTGATGACATCTGCTCGGAGCACGAGGCCTGATTCAATTTCCGTCTTGCTCATACACATGTTGTTAAATTGTCCAGTCCCGTGGGCCTGAGAGCTAGAGACTGGGAGCATGTTCACGCTGGAGGCCCAGGGACCAGGTGACTTCACACCGAACCTTCCAGATCTTTTGGAAGTAGCTCCCAATAAAAAATGCGAGTTGAATGAGAACACACATACCCAGCCACCCTTGCTAAGGTCACAGGGCCAGAACCACGAACTTGCCCTTTTCTTCCAAGATTGGCATCTGCCAGTCTGAAAACTTTGGAGAGGGCAGGGATCTCGGCGAGAAAGACAGTGACTTTGCCTTGTTCTGTCTGTCCCCCAAAGGCTCCCTCCACCCAGTCCTTAGTCACCCTGTTGTCTGATTGTCTTTAGGCTGCTGTCATTCTCCCTGCCCTAAACATTGTACCAAATATCTGGAGTGTGGGGAGCTGGGGGTCCACCCGCACTGTGCCTTGTGTCCTCACATCCCCAGGGGTGAACAACACACAGTGGGGTGTTCCTTGAGTGTTTGATGAATGACTACGAAAGGAATCGGGGCAGAGGCAGCCATGGTTTGGTGCAGGCAAGTCTCGGGCGGTACCCAGCCACACTTTGAACGGGCAGCAGAAAGCAGTGTAAGCCCCGTTGGGGGACCCAGTGACCGCCACACTTCTGCCCAGGTTGAGGCTCAGAAAACGCTCAGCCCGCAGCTCAAGGCAAGGGACAAAGGCAGGGACCCAGCGGCCAGATGCATCTAACATCTGTGGGGAGCAGGGCCTGGCCTTTTGGGGACAAGGATGAGGATGTCAACCCTCAGGGTGGGGCTCCCTGGAGCAGTTGTGTCCCCCAGAACTTGGCCGTGTTCAGAACAGGAACTGCTGGCCCTGGAAATGCAGCCCGAGGGACCGAGCTGGCTCTAATTCCCTGACATTGAGATGGCTGCCATGTGATGGTGGCCGCGGCACTAGCCCAGCCTGGATTCCCATCCACCGCTCATGCCAGGGCAGGGAGCGCTTCCCCACTCTTCTCCCTCAGATGGCATAGATGGCACTGAGGAGAAACCAGTTCTGACATCTGTTTTGCCAATCTTCAGCCACAACTGCCACCAGCGACCCCTAGGTCCCAGCATTCATCATGCCCGGTAGGGGGCCCTCTGGCATGGAGGCACAGATCTAGCGGAGCTGTCCTGTGGGATGGAGTCTTTTTCTTTTTTTAAGTATTTATTTTTATTGGTAAGGCAGATTCACAGAGAGAAGGGGAGACAAAGAGAAAGATATTCCATCTGCTGGTTCACTCCCCAAGTAGGTAGTTGCAATAACTGGAGCTGAGCCGATCTGAAGCCAAGTGCCAGGAGCTTCTTCCAGGTCTCCCAAGAAGGAACAGGGTCCTGAGGCTTTGGGCCATCCTCCACTGCTTTCCCAGGCCACAAGCAGGGGACTGGATGGGAAGTGGAACAGCTGGAACATGAGCCAGTACCCATATGGAATCCTGATGCTTGCAGAAGGAGGATTAGCCAGTTGAGCCATCATGCTGGCCCGGACTGGGGTGTTTATTCCATTCTGTGTCAGAGATAAACCTGGGTCCCACTGCTGGTTCCAGCTTCCTACTGATGGACACCCTGCCAGGCAGCCAGTGATGGCTTCGCTGATTGGGTCCCTGTCGCCTATATGGGAGACCCAACATGGGCTCCTGACTTCAGCAGATCGGAGATTCTACCCCTTTCTGTCTCTCATTCTGCTTTCAAATAAATCAAATACATCATAGTCCCCAGACTATGCAGAAGGACTCCGGGTCCAGTTCTTGTCCCAGCCACTCTCCCATGCTTTGCCGGAGACGCTGGTGAGGGCTGAGTGAAGCAGAGCTTGGAGGAAGCCAGGGAAGTCAGTGAAAATAAAATCTTTGTATATGCTTTCTGCCACAGGGTCCAATTTGGTATTGATATTCTCATTTTAAAAAAATAATAATTTCCATTAGATTGAGGCCAGACTGCCCTGCGAGGCCTCGAGTGGTTTGCCAATTGATTCACAGAATGAAATCTTATCTAAAATCTTTTTATTTGATGCTATTAAGGACACAGGAGGGAAAAGCTGAGGAAAAGACTTCCCTGCCGGACTAATGCACGGGTCAGCTGGAAGCGGCCCCTCAGCTGTCTTAAAAAGATTGTCCTTTGCGGCTCCTCCATTCTTCCGTTTCACCTTACTAATTGAGTAATCGGGTTTTTCCTTCTCTCTGAGGGAAGGTAACAGCTTGGCACTTCCTTGGTGGAGTCTTGCATCTCTGGGTGAATCCTTCCTAGGCTGGCCTCAGCCAGCACCCAGAGGGCTCTGAGGGTCAGTACAGTTTTGGCTTGCCGTATTTCCCCCACAAGATCTTGGGGTGGCAGGTGATGGGAGGGGCTTGAGGGGAAGAACGATGCATTGTCACGTAGTGCCCCCAGATCACAGACCACACTGCTCTGAACCCATGGACAATAGTGTCTCTCACGGGACCCCGGGAGACACGCACCGATAGACAGGGGAAGCTTGGGGTGTCTGCGGACAGCCCCCCGACACACACACGCAAGCACCCTGCCAGGGTAGGGGAGCTGCCTGCCGTAGTGGAGCTGAGTGAGGAGAGAAAATGCCATCATATGAGAGAAGGTTCCATCCTCTCCCCCCTACCCAACCCACATCCTTCCAGCATCATGCGGGGTCCCAAGGAAGCACAGCTGAGCTGCCCACGTTCCATGCTCCAGCCACACCCCTGGCTACTCCCCCAGATGATCGCACCCTTTCTCCTCCAGCCAATCTGTGCTCACCCGTCAACTTCCCAAGGAGGCCTTCCCCACCCAACCCACTGCACCTGCAGTTGCCCACCACCGCTGATGCCCTGAACCCAGCAATGTCCCCAATCTGCCATCACCCACTGGTGTGTTGGGCATTTTCAGCTCACTGCTCTGTCTTCGGGGCATAGAATAGCACCGGGCACACAGTAGGCCTAGCTTGACAGAGATTTGTCAATAAGCATATAGGAGGGGCAGCAGAAGACTTACTTATCCTTTATCTTCAACCATGGTGGCATTTAGTACATTTACCTGTTACCTTTATTTCTAAATTTAAGCTGTTCTTTTTTACTTCTGGATGGGTTAGATTGTAAATAGAGGGGTAGCATTGTGGATTAAGCCTTTGCTTGTGGTCCCATATCAGAGCAGTGGTTGAGTTCTGATCCAGCTTGTTTGTTCTCCTGGGAAAGCAGCAGCAGATAGTCCAAGTGAGCGACGCGGATGGAGTTCCTGGTTCTGGCTTCAGCCTGGCCAGCCCTGGTGTTGTGGCCATTTGGAGAGTGGACCAGCAGAGGGAGGGTCTCGCTCTTTCTGTCACTCTGCCTTTCAAATCAATAAAATAAATCTTTTTAAAAATTCCTTACAGAGAAAACTGCAAAAATGAGTGGAGCTAGTCCCATAGCAGCCTTGCTAATTATCCCTGGTGGGAGCTGACAGGGAGCAGGAAAGCTGGTTGATGACCTGAGGCCCCGTCCAGGGACCAGAGGCTCCAGGAACCATGGCCACCTCTGCCAGCTCCCATCTAAAGCAGCTCTGGGGAGTGGGCAGGAGAGAGGCAGCCAAGCCCTTAACCTTTTAGGGAATTGGTGCTACACGTTTCCTCCCAATTTGTTGATCAAGTTTACCAACGTACACTGACCAACTGCAGAGCTCAACTTATCAAAAAAGCTAAGAAAGCTTTCTGAGAAGGTCCCACTGGGCATACACACACAGGCATGTGTATGCACACATGCACACACACAGTGGGCAGGCCGTGGTGGTGGATACACACACACACATGCATAGTGGGCAGGGCATGGTGGTGGAGACTATTCAGCCAAGCACCTCAGTCCAGGTG
This sequence comes from Ochotona princeps, assembly GCF_030435755.1. Taxonomy (NCBI): domain Eukaryota; kingdom Metazoa; phylum Chordata; class Mammalia; order Lagomorpha; family Ochotonidae; genus Ochotona; species Ochotona princeps. Next base: position 9,294,860 of record NC_080853.1, on the reverse strand, counting down.
GAGTGCTGGTCCCAGAAGCCCTGAGTTGCCATCCAGGATATTGTCACTGGGTTAATCCAGAGAAAGTTCTATTTTGTAAGCCCCCTGGGGAGTCTTCGCTGTATAAAGTGATTCTTATCATTGACATCTGACGAACTCAAGCCCTGCCCGATTCTGAGCATAGGTGCCTTCAATGGGCTAAGCGACCCTTCTGAACTGGTTTTCTTTGTCTGTGAGCCAGGTGCTGGTCACAGTAGCCACTGGGCAGTGGTGGCTGAGGCCTGGCCACCCACACCCCGTATTACTGGCACACACCCCATTTGCACAAACTCTCTGGGGGAAGTGTGTGGACCTGCATTTGTGAGTGTTGTTCTGTCTCCAAAGGCTTCGGCAAGGAGCCTGTGCCACCTGCCAGTTCCGCCTGGCTCTTCTGTGGCCACTTCTACAAGCAAGGCTTGTTGAACCCGAGTGACACATTCTTGGGGGCAGGGACCGGGTGGCACCCAGTCCCACCCTGCTGAGGACTCTGGCTTCTTATCCAGGGACCAGGGACCCTCTCTGGCCGAGGGGCTGAGAGACGCAGCCAGCACACCGGCATTATCCAGCCAAGAGCCACCTGCTTTGTTGTGACTGTTGTGGGAACAAGTCGGATTTACCTTGAGGGTTGTGGCTTCTCCCCAGTTCCTGCCTGCTCAGGCACCTTGGCAGCAGCCCCCAGAGTGCCTGAAGCTACCTAGGTGAGTTCTTGGGTAAGGACCAGGAGAGGGACTGGTTCTGTTCATGGTCATGGTTCAGCGACTCTAGTGAGTGCTGGGTTAATGTAGGAATGAGGGCATACAAAGGCTCTGCCTGCACGCGGGGGGCGGGGGGGGGGAGGACATGGCAGCAAATGCCCCGAGCTCCTGAGCCCTCTTGGTCAAGACGTTCTCCAGGGCCTGATGACTCCATGGCCACAGAGCAAGAGCCCCGTCTGGCCCCAGTCACACAGCAGGCTGAGATGACCCAGAGGCTGCCAGGGTGTCCATGCCCTGAAAGAAGCTCCTGGCTCCTGGCTTTGGATCAGTTCAGCTCAGGCCATTGTGGTCATTTGGGGAGTGAACCAATGGGTGGAAGATCCTTTTCTCTTTGTAAATCTGATCTGCCTTTCCAATAAAAATAAATAAATCTCAGCAAAGGAAAAGGAGATTAAACAAAGGGGAGATAGGAAAAAAAAAAATGCAGTGAGATGGGAACCAACATCATTGTCACATTCCAAGCTCCTAGGGAAAACTTTTGTTCACTTTGGACCAATCACCTGTGCCCAGGAAGTTTGTACTTGGCTTGTTGGATGTAAGTCTTCCTGTTCCCACTTTATCTGTGCAGCTGAGAGGAAGAAAGGAAATGTATGGTGACTGGCACAGCTTGGAACCAGCAGGGACCCTAAGTGGCTTCGGGTGGCAGCAGTGAAAGATGAAAACAGCCAATAGATGAGAACAGAAAGCCGAGCTGACCACGAAGGACAGTGGGCATCCCTGGTGAGGGAGGAACCGGTTTGTAGATCAGGTCACAGAGGATCTTTACAAGTCATGGTGAGGACTTGTCCCTCCTTGGAACGGATGGGAGTCCCTGTCAGGACCTGAGAAAAGGTGGGACCCTGTTGAACACTGGCGCTTCTAGGAGTCTCTGAGTGTTCTATAAGAAGACAGCATCGGGGCAAGCAAAAAAATCCAGGAGACCGCAAGCAGTTGGCACCTGCCGTCCAGGCTGTGTGATGGTGGCCTGCTACCATGCAGTGCCAGCGGAGGGGACTAATGCCCCTGGATGCCTCTGAAGTCAACGCCCACAGGTTTGTCAACGGACCCTTGGTGGCGTGAGAGCGCAGCCCGGCTGAGGAGCAGGATGACCAGTGGTCATCGCTTGCTCTCGAGGAATTGCCAGGCCAATTGGTTCAGTCCGTCACCCCGGAAACCCAGGCAGGCCATTAGCCCCACGTCTTAATCAGATCTCTCCTATCCTGTTAAGCAATTTGGGGCTGTTTCCAGAGCAGATTTTGTTATTTCCTTAAATCTCTGGCTGCCTCATTTAGGCCTGGTGTTTAGGCAGAATGCAATTAACACATTCCAAACCTGGTTTCCTCTGAAATCCAATCAATTGTAACTCGTTTTCAAATCACACTGCTCTCTCTAATTGTGAGCCGCGGCCCCCGCTGAAGAGCAATTTAAGTCAATTATTGCATCACTTGTATGGAAATTGTGCTATTTATGTTGGCACCTCTCCACACTCCTGATGAGCTTCCTCGAGCTAATGGAATAATGAAAACACAAAACAGATTTACCATTCTTAATAAGAGAAAGAGATAATGAAGCCAAATTAAAATGGAAGCTCAGTGCTGCGTGCAGTACAGGTAATGCAGTTTCTCTTTTTAAATTAACACTAGACTTCTCCCACACTGATGACAGGGAGCAGGGTGGGAGTTCAGAATCCTATTAGACAGAGGGTGCTGCTTCTCTAGGCTTTGAAAGGCAGGACCCTTGCTGGAGTTTGGGGCAGGGGAAGGATGCCTGCAGGTGCAGACCCGGAGAGAACAGCAACCTGCAGGTGACCCCCTTCCCACTCTGCAGAGCCACTCACTTCCCACCGGCCACCAGCTTTGGCTCTTCCTCGGCCTGGACAGTTAAATCCTCCAGCTCCACCCATGTCCTCTTCTGGGGTCTCACTGCCAGTTCATAGTAAGAGAACTGGTTCTGAGACAGATGCCAAGGTCAGTGCTGTGGTGGCTCTGACCCACTACTTCTCAACCCATGGTTTGGGGGCCGCCTGATTCTTTGTGGCTAAGAAAGCTGCGATGGTTAGCGGCATCCTGGTTGCCCCCCAGCAGGTGATGAGGGCACCCCTGGCCTCCAGCCAGGACACTGTCAGGTGTTCCTCAGGCATTGTGCGCTTGTCCTGAATGGACAGCTGCATGCCTAGACCCCACACTGGTTCATCAGCCCAGGCAGAAACTCAGGCCAGGGAAGGGTAGACGGCATGAGCCCAGGGGAAAGGAAACTCGGGTCTTGTTCTGCGCCTGCCTTCTGTTCAACTTAGGACACAGGACAACTCCTTGGAGAGCCTGTGTCCCCTGGCTCGTCTCATGGGTGTGACGGCATCAGGACCTGGAAGCTGGCTTGGCTGAAGACCTTGGTCCACCAGAAGAAGTAAGGGATCGGTGGGCAAGGTCAGAGAGAGGCCACGGGGTGGGCAAACCAGCTGCAGGGGTGGACAGGCAACAGAAGACCTGAGAGGCCAGCAAAGCAGGAGCCACACCTCCCTTCCTGCTCTCTGGGTGCTGGGCACTCAGGACGACCCTCCGTTGCTCCTGCCCTTTCACCATGCATCCTTGGTTCACGAGGCCAGATGCTTTTGGGCTCAATTCTGGGACGGACAGGACTCAATGCCCATGTTTCTTACAAACAGGGCAATGCTGCAAACCTGCACGGAACCTTCTGTTGAACTGGGCACAGCATCGTGCCCCGCCCTCTTCCCTACACACCCCCTCATCCCACCCCTTCCCCACAGCTCTGAATTCCTGCGTGGGCAGCCCACTGCCAGTGGCACAGAGAAGCGAGAAAGGGAAAGGGGGAGCGGGGAAATTGGCTAGTGATACCTGCCACTTACTGGGCCCGTAGCACAGCAGTTGGCTTTCAGGATCTGAGGCACCACTTTGAAGTAGAGTGGTTCATCTTGTTCACAGAACTGCAGGTTCAAGGTCCAAGTGGTTCGGCACAGGCTCTGGTGAGAGAAAACTGCAGTGAATGGCTGAGGGTGGATGTGGAGCTCACCATAAGGCGAGCCCAGAAGCAGAGGGAGATGGAGTGCAGCAAGCACAGACTTTAGGACAGCCCACTCTTGGGAGCCACCTTCCACAGATAACAGCCAAATAAGGCCCGGGAGCAGGGAGGCGGGGTCATTTGGTGTGGCCCTGCTACAGCAATTGCAGTAAGTTCAGTAAAGGAGTAGTAGGCAAATGTCTAAGTTGATCATTTTGTGTGACCTGCAACTGATGCTATAAATATCCAAATGGCCCTTGGCAGGAATAGAAATTCCCCAGCCTCAGATTGCACCTGTTCCCGACAGCGCCACCTGGGGACCCAGCCTGTAACACCAGCGCCTTGGTGGACATTCAAGTCCAATCAACAGAGTCCATACCAGGCTCTGATTCTGCTCCTTTAACTCCCCGGAGGAGCTATTTGTCTTCATCTCATAGACAGAAGTTGTTAGGTTTGCACAGCTAATAACTTGTAGACCTGTGTAGCCTGGTCCACTCTGAGAGTTAACTGATGGCTATGTGGTGTACCTGCAGAATTCAGGCCCCAGCCAGAGCACCTGTAATCCCATCAAGGCATGAAGGGACCAAGTGAGAACAACACATCCCACTGAATAGGGACTATGCATTGCTAAGAATGACCTTGCGTGACTCAAGCTACCCCAGACCTCAGGATCTTGTGTGAGACCACTGAGCTTGCATGAGATTTTCAAAAAAGACTGGATGTGGCTTTCCCAGTTATTTACTAACCTGGCCTGTGGGTTGGAGATCACAGGAAAATGCTTAACGAAAATAAAGCAGCAAACCCTGCACCCAGAATAATTCAAGAAAAATACATGGTCAGCAAAAGTGCCCACCGTGGAGGATAGTGTACACTGGGAGTTTAGTCAGTGTTGACAACTTCCTGTGGTGCTTGCCACACCACTCAGGGCTGCCCTTGCTGCTGAGGTCTGTGTAGAGTCCTTGTGCCAGCTCTCTCGGCCCTCACATTCTCGCTTGCTGCAGGTCGCTCTCCCAGGGCTCAGCTGGGACCTGAACCCATGCTTATTTGGAATGCCCATGTTGCAGGCGGCTTAACTCACTGCACCACAACACCAGCCTGTACATGTTTTCTTTTTTTCTCTTCCTGCTTTGACAAATACACCTGTAAGGCCATGTTGAGATTTATAGATCTTGAACTTAATGGAGTTCAAATTCCACCTTCTTGTAGCTTTGTCATTGGCCCCATTGTCACGGGGCTCCCCAGTGGTCAGGGCACCTGCAAACACAGCTCTGTTGGAGCCCTGCTCCTGGCCTCACAAGTAACTGGCAGCTGCTCCCCCTCAGGCTGACAGGTGCAAGCTGCTTGGACCACTCACCCATCCTAGTGCCACTTGTCTTCTGGTGTCTTGCTATCTCTTCAAGGCCTCTGCTATGCCCTGGGCACAGCTCCCTCAGTGCCAGGTACCATTCAGACCCCTGCCCACTTGTCATCACTCCCACTCCGGCCACCCAACTCTGCACTATCGTTGTCCCCTCTTTGGGCCATGATGAAGGCCTCCTAACTGTTCTTTCTAATCCCGGCTTTCACTCCATGGCTCCCAAAGCCCATAAGCACTGGGTTGCTGGGATAATTTTTAAAATTTTCTATTTGTTTTATTTGTCATTTGAAAGTCAGAAAGGCAGAGAATGGACGAGACAGACAGACATCGCACTCACCTGCAGGTTCATACCCTAGCAGTGGTCAGGGCTGGGCCAGCAAAGGCCTAGAGCTGCAAACTTCAGCCAGGTCTCTCATGTGGGTGGTAGAGACCCAAGGTCTTGAGCCATCATCTGCTGCCTCTTTTTTTCTCAAGATTTATTTATAAAGGCAGGTCAGATTTACAGAAAGAAGGAGAGACAAAAATCTTCCATCTGCCGGTTCACTCCCCAAATGGCTACAACGGCCAGAGCTGAGTTGATCTGAAGCCAGGAGCCAGGAGCTTCTTACGGATCTCCCATGCAGGCACAGGGTCCCAAAGCTTTGAGCCATCCTCCACTGCTTTCCCAGGTCACAAGCAGGGAGCTGGATAGGAAGTGAAGAGCCACAACAAGAACTGGTGCTCAGTTGGGATCCTGGTGCTTGGAGGTGGAGGAATAGCCTGTTGAGCCATCGCACCAGGCCCCATCTGTGGCCTCTTCGAGTGCACACTGACAGGAAGCTGGATTCAGAAGTGGAGGTGGGAACTGAACCAGGCTCCCTGACAGGGGATGCCCATGTGTCCAGGCAGTGGCTCCCCTGGCACATTCAATGCCAGCCGCTGCAGCAATCTTTTCAAGATGGAAGTCAGCCGTGTTCTTCTCTTCTCCCGAGCCCCTCCATGGCTTCCTGTCCATAATCAGAATCATGACCCTCCAGAGCTGTGCCCGAGCCAACCACCCATCCCTACCCCAGTGCTGGTGGGATGAATGAGTGGGCGGGTCACTCCCGACAACACATTGCATGTCACCTGCTGCTAGAATACAGGCACTATTATAAGAAAACCAGGAAAATTGCATTTCTTTTTACATGGACAGGGTTTTTGATGTGAGAACCCTGGGAGCTGACCATGCCTACACCACATCTGGAAACTTCCAGCGTCCACACTGGGAGACTTGAGATCCCTGGGTCAGAGGCACAGTCTCCCCACCTTACCTCCCCTTCTAAAGGGGCTGGGCAGCCATTCCTGACTTAAGAGGCTTTATTGGAAAATAAACACGGTTAATGTACACGGAATCCCATCCCAGGGCCCAGTCAAAACATCCCCGTGTGGGACACATGCCATCTTAATGGGTTCCAGATGGCCCCTGTCTCAGTGTCCTGGTGACCTAAAGCAGGGAGGCAGACCCAAGGGCGGGGGGGAGGCACGTGGCGGGTGGGGAACCCTGAGAGTGGCCTTTGCCCCCTAGGTTCTCTATGAGGGGGAGTAGGTGAGGGCACCCTGGCGCCCTCCAGACTCGGCTCCATCCCGGATTTGATCTGGGGTCCTGCCTGTGAGTTCATTTGCCCAACCAAAAGAGATGCCAGCCCAGCGTTAATGTGAGCCCTGGGGGTGACTCCCACAGGGACAAGCTGAGCTGGAGGCGTGGAGGCAACCCCAGAGTGCCCCCCGAGAGGGAGCTGGTGGGAGCGGGGTGGGGTGAGGAGACAGGAGTGTGTCAGGAATGCAGTAAAAGTCACAGGTGGAGAGCAAGTGCGCAGTTACGGCAGGAAGAATTCCCTCCATAAATACAGCTTTCCTTGGGAACACCTGAGCCACCCCCCACAGGTTGCGCTCAGCCCGGCAAGCGCAGCCCTGCCCCAGGCCTTGGCACTGGCGGTCTCAGCACCCAGAGAGCCCTTTGCTTGTGGACCTTGCTCACTTGGCTCAGACGCTGGCCTCCCAGCTGCTGTCCCGACCCTCTGGTCTCTGACTGCCACCTCCTCCCCACTCCCCTCCCCTCTCCCCAAGGTGACCCAGCCCCCGCCCTGCCCTCTGTGTTCGTCTGTGTGCACCCCAGGGACACTGTGGCTAACTTGCTGTTGTGTCTCCAGCTCTCGCAGCAGAGCCTGACCCTGAACAAGTGGGGAATTTATTTATTTGTTTATTTATTTGACTTATTAATTTGGAAGGCAGAGTCTCACACACACACACACACAGACACACACAGATCTTCCACCTGCTGGTCCACTCTCCAAATGCCTTCAACAGCCAGGGCTGAATCGGACTGAAGCTGGGAACCAGAAACTCCACCTGGGTCTTCCATGTGTGTGTGGCAGCGGTCCCAGCACTTGGACCATCTTCCCTTGTTTTCCCAGGCGCATCATCAGGAAGCTGAATGGGAAGCAGAGCAGCCAAAACTCAAGCAGGCCTTGCAAGTAGAGCTGGAGACACAGCACCACACCTCCGGCCCCCAAGGTACCTGAGGCTGGTGTCCTTGGCAGAGATGAGGCTTCTCCCTCCAGTCCCGATACCCCAGGCCCCATCTCACCACGTTGCCTCTAGAGTCAGCAGTAGGTGAGGGGCTGGGGTTACCATGGTAATGCATTATGTCAGGTCTGGTCTACTTGGCTGCAGAGGCTGCAAGAGCTGCTGTGCTGTCTGCCCTCACACCCTGGGGCTAGGAGTGTGGAGGAGCAGCAGCTGGAGATGGTACTGCAGGGAGAACCCCAGACATGGGCTTCAATCTAGTTTGGTGATTTCCCCAGGAACAGAGGAGACAGCTGGAGCTCACAGGGGGCGGGCCCTGGATCCCTGGGGAGTGGGTGGAGGTGCTGAGTTGGGGTCTTTACACGAGCCCCAGCAGTACACTCTGAACCCGAGAGAACAAGGGGGCTCACGAGCAGCCTTGATGCCTGAGCCCCGAGGAAAGTACTCAGCGAGCTCAGGCATGGCTGGGCTGTGAGAGGGACTGAGGCCGGTGTGGAAAACACGCAGGTGGCTCCACCTGTACCCCTCCCCCACCACCAAGGGAAGCCACACTTCAGACCGCCCTGTGATGGCTGTGAGTGTCTCACGTCTGGCCTCGTCAGCCAGATGAAGCGGAGCCCTAGGAGAGGATGTAGAAACAGCCACTACCCGCTTTCCTCTTCGCTCCTTCTGTTCCATCCTCACTGCTGATCCTGGCACACATCAGGCACTTGCATTGCCTAGAATGCCTTTGGCCTCCCTCTCTTGCTGCAATGCCACCTGTGGCTGACGCTCTGGGTACCTCACCTACTTCCGTGTTTCTTGTCGGTCTCCATCTCCCCAGGTGTCGGCTTCCCAGGTACATGTCTGGCTGGCTTCCTGCAGGAAGCCCAGAGCTAAACACTTTGCCACCCCAACACATGCTGGCTGGGCAAATCAAGGTCTAAGAGCATCCCATTTTACAGATGAGTAAATCAAGGGCCAGCAGAACCAGTGATTTGCCCACATTCACAGGTAATTGGAATCTGTATTTGTTTACTAGGGCAGCTCCAGGGAATGATGGGAAACCTGGTGGCTTCAAACAACAGGAGTTAGGGTCTTGCAGCACAGCGTGTGAAGCCAAGGCTCCAGCGGGGCCACCCTAGCTCCAGGGGCAGTGGAGACCCCTTCCCTCCTCTTCCCTGCAGCTCTTACTACCCCCTCCCCACCCATTCCAGCCTGCTTCGTCTGTGTCCCTCCCCTTCTATCAATCACTAGTTCAGGGTCATCCAAGATCCTTCAAAAGTGCCATGTGCAAAGATCCTGTCTGCAAGTAAGGCCCCAATCACTGGTTCCGGGTGAACCTGAATCAGGGCGGGGAGGGGAGAGCACTGGTCACCCTACTGAGGAGCCAGAGCTGGCCAGAAGCCACGCCTCCTCCCACGCCTGGGCCCCAGGCTGCAGCAGGAGCCCGGCCGGCTGTGGCTGTCAGTCTCCCGAGAACCTGTTGGGGTGGAGTGGCTCAGTGAGAGCAGCGAGCTGATCCCTCTGATCCCAGTAATCCCACACATTGGAGCCCGGCTTTCCATCATTGCCCCAAGGGCTCCTCCCCGAGCTTAATCCGCGGCTCAGTCCGGCCTCCCTGCAGCAGTGTCCGGCAGCGCGCCTCTCCAGTGTCCATCCTGGCCCTGCTAGAGATGAGTCCTAATGACACAAACAGGGCTGGGGGATGTTGTGAGGGGAAGAGAATATGGTTATTTGTGACTCTGTGTGTGTGTATGAACATGTGTATGAGAGACTGTGCCTGTGTGTGAGAATACATGTGTGTGATTGCATGTGTGTGCACATATGTGTGTGTGCAGTGTGAGACAAACTGAGTGAACACACATGTGTATGCCTGAACCAACTCCTGGGAGCATGCGCATGTGTGTAACAAAGGAACCCGACCCATGTGTGCACACATGTGTGTGTTTGCAGCTGTGCTTGGGTTTGTGTGCCTGAGTGTGTGTCCCAGGGAGTGTAGGTGAACCCCTTAGTGTTCATGGGCTCAGGCAAGGGTGATGAAATCATGTGCGGCTGTGGGTGACAGATCGGGGGCTGAGAGAAGTTAGGGTGCATGAGCATGTGATCCAAAACAAGGGAACAGCACGCTAATAACCTTGTAACCACATGCCTGCCCCACTGGGAAGGTCCACAGAACCCAGTCTGCCCAGCCCCTTCCCTACCCCCACCCCACCTGTTTCCTGTCTGACGTAATGCTGCCCCGCCCATTCAGTATCCTGTCTCCTCCAGCCACTCTGAGTTCCTTGGACACCATGCCTGCCTCAGCATCTAGGCACTCACTGTCCTCAATGCCGAGGAAGCTCCTCCTCCTCCCGGACCATACATGCCCACCCCCCACCACCATCTTCCCCTAACAGGTTTCTGGTGACCAAGGCTGCCATCCCACAGCACCCCCAATCCCCAGCCCTTCCCTGGGGTGTGGCAGGAGGGCAGACAAGGGGAAGGAGTGACTGGAATGATCACAGGTGGACAGTGGCCTGGCCAGAAGCCCCAGAGCACAGGAAATTCTTGACTGTTGAGTTTTTGGGGTTTTTTTTGGGGGGGGGAGTGTATTGCAGAATGTCATGGGGGGCTGGGGGAAGTTTGGAAATCATCTAGTGTCATCAGCATGACTCCTCTTTGGGTAGCAAGTGACAAAAGCCTAAGACCTCAAACTGACTTACCGTATGAAGGCATTTTGGGGGCTCCCAAATGAGGCACTATAACCGGGCAAATAGAGCCAGCTGCAGGCATGGCTGGGGCCCACGACAAAACATGTCATCATGGCTGATCCCTGCACCTGCCTCTCGGCTGCCTTCCTTTGTGTGGGCTTCACACGGGGAGGCTTCTTTTTGGGCACTTGCTGGGTCTGCAGTCTTCCACTGCCCTCATGGCATTAGCACGAATGGATCATTTTCTTGTTGAGCTAATGGGATTCTTGCTTGTGGTCTGCCCACCCCAGCCAGAAGACACCCACTTCTGGATAGTAGAGCCATGGGCAGACCCAAGGTTGGCCGTGGCAAATGATGGTTGATGTCTTTCCTTGGGTGTCCCCAGAGGCACACCTCCAGATGATGAGCAGGAAGTGTATTAGAGAGGTTCAGACCATCCCCCACCCCACCTCCGCAGAGGAGGGTGGCATGGAGCAGGTTGCCCTGAGGGCAGCTGGACCTTAACCCCATGGGGCAGTCTGGAGCCAGCACAGCCCACAGGGCTGGAGTTACCCTTCCTGGGGAGTGAAGGTGCTGGAGTATTTCCTCCCCAGTGTCCTCTCATTAGTTGAAGAAGAGTACACTAAGTTATTGTTGCTCTCTTCCTGTTCCAGGCATGGCAGGGCTCAACTCAGAGGCACAGAGGCAGGGGTCGGGGCAGCAGGTGCGGCGGCTGGAAGTCAGGTTGGCATGTGCTGGGGCAAAACCAACAAGGAGCTGGCTGGGCTGACGGTGTCTTCTGGGCCAGTCATCACGTGACTGAACGAATGCAGCCAGCATTAGCTCCACAAGCTGGATGTCCACGCACACCCATAAAATGTGGCTCTGGGGGATGATGTAGACACAGTGAACCCCAGCCCCCACCTCTCCTTCCTTCCAGAAGCCTCTCACCAGCCCACAGCCTAAGCTGCAAACGTCTGAGTTCACCAAAGAGGCCTGACCCCAGGAAACAGATGGAAGCTATGCAGGCTGAGCTGGCTTGCACATGCCAGACAGCTGGGTATATCTTTGGGCCGGAGACAAAAAAACAGATACTTCATGTATCTTGTTAGAAAAGAGGATTTTCTGGTTTGGTTATGCCTGTCATTTCCAATGCATCTCTTCTAATATTTACAGTATTTGTGCACCTGACCTTGTCAGTTTCACCTCTGAGAAGCTGCTTGGTAAACCATCCTCAGTGTAACCCAGAGGCTTGGCAATGGGAGGTTAGCGGTGTGTGTGTGTGACAGCTCAAGGTGCTGGGTTCCTGCCATCCACAGGGGAGACCCAGGTGGAGTTCCCAGCTCCTGCCTCTAGCCTGGCCCAGCTCTGGTGGCTGTGGGCATTTAGAGAGTGAACCAACAGAAGAGATGGGCAGAAGAGAGGAGGAAAGTGGGTAGATTTTAGAAAACACCGATGTCAGAGCTGTTTCCTCTTTTGTTGATACCTCAAATCAGCCCAGACCCCAACTCTAGGGTCCCTCTGGCCTGCCACTTAATTAAATGACCCCACAAGGAAATTGATTGGGTGTGCATTTAATTATTGATTGGCCTCCTCCGCCCTGCCAGGCATGGGATCTCATCAATTATGCATCTTCCTGTGAGTGCACTTAGCGTTCCTGCCCCAGGATAGGGGGGAGGCTCCTCCCGGGGCAGGGTCGTGGGGAGGGAGCGCTCACGGTCCCCGGAGACTGTGACACAGGGAACCCGGCCTGGGCCCTGAAGCTGACACTATCTGGGGTGTCCTTTTTAAGAAGACAATGTTATTAATACAAACTTAGGCACAAAATGAATAGGTGTTGGGGTGGGTGTTTGGCATAGTTGCTAAGATACCCTTGGAACTCCCACATCCTCCATCAGAATGTCTGGGTTCAAGTCCCAGCACTGCTTGCTGCTCATGCCCAGCCTACAAGGCAGCAGATGACAGATCAGCTGGTGGGTCCGTCAGCCACCTGGGAGACCCAGATGGGTTTCCCTGGCTCATATGCGGCCCAGCCCCAGCTAGCGGTGTGAACCAGCGAATGGGGGAGTTTCCTTCCCCTGCCTTTCTGCACAAGGTCCTCTCCCATCTCTTCCAGCCTCTCTTAGGAGACTCTGGTCACTGCATTCAGGCCCAGTCCCACTCCCCTCACATCTGGGAGGAGCAGGGGAGGTTTACCCCAGTGGTGTTGGCCGAGAGCCATGCTCCTGGGAAGCTCTAGTTCATAGCTTCTGGGGTTGAACTTGGCGGTATTATCTCCTGGGGAGACGCTTTCTATTCTCTGGGCCTTCTCTGGAGGGCAGTCTGGGGGTTTTGTGGTTTAAGGAACCCAGGAGTGAGCCCCCTGTGGCACTGGAGGCTGTGCAGGGGTTTGAGTGCCTTCCCTTCCCCTCCCCCATCCCCTCAGGGTCAAAGCTGATGGACGCCTGACAGCCAGGTTCTGCTGTCACCCAAATGTCCTTCGTGCTCCCAGCAACGGGATGACGTCCATATCCACAAAGCATTGAGTCCCATCCCACTCACGGCCCGCCCGTCTGCAGAAGACCTGGTTTTCCAGCAAGGCAGCCTCATCCTAAACAAGGCTGCTGACGGCACCTGCGGTTCGATGCCACTTCCATTCTACGCCCGACAGCCCACCGCAGACACCGGGCCTCACCGGGTTGTTCTCTACCTTGTGGCAGGCTGTAGCAAAGCCCTGGGCGTCAAGTCCCCATCTCAACTCTGCAAGGAAGGAGAGGCGGTCATCCCCCCCATCTCACACTTGAGAAAATGCAGGGACAGAAAGGGCCAGGAACCTGCTCCAGGAACCTGCGCCAGGTGACAGGGGTGGTCACTGGGGGCAGAAGGGGTGGGTGGGGAGGAGGTGGAGGAGAGGAGGCGGGGCAGGAAGAGCAGAGGGCAGAGGTGGAGTGGTGGGAATGATGTGACCCTGAGGCCAGCAGAGGAGAGGAGACGTGGGGGCCAGGAACCTGGACCTGGATCAGTGGAGCTTTCCTTTGGTTGTCTTGATGTGGCACAGGTGCTGCCTCGCTGTAATACTCAACATGGACACTCAGGCTCTGGAGGAAGGGGAAGGGGCCTGATGAGGCTCGGCTGGTCTGCTCCCTGGCACCAGCCCTGGCAGCAGCTGCTGTGGGAGCTGTTCTCTCAGTCTCCCTCATCGTGAGGCTGCTCTTGGCCTGATCACCAGCGTCATCGCCTCCCCAGATCTCCAGCGTCGTCCTGCCCTGCTGCCCTCCCCATCCGGGCGGTTGCTCAGACTGGCTTGGTGCTCCAGTTGGGCCCAGGACCGGAGCAGAATGGCATCATTCCTTTCACAACAACCTAGGTGAACTCAGGGTCAGACCCTGGAGAAGCAAAAGGGACAGAATGCCAGGCCTGCCCCACGGGAGGTGACATTCCTTGGGTCGGCCAGCTTTGAACACACGCAACCCTGAACTGCCAGTTGTTTCAAGAAAGAGAGAAGATAAAGTTTATCTTGCATCTGCAGTGCAGCCTGCCCCACCCTGGAAGGGCCAAGTTTCAGGGACCTCATGGTGCCTTCCACCTGCCAACGCTGCCATCATGAGCCAAACAGGCAGTTACTGCAGCAGCATGGCAGAGCTCTGAGTCTGCTAGAAACCGCGTTTCCAAACACACACACAAAATCAAGCACCACACGCAAGCATTATTGCAGGTTCTTCCACCTGTCCCATAGTAACAGGCACACTCCCCCATTTTATGGATTGATTTGTACAATTTTATTTATTTACTTTGAAAAACAGAGTTACAGACATAAAGCGGGAGAACCTTCCATCTGCAGAGAGGAGACAGTCCTCCGTGTCTAGCCTCTAGCTAGCTACGGGGTCCTGCAATGACCAAAGTCGCCGGGGCTACACGCAGGCTCCGGGACGCAGGAGGCCCTACAGTGCAATCCAGGGCTTGGGGCCTTCCGCCCCTACGCCATGGCCAGCGCTCTCCGCACCCACCCCAGCTGGGAGGGAGGAGGCCGCCGTCAGGGTAATGACCCCTCGACAGCTGCGCTCCCCGCCAAAGCCGCCGCCCTTCCCAGGGGCCCCACCCTTCTCTGCCCTGCCGCCTCCGGAGACAGGTTCGCACCTGCTCAGGGCCATTTCTCATCAATTAGACCTTGGCAGCGCTTGAATGGGGCCGCTCACAGATGGCAGCTGCCCGCTGGGCCCGTGGGGGGCCACCAGCAGCCCAGTATTCGCAGCCCCCATGCTGGGCGGGGGTCCGGGCACACCTGCGCGGCACAGATGGTGGCGCCCGCGGCAGCAGGCATCGAAGCTTCTCCAGGGACCGGGAAGCAGGACTAGGGCTCCCCCCATCCTCCCTGCATTGTGCGTGGCTGCTCCCTGGGCAAGCTTGGCGCCTGATGGGAGGGGTCGCCGAGAAGATGGTTTTTGGGCAGCACAACAGAGTCCAGCCTTGGCCAGGTCCCCGGGGAAGTCACTTCGCAGTGCCCCCTACTTGCAGAGGGTGATGGTTCCTTTAGGGTAGCGGTTAGGTAACCTGGAGGCCCCATGCCTGGGCATGGCCAGCAACGTTGCAGGCATTCCCTTCCCAGGGCGGGGAGCCACGTGTTCTGGGGTGACTCTGGATTGGGACTCCACCGCTGGGTCAGGCCAACTGCACAGCATGTTTTCTTGTCTATAGCATGGTTCCCTCTCACGAGCTGTTGCCATAGCTCCCTGACCTTGGGTATCCAAGGCCCTGATGCACCACACGGACCCAGTAAGTTTTGTTTGTTTTATTGTGGTCGGAGTAAAACATACCGACTACAGGGGAATTCACAGTTCATCAAATTAAGTCAGATTAAAAGCTAGAGTGCCCTACCATTCATTGACTCCCTCGAGGATAACCAGGCATAAGTTTTATGTTTTTCCTTCATATTTTTTTTTCTACTTTACATTCACATGCCCAAGTACAGATTCCCACGCCCAATCATGAGCAGTTTAACTTAGGGCTCAACTTGAATTGTGTGGTTAGATGGCCTGCATGTGAAAAGAACTTTCTCACGCCTCTGCTGTGTGTTCCTAGGAAAACTACTGAATTCCCTGGGTCGCTACCCCTTTTCTTTTCTTTTTTCTTCTTTTTGTTCTATTTTTGTTATTGGTTTTTTATTTTTTGTTGTTTTTTTTGTATTTTTTCTTTTTTTGTTTTATGCTACCCCTTTTCTTATCTATAATGATGCAAAAAAATATTGTGAAATTGAGCCAACATGCACACAGTTTGAACAGTGCAAATAGAAATACTGGCTTGGTGGTGGATATTATTAGGTTTTTTTTTTTTCTCTCTCAAAGTTTCTTCGATGGTTTTCAGTGCTGGAATACTCAAAACCGTCATCTTTTAGCACAGCCGTAGCATGTTCTGGAGCTGGAAGGGCCACCAGGCATGCGAGCACCTGTCCCAGCACTGGTCTGCTGCCAGCTGTAGTGGGCACCCCAGACCAAAGGACTCCAGCATCAGTACAGCTGCTGCAGTGGGCACCCCAACCACACATCTTTATGCCTGGTGGGAGTTCCTGCAGCACAGGGTCCTCAGGGCACAGGGTCCTCAGGGCATATGCTGGGTAAAATGCCTTATCAAGTGGCTCACTCAGGGCTGGAAGCAGGGTGTGAGTGAGGCACTTTGTCACAAAGCTTAAGAGGAGGTCCCCCTCACCACTCCCCCAAAAAACTCCTCAGTGATCAAGATAACTCACATTTTAGAACCATACTTTATAGCCAAAATCAACATCACAGAACAATCCACATTTTTTTTTCAAAGATCTAGTTTTATTTGAAAGGCAGAATTAGAGAGAGAAGAGACTCTTCCATCTGCTGGTTCACTCCCCCAAATGGTTGCAATGGCTGAAGTTGAGCTGATCCAAGGCCCAGAGCCTCCTCAGGGTCTCCCATGTGGGTGCAAGGTGCCAAGGACTTGAGCCGTCCTCCACTGCTTTCCCAAGCTATAAGCAGGGAGCTGGACCAGAAACAGAGCAGCTGGGACTAGAACCAGTGCCCATGTGGGATGCTGGCACAAAAGATGGAGGCTTAGCCTGCCTACTCTGCCACGATACTTGCCCAACAATCTAAACTTTTAAAGACAGGATCCAACAGTGCTCTACTGGAGCTGGAGTGAAGGAAATATGTGCCCGCATGTATATATTTTCATAAACTTTAAATAATCATTTGCCCCAGAACATTATAGTTAGAAAAAAACGTGCTGCAAAGCAGGTACATTTTAAACTCACAGTATTTTATGGTTAATTTATTATTTATTTATTTACTTATTTGAAATAGTGACACAGAGAGGGGATGTATCAGCTGTTTCACTCCCCAAATAACTGCAACAGCCAGAGCTGGGCCAGACAGAAGCCAGGAGCCTGGAGCTCCATCCTTACGTAACATGGGAGTGGCAGGAACCTGAGTTTCCAGACCATCACCTGCTACCTTCCAGGAAGCTGGAGTGGAAGTGGAGGTGGACTTGAGCCCGTGCATCCTGGTAAGGCATGTGGAGGCGCTCACTGACAGCTGAAGCCACGGTGCCACAATGCCTGCCCGAGATTTTTTTTTTAATTTATGCCCAAACAGTTTGCATCAGTTGTGTTTTTCTTTCATAGAAGTAAATACATCTCTGAAAATGTTTTACAATTTACTTCTGGAAAGAAATTAACTGTGAACATAAGTAGAAATATATAGAGGGCCCGCCTCAAGTTTGCAGAAAATAAGGACTATGAACAAACCCTTGCGAGGATCTCACCATCTGTTGCGCCAACATAAACTCACCTTTTCATTCCGTTTCCATGAGAGTTGGCAGGTGCCCTGATACAGCACGGAAACACCTTGTCCTTTGGCCCCAGGCTTCAAAATGCCTGGAAGAGGCCTTGGAGACGGTCACCTTGCCTTCCCAGAAGGTACCACCCAGACAGTGAAGAGGGGACGATTCAGCGGCCTCCAGCTAAAGGTCGTAGTTTCTACCGCTGTCCCCACCCCTCTGTACCGCTGCCCACCCCCCGCCCGTGTGTCAGGAGCCTGGGGCAGCCTGTCCAGGCTGGCTTGTTAGGTTTACTCACCTGTGGAATGACTTGGGGCAGCTCCTCTGAGGCCGGGCTCTGGTCAACCAGCACATCCCCGCCTCCGCCAAGCCCCAGCACTTCTCCTTCGAGAAAACCTTTCAACTCTGGGAAAACAAGCTCTGAGAACCCAGAGCCCCCTCAGGGACAAGGAAGGACTAGAAGTGAGGTCCCCACTGCCCCCTTGCCAAGGACCAGCAGCTCTGGTCCTTCCATTACTTATTTGCGGCTGCCCAGAGAAGCCTTGGGACCAACAGCAGCACAGCTTCCTGCACCAGGCACTGTGCTGGGGCCCATCAAGACAGCGTGACTGTTCCGCCATGAGGAGATGAACGCATGTCCAGGCCTGCAGGTGACAAGGCTGAGCTGGAATCCAAGCCTCAGGCCCCGGAGTCTGTCTTGCCGGAACCACACGTGGCCTGTGGTTCCTCCCCACCCATCTTCCAGGTCTCTACAAACAATAGCAACAATGAAGAGGCGGACAATTTTCTGTTCTTCTCTTGTCCATTTTTTCCCTTTGTTTTATAAAATCGCCATTTTATTTCCTAGTCCCATAAAAACGACGTAAATACAAGCAGTTTGTACTTCTTAATGGATCCTGCCCTCATTCTCTCCAGCTAGGTTTAGTTATTGATTAGGCCAGGAGTGGAGAGGGCCCAGGGCCTGGGAGGTGGCCATATGGCTGTCTGGTGTTTGTCTTATGGCTTGCCCTTTGAGTCCACCCCCATGACTATCAAGGGTGAGATTTAAGTCCTTAACTGCAGATCGTACAGCTTTGATTTTGTTTTGCGGATGCCTTCCCAGGAATCCCAAAGAGGAACTGGCACAGAAAGTGACAAGGAGCCTTGAAGCCAACAAGTCACTGTTTCAACACAAGATGAAAAAGCACCGCCAGGTGCAAAAGCAACCACTCACCACTAGCTCCGCCCACCACTAGCTCCGCCCACCATAGCCCCACCCACCAGCAGCTCCGCCCAGCACTAGCTCTGCCTACCACTAGTATTGGCTCAGAACCGGAGCCCAGGTTTAAGCCATTTAATCTTTTTTTTAAAAATGTGTTTAATTTAATGGAAAGGCAGATTTACAGAAGGGAGAGATGGATCTTACATCTGCTGGTTCATTCCCCAAATAGCCACAATAGCCAGAGCTATATCAATACAAAGCCAATCTGAAGCCAGGAGCTTCTTCCGAGTCTCCCATGCAATTGCAGGATCCTGAGGCTCTGGGCCGTCCTTGACTGCTTTTCCAGGCCACAAGCAGGAAGCTGGCTGGGAAGTGGGGCAGCCCAGACATGAACCAGCACCTCTTTGGGATCTTGGCACTTGTAAGGGGCTGAATTAGCCAAATGAGTTATCACACCTGGGCCATCGTTTAACCTTTTGGCAATGGGATAACTGGTTTAGACAAAAAAAAAAAAAATATTGTGGTCCCACCCTTTTTCAGAAATCTCGGAAGTGTTATGGTGCATGTTGGGAGTGGGTGTGCTGATCTTGGGAGTGCGGGCATGTCGGGTACTTCTAGCAGGTACAACTCCAGCAGTTGTGTCTGCGCAGGAGGGAGTTGGGATTGGGCAGTTGGCCTTAGGGCTGCAGCGCAGGTGGTGACAAGTCTAGGTTTCTCTTGGCTCGCTACCTTCCTATCTACACCGGGGGAAGCGCTGGTCCAAGGAGAAGCAAAGGCAGAGAGACAGCTAATGCGGACGGACGGTGTTACCAAGCCAGCAGCCACGGTGCGGGACCACAGGCTGCCTCACCTCTCAGACTCTGGGCCAGAGCCTGTGCGCAGGGCACACACTTCAGCGCTGCTGTGCCCGAGGGGCGAGGGAACTTATTCCTGATGCTCACTGGCTGCTGGCTGCTGGGCAGTGCGCAGGGGTGGGCAGTGCGAGCCACAGGCACTTGCAACCAGCAGCAAGTCTTCATGATCTCAGGGACAAGAGTGCCAGGTCAACAGGGAGGTGCAGGCTGAGCGTCCCTCCTCCAAAATGGTAGAAACAGGATGTTCCAGATTCCTAATATTTGGGGAAGTAACATCTGCAAACACAAATTGAGATATCTTGGGGAGGAAACCAGGTCTGAACATGAGATTCACTCATGCTTCAAATACACCTTATATGTATGGTCTATAAGTAAGTTTGTACACTATTTTTACTCGTTTTGTTCAAGAAGCAAAGTACAGAATTTTCCACTTGTGACATTATGTGCAGAGGTGTTTCAATTTTGTGAGATTTGATATCTTCGGATCTGAGATGCTCCACTTGGATTGGCAACTGAGAAACTGCTAGAAGATCCAGGGATCATTTCCTGTCCCTCCTCTACTTCCTGTCCCTCCTCTACTTCCTGGAAGAAGAGGCTCAGGCAGAGTTGCAGGTGTTTGCAGGGAGCGTCCTTCAAGGCCACAGAGCCAGATTCAGTAAGCGCCTACTGTTTGCCTGGCACCATGCCAGGTGATTTCCTTGTATAATCTCACTGCATAAAGGAGTCCTCCATATCCTCTTATTAAAACAAGGAAGGCGGCATTTAAAGAAATCAGGACTTTACCTGCAGGCACATATTGGATGGAACAGGCTAGATCCAGGATCAAAACCAGCTCTGTCTACTTTGCCAGACCCGATATTTTTCACCTCATGCCATTTCTCCACCTTTCTGACATTTGTGATTCCGCCAGTCTGGCTTATGGTGGGAATGGGTACCATGGCTATTATGAGCACCGAAGTGAATAAAATGCTAATCCTTCTCAATAGATTAAACTGAGAAATGCTTAAACCAGAGATCTGCCTGCAATAAAAGCAATTGGGGTACTTCTTTGTAATCTGACTGTTCACATGAGCCCAGGAACCTGCGTTATAGCTTTACAAATCTGCGATAATTTCCTTCAACTTTTCCATTTTATGGCCGCCATTAAAATCCCGTCGTGTTCTTAAAACAGGGGGCAAAATGATTAAAACAGATGTGGCTCTTAAAGTTACAATATGGATTTTACAACCCTCAGTTTTTATGATGCTGAGAGAAATTTCAACCTCCAGGTCAGAAGAAAGAAAAACGGGACTGGATTTTGAGGAGGGGGAGGGAATGGGGGGATAGGGTTCAGAATGATAAAGACAGCCAATGGAGCTCATTTCCTGACTTTTCTCCCCAACCTCTGGGGACCTGGCTGCAGAACGTCAAATTTGCAGCCTTATCTCTGCCCAGGCAAGCAGCACTAAGGTCTGATGCGACCACGTTGCTTCCTTGCCGTTTGGCTTCAGTGCCCCTGCGACCCCCACAACTGCCATCTCTGTTTCCTTCTGCCAGGCAGTGCTGTGGCGTAGAAGGCGGTGTGACAAGAGTTCTAGCCCCAGGACTTCAATGATTTCATTGTGTGACTCCAGCAAACATCAAGAAATCAGATTCTCTCACCCCATCCTCTCTCACCAACTGCATGTGGGGAGCTCGTCTGCCAGGGCACAGCGAGACGCAGCTATTTGTTGCTGGAGGAAATTGAGTCTCTAAACTTGTCTCTCTCCCTGTCTCTCTTTTTAAATGAGAGGGTGGATATCTTCCAGGGATAATCACACAAAGAATAGAATCAGCCATGTGATTTGTTTGTTTCCTTTTGGAAATCTACTAGTTACCGGAGATGGGGATCAGGGGAGGTGAACAGGAGGTGAGACAGGAATGAATGAGCTAGGAGGACTCAGCGTGGAGTCTGTCTCTGGCACCGTGACTCCACCCCCGTGCTCCAACGCCCGGTACACTCACCTTCCCATGTTGCACTGCAAGCCTGAGAGGCTGGAGACGCCGTGATGAACAGGTGTGAGGGAACTCCATGTGGACAAGTAGAGACCTGTGGAGTCCGCAGAAAGCCTCTGGCACGCTGAAGCCCACTCAAAGGCCTCCTCATTCGTATATTCCCTGAAGGTGCCACCCCCTTGCCCCATCGAGGGGATTGCTAACAGTGGGAGGGGGCTTTTGCCTCTTTTTGGCTCCTGCTAATGTCCTCCAGTGGGCGTTCTCCTGGGCACCCCTCTGCCCATCTCATGGGGGGCTACTCACACTGTCACAAATACGTCCTGCTCTCATTTATGTATGTTATTCATGCCTCTGTTGGCTTTGAATTCTTAGCTCACGCAGTGCCAGAACTTGGAATAAAAACCTGGAAATATATTCCCAAGGCATGAGTGGGGAAGACTTCAAAGGACCCCACATGGTGCTGGCAGGAGTCTGCAGATGTGGGGGACTCCTCTGGCGGCTCTTCAATGAGATCACAGAAAATGCAGCTTAGGAAAAAAAAAAATGCCTGGGTTTCCTTTTTGTTTTGGCACCAAAATGAATGTGCTCTTTTTATCTCATTTTCCACGAACTTTGTCAATTGCTCCTGGAAATATAAAAGGATAGAATATTTCAATCAAGTGACTATCAAAAATCTTCAATGGTCATGTCCTTTGGTCTAGCCTTTTCACTATGGGTAATTTAGCCTGAAGGAAGCCATCATAAAACATTCATTTAGACCACAAGAAACTGTCCCCAATATAAAGTCCGGGGGAGACAAAGAGAGGAAAAGAATACTACATAAAAATGTATGTCCTGCGGACAGGTGTTTGGCTGAGCGTAGCTGAGTGGCGGGCTGCCAGTTCCAACTTTTTGTTACTGCAGACCTGGTAGGCAGCAGCTGATGCCTCAAGTTACCAACCCTAGAGAGTTGGATTGAGTCCCTTTAGTCCTAGCTTTGACCAGGCCCAGTCCAGCTTGTGGGCAACTGGTATGTGAGCCATCAGAGAGAAGCTAGCAGCCACCTTGCTTTCTGTCTCTTTCTCTCAAAGAAGAAAGCTCACAAGGAGTTTCTCCAGTTCTACTCCCTGCCAAGATTGAGAAGTTGGTCATGGCCTTCCGAGCGGTACAACGTAGCAAAGTAGAAGTCAGGGTTGGAGCAAGCCGGGTTCTGCCCCGAGCAGTGCAGGGGATCCCAGCAGATTATTTGCCTTGGTGAGCCTCGTGCCAGGTTCGTACCGTGGGCAAATTGGGGGTGTGAGTTAGTGTGGGGTGCAAGCTTTTCTCCCATGCTTACAGTTGTATTCTGCAGGGAGCACAGAGGAATGGGCCTGATAGGACAGACAGAGGGCTCAGGGAGTTAGGGTGCTTGAAGGGCCCGGCAGGTTAGAAGGCTTGATGGTCCCGCTCTCTGCAGCTCCCTAGCTGTTTTCCACGGCTAGCCCTAAGCCCCACCATGCCTCCCTCCCTCGGGGGCTCCCCCAGCTTTCTCCAGCCCTGTTTTGTTTTCCAGGGTCTCCTTTCCCAGCTCCACAGCAACTTGATGCTGCTCCTCCCCCCACAGTCTGGAGCCTGGAATCCCCCAGCCCCCTCCCCTACCTTGGCTCTTGCCACATCCCTAACCTGAATTGTGTGGTTCCTGGCTCCAGTTGAGCCAACCCCTCCTTCTGAGACAGGGACCTGCTTCTGGCCCCATACCAGACCGTGACGTCACTGGAGTTCCCACCTCATCCCTAAGCCCTTGACCCTGAAGCCCCGACTCCCCAGACAGGCAGGCAGCTGACCGAATGCCTCCGTAGTCTCCTATGTTCCTGACCTAAGTACCCATCTTGCCTGTCCTTTGGTGATGGGCCCATGCATCTTCACCCTTCTTCAGGTTCTTGCCCTCCTGGAGGTAAGAGTTCAATGCCAAGGCTCAGGCAGCACAATGTGAAGAGGACTTATGTAAGAGAGAGTGAATGAACTCACAGTCATGCCTGGAGTGGCGGCCACCCATCTGCCGGAGAGATGCCTGTGGAGCAAAGTCCAGAAGCTAAAAGGACAAAGGACTACTCCCACGTCCCATATCCTTGTGTGAGAGGGAGAGAGAGAAGGCGACCCCCTATACAAACGGGGTAGAGTTTAGTGTGTGTGAGGTTGTCTGGGGTTCATGGTCCCTCCAAATGGAGCTTCCTCCACGCCATCATCAGGTATCTCCTCCTTCCGGTCCCTGGCAACACAGATGCACCATGGGAAAGCAGGTGTGCAGGAGTGACAGGGAAGGGATGGAATGAGGAGGCAGGCTGCGTAGAAAGTGAAAGAAAACATTCCAGCTCAACTCTTCCTCCCTGCCTAGCTGCCCACACCACTGGCTGGCTATCTGTTCTGTTCTTTCACATCGCCCAACACACCTGTCACCCTCCACCTGCCTGGTGCCTGTGCACTGCCGGGCTGCTGCTCACATAGAGGTGTGAGATCTGGCAGTGGAGGCTCTGCTTTCTGTCGGTAACATTGCCATGCAGAAGCCGGCACTGTGGTGGAGTGGGTAAGGTAGCTTCCTGTGACACTGGCACCCAGGATGAGTGCTGGTTTGAATCCCTGCTGCTCTGCTCTAGATCCAGCTCCCTGCTAATGTGCCTGGGAAGGCAGCAGATGATGGCACAAGTGTTTGGGCCCCTGCACCCACCTGGGAGTTCCCAGAGGAACTCCTGCCTGCTGATTTTGAACTGACCCAGCTCTGGCCATCGTGGCCACTTGGGGAGTGAACCAGTGTATGGAAGACCTCACTCTCTGTCTCTTCTCACTATGTAACTGCCTTTCAAATAAGTGAATGAATAGATCTTTAAAAAAAATTCCCCATGCAGCCTCTGCTCTTTGACATCGTAAAGATAATCAGGATGAGAAAAACAGAGGCCGCTAGCCATACCCACACTGCCCACAGTGAGCGTGGAGTTGAACCCTTAGCCTGTGTTGTTCCCCCACACGCCCTGTGAAGTGGGGTCTGATGGTCACCCCCATTGTGTGGACAAAGACACCGAAGCTCAGCAAGATTCAGCCAGTTATTCAGGGTCACACGACTGGTAATTAATGGAGCCAGACATCTGACCCCTCCCCTACAAGCCCTCCTACAGCCACTAGACTCTATAATCATAGCTTCCCAACATTTTCCACCATGACTCATTATCAAAAATTCAAGCATGACACCGTTCACATACATGCTCACTCACCCACAGAAGACAAACATTTCGCAGAGCAGTGATTGTTTTTATTATGTGCCGTGCACAGCGGCTCCTTCAAGAGAAGTGGTGGTCGCGATGTAAGACCGTGCATAGGTGGGGGGTGGCGGAGGGTGGCTGGGGGTGTCGAATCAGGGAAACACTGGGATGTGCAATGCTGCTGTTATGAGACTTTAAGTTGAAACAAATTGATTTGGGGCTGCAGAGATGCTTGCTGGAAGGATGCCGTGGTCGGAAGAATAATACCACCCTTCGAATGTGGCCAGGGAGAGCTAGCATTCTAGAAGGAATGTATGAGGTGGGCAATGAGTTGACCTAGGTGGATGATGCTGGATTACATGGGTGGGCCCAGGATCTGCCTAGGGTCTTTCTATCTAGAAGAAAGGGATGGCGGGAGCACCCCAGGGGGAGACAGCAAGAGAGGGACTCAACTGCTCCTTGCTGGTTTGGAAGCTGGCTGCAGGGTACCAGCCTCCAGGGGCACCCATGGCTTCTAGAAGCTGGGAGAGGTCTGGCAGTGGGTTCTGCCCCAGCATCTTCGCAGGGAGTCCCTGTAAAGGTGAGTCCCAGGTCGGGCTGCTAACTCAGGGGTCTCAGAACCAGGTGAAGAATGTTGGTTAAGTGAGCTGTTCCGTATTTGCTTGCTTCTTACAGCGGTGACCCGCACAGGACTGCCTGCAGGGATGGGGCAGGAGGGTGGCATAAAACAGGTACACGGTTTGGACTTGGACCCAGTGAGAGTGTGTGTGTGTGTGCACATGCGTGACATACAGGAAACGTTTCCCATGCTTGGAGATTCCCTCTGTGTTTTGCCTGAATCCCTTGCAGGAGCTCCTGTAAGCCCCTCTGGCAGCATCTGGTGCCTCGGCCTTCTCCACAGGGATCCCCTTTCTGCTGCTAAGAGGGGTGGGGGGCAGGGGTAGGAGGAACGTCTTTCCTTGGGGGGAAAAGCTTTCCCACTCTCCCTGCCAGGCCACGTGGTTTAGCTAGGCTGATCCTGCCCTAGCTTCCAGAGTGGGCAGGTGATCAGACTAAGCCAATCAGAGCATCCCTCACCTGCCAAAGGGCCTGAGTCAAGGCTGTGCACATGACCTAAGGCTAGCCCATGACCAGCAGACAGGGGTTCTTTTCCCTGTATACAGGAAATGGTGGTCACGTACGCAAGTGTGGCCCTGATTATGAGCAAGACTTCAGAGGAAGGAGCAGCTGTGGTTTGTGTGGCTTGCACTTGCACCTGGAGTTGAGGAGTGGAGAACTGAATCCCCAAGGCACTGGTCCCCGGAGGCAGGGCCTTGAAGAGGTGCTGGTGGAATGGGATCTGGCCTGGGTTACGTCACCTAGAGGCTCCTCATCTGTGCTGTCAGCCCCTGGCTCATTTCTTTATTATTGGAAAATCCAAATGCTTCATGAAGAACTCAGTGCAATTTGGTATGAAAGTTTAGAAACCTGTGGGGAGCGGCCGTTCCCACACGGATGAGGGGCTTCAAGATGGCGGCTGGCCGAGTGCCAGGAGGCGGGACTTGTCCCGCCAGTGGGCAGGCAGGAAGTCACAAGGATAGGCTAATTCTCCCTGGCTGCGATTGCTGGCCTATCAGATAGCACCCCGTGGACCACGGACAGAAGTGATTGGTGGAAGAACTATATTTAAGCAGCTCGCTTTCGGCAATAAAGGTCTTTTTGGTTCGTGACATTCTGGTGGCTCTTACGTGGGGAATGGGGGGATACAGAAACGGGAAGAATTGGGAAGAAGGGTGGCGGAAAACGGGAGAAAGCGTGGCGAAGAAGCGGGTAGGAAAGCTTAGACAGACGGGGACAGGAGCAGCGGAGAAAAGGTTTTAAAGCACAGCCGCTTTTGCCAGTTTTTCCCGGCCCTCCAAGAATATTCCTCGTCATTTTAGTGTCGCTGCAGAGCGGCGACAGAAACCTGTAAGAAAGGTAGCATAATAGTGGGATAAGTCAAGTTTAACATGACACAAGCCCCTAAATAGAATGCCAGTAAAATCCTAAGTGCAACATGACCTTCAGGAATATAAATGGTGACATTTCAGACCATACATTAGCGACCCTACCACAACAATATATATTAAGGATATGGACCCTGAGCTAGTTGCACTCTTTCAAGAGCACTGTATTATTTAATATAAGAACCATCTATTAGCATCACTACAGCTTACAAAGGCCAGAGGTTGGTCAGGGGCAACTCCCAGCTCTCGGTGCTCTCTTGTGCTTCTGCCATGGATGAGCCAGCACACAGGCCCATGGTTCTTGTCTTTATGAAGGTTCCACTACGCTGTCACAGCAGCAGCAGACAGTTCTATAGACCCAGGGCCTTGGGTGGGAGAAGGGTACATGGCATGCGATGCTGGGTGGGGGGAGAGTGTACCCATCTTGAGAAACACCATCTGCCCCGTGCAGAGCCAGCCCATGCCATGCTGCTCAGAACAGGCAGTGGTACCAAGCAAAGGTTCATTAAGCACTGCATGCTGGCTCTTGTGCCCTCTGTCTGCCTGCCTCAGCGTGGCACATGGCTCCCTAGAAAGTACCAGGTACAGTCCGTCTGGCACCCTGGTGTCTCTGGATCTTTGAGGGAGGCACCCAAGTCAGGCTGCACCCTACAGCAGGTCCAGCCTGCAGTCCTACCCCAGGGATGGCTGGGTTCTGATTCACCCACCCCGTGGCCTGGCCATGTCTCTGAAAAACCAAGGCAGGGCGAGGGAACCGCAGATGACCCGAGGGACTGCAGTTCAGAGTTGAAGAGTTCAAACCCAACACCATTCTCGAGCGTTCCTGGGCCCCAAAGAGTAACCCGAGAAATTGTTTGTATCAGCGAGGAATGACTTAACTCTTGGCAGATCCTGGAAAACAGCCTCTCTTCCTGTTTCTAGAAGCCTTCCAAAGAAAAGAAATGGTTTAGGTTCTGTTCAGGCCCGTGGTTGACCAGAGACTCTCACCCCACGGGGGAGCCCTGGGTGAGGTCTAGGCTCCCGAGAGCAGGGTGTGGGGCCATCCAGGCTGTGCGAACTTGACTGTTTGGTTTTCTCTGGCCAAGGGGTGGGGGAAGGGAGGGACTCTGAGACCCCTGAGGGTGGGGTAGGATCCATGCTGATCCCTAAGCCATACCTTCCACCTAAGCCCCATCCTTTCCCGCCACCTGGCTTTGCTGCTATAAAGTCCTCTTCCTCCCATGACTAAGCAAATCCATCTGCCCTGTGGGTGAATGGCCAGGTGGGAAAACTCCCTAGAAAAGCAGAGCTCCGCAGAGGGTCTTTCTCTCCTTGAACTCACTGCACGGTTTGATTCCCCATTCACAGAGTCAACAGATCACACTGAGGGACGCAGTTCTGAGAGCTGCTGGCCTCCTCACTCCCTGGACACTGCTTTCAGATTCTAGAGGCCCCCTGAGAGGTGCTGTTGACAGGACTGCTGCCCGTGGCTTTTCAGTAGCAGGGGAGGTGCCGACACGGAGAAGTGCTCCAGGCGATTATGCTGTCGTGAGACAAGGATGAGAACAGACCCACTGCCTGTCATGATGGGGGTGACATCACGGCATGTCAGGCCTCTGGAAGTGCCTGTGCACCCCGGGAGAGAGGGGAGGAGAAGAAGCATATTCAATATAATATATATATAATATAATATATATACATAATAATATATATATACATAATAATATATATATATATATATATAATGTGCTCTACATTTCCGGCAGGAAGTGCAATGTGAAGATTAGACCAGAAATATTTATGTACAAGGAGCGGTACTGCCCACATGTGGGCAGAGACCCCATTCCTGCCACTCACTGTGATCTCTGGGACTCACTGCCTCCTTGGATTCTGCAGGTACCTAAGGATGAGGTGATACGGGATGACCTCAGGAGAGAGAGGACCTGAGGCCTGGGTGGCGTACTCTCTGCCAGACACCCACTCAGGAGGCATTCACCACCGTTTCTTCAGATGGGGAGAGAGACAGAAGAAAGAGCAATGACTTGTGTGCATTACACATTTGGCAGGTGCAGGAGGAGGACTTTGAACCCAGGTCTGTCTGTGTGGGAAACCCATTTCGTTCCTCCTGACACTTGCCCGTCACCAAGGGGATGAACCGCAGCTGTGACAAGTTGAAGACAGCCTAGGGCAGATGGCGATTGGGAGCAGGATTTCCACTGTTTCAGAAGTTTGCAAATCACCTGTACATAGAACTGCTGGTTGAAAACAGGACACCCAGTTCAACTTGAATTTTAGATAAATAAGATTATTTTTAGAATATCAATGTCACAATAGGTGGTAAGAAATTCACAACAAGAAAATAACAGAGCATATTTTCTGCACTTTGAGCGCATTTTTTTCCCCGACCGCTACATGCCCAAATACCTCAGACACACTCACACTAACAAAGTGTCTGTGGTTCATGTAAGATTCCAATTTAACTTCATGTCCTGCATTTTATTTGCAAACTGTGGTAGCCTTAACTTCAAGGTTTTTACCATAACTACCTGTTACCTCATGCAGTCTGAACTTTGTGGGAACAAACCAATTGCTCTAACATTTAGTATTTGTTTCAAGTCCATGTTATTGGGCAGACAGTGTGGCAACATAACACCCCATACGTGAGTGTGTTCAAGCCTGGCTGCTCCACTTCCCATACAGCTTCTTGTTCACGTGCAGGGAAGGCGGTAGAAGATGGCCCAGAGTATTCAGGCTCCTGCCACTCACATGGGAGATGAGGCTGGAGTTTCTGAGTCTTGGCCTCAACATGACCCAGACCTGGCTGGTGTGGCCACTGGGGGAGTGAACAGCAGACATGTGAGCTCTGTCTCTTTCTCCACTTCTCTCTGTCACTCTGCCTTTCAAGTAATGACATTTGTCATTGTGGCTAACAGAGACCAAGGATGATGAAGAGAGGGAGATGAGGGAGAGACCAGACATGGGAACCAATCTGCATTTAGGAGGAGTCTGTTCTGGGATTTGAGTGTGCATTACCTGAGCGGCTAGTCGATGCTGCTGTAGTGTGGCAACAGTGGGCGGAGAGGATTCTGAACCGTGCTGGTTTTCTGAGCAGCGGTGGAGACTCTACTTCCCACAGTTAGCCAGCTTGCCACATGTGATCAGAGCAGCTTTGCCACACACACCCACTAGGGCCAGCCACCAAATCCGTGGAAAATGGACTCCAACAGTAAACTGATTTTGGTGCAAAACATTTTTAAATATGAAGGGTGTTCTACATGTTTGTGGAAGATGCTTATGAAAAACTAAATTTCAAGATATTTTACGTGAAAACTTTTAAAATTCTACTTTACGCCAACTTTTAAAAGGTTTACTTTCTCTGTTTGAAAGGCAGAGGGACACACACACGCACACACACACAGCACTTTCATTCATTAGTAGCTCATTCCTTAAATGTTACAACAACTAGCGCTGGGTTAGGTTGAAGCCAGGATCCAGGAGCCAAGCACTCCATTCTGGTCTCACACAGGAATGGCAGGAACTCGTGTGTATTTGGGCATCTTCAGTTGTCTTCCCAGGCACATAGCAGGAAGCTGGATCAGAATTAGATTAGCTGGAGCTTGAGCTGGTGCTCCAGGATGCTGTCCCGGGCCGCAGGGCTAAAACTACTGTGTCACACAATGCCAAGCCGTGGCATCCCCTTTACATATGCGGCATAGCCCTGTGGTTAGGCACTGAGGGCTTGCTACTGGGGGGAGCCTGTGTTCCCCCTTGGGCTGTTGTCCCAACAACTGTCAGAACTCAGTGTGCAAATCACAGAAGATCTCTGTTCCGGCTTCCTCGCCCGACTCACAGTGCTGGCGGGATGGATGAGCGAGGATGCCCCCGTGAACGGTGGAACTGACAGGGGCAGAGGCTGCCAGGGAGCCAGGCGCCTTGTTTGTCTTCTGTCTGTCTGCTGGGAGCCTGTGAGCAAATACACTTTCATCTCGGCTTCATTATTGCCGCAGACGGTCTGCTGCATCTGTCCGTCAACACCCTCGGAGAACGAGATGAAGAAGCTGATTTTCTGACTCAGTGTCTGAGCGTGTGTGTGTGTGTACGCGCACTCATGTGTGTGTGTTTGGGGAGGCATGGGTATTTGGAAACACAGCCAACAGTGAAATAGTTGATTGGGATAACTATCTCCACTCTGTCAATCAGGGGACTAAACGGGGTGAGAGCTTGCAGAATTCTTGGGTTGAGGGGTTAGGTAAGTGCTTCATTGAGAGTAAGGGAGTTGGGGGTGCTTCTTGGATCCAGCAGGTGCAGCCTGGCCTCAGCTTCAGCAAGGGCGGAGACGGCAGCAGAGCTGCTGCTGGGACCATGCTGTCTGCCTCCCTATGGTTCCCTGAGTGAACAGGTGCACCATGCTGTACTGGGGTGTTTCTGTTTCTACATGCTCTTGGGCACCTCAAAATATTTCTGGGAAAATAGCATTGAAAACTTTCAGTGGCAACATTTTTTGAAATCCACACATAGTTTTTTGGGAGGGGGAAGTTGGGTAATACATTTTCCATGAACTGTTCACTTTTTCCTTATGTGTCTATTTGGGAAAATGAGAGCGCCCATCTGTTGGTTTACTTTGAAAATGCCTCCAATAGTCAGAGCAGAAGCCAGGTGCTCCTTGCACAACTCCCACATGGGTGGCGGGAACATGGTCATTTAGCTGACGCTGCTGCCTGCCACGATCCCCACTGGCACAAGAGTTTTCAAAGGAGACGGGGATCAAACCCGGGTTTCGGGTTTTGTGATGCAGGACATGGCATTTTAATCACTCAGTTAAATCCTTGAGTCTCCCAGGAACCTCCATATATGTGTGTGTGTACATGTGTGTGTGTGTATACAAAAGGGTTACATTTAGAAGTTGAAAGGTAATGTTCGAGAACAAGAAGGAATTAGACAGTGTGTATGTGGTGTGTGTGTTTGTGTGTGTGTGAGAGAGAGAGAGATATCTTCCAACCACTGGTTCACTCCTTCAAACGGCCACAATGGCCTGAGCCAAACCACCCTAGTCAAGAGCCAGGAGCTCCATCGGGGTCTCCCATGTGGACAGCAGGAGCCCAAGCAAGCACTTAGACCATCTTTTGCTGCCTTCACAGGCATATGAGTAGGGAGCTTAACTGAAAGTAGAGCACCCAGGACTTAAGCAAGTACTTCAGTCTGGGATGCTACCATTTCAGTTTGGGGTACCGGTGTTACAAGCACTGGCCTAACCCTCTGCCATAAGATCAGCCACTATTCCCAGGAATTCTGGAAGGAAGTGGCTCATTTCTTCTTGGGAACTATTGCTGCCCTTTGACAGGGAGGGGCACTGCTCTCCTCAAGGCTGTAATGTGGCTCCAGCATCATGCTGATACCCAGGGCAGCGGTGCTGCAGGTTGCTGTCTCTGTCTTTCCTGGTACCTTGAAGGGGGAGGCCATTCCTGGCCGAGGGGAACCACTGAGGCTAATCAGAATGTCACAGAGGGAGGTCTCCAGCTTGTCCCTTAGAAAAGATGGAGTCAGACCCAGCGTGATAGCATAGTGGTTAAAGTCTTCACGTTGAACACGCCGAGATCCCATCTGGCGTGTCACCAGTTCTAATCCTGGCGGCCCCACTTCCCAGCCAGCTCCCTACCTGTGGCCTGGGAATGCAATTGAGGACGGCCCAAAGCTTTGGGACCCTGCACGCATGTGGGAGACCCAGAGGAAGCTCCTGGCTTCAGATTGGCTCAGCTCCAGTCATTGCAGCTTGGGGAGTGAACCATTGGATGAAAGATCTTCCTCTCTGTCTCTCCTCCTTTCTGTATATCTGAATTTCCAATAAAAACAAATAAATCTTTAAAAAAAGAAAGGATGGAGCCAACATATGCATACTGAACAATTTCATAACTAGCTCAGAGAAGTTTAACAAGCTTGAAAATCAAGGAGTCAGCCTATACACTCAGGGTGGTTTCAATCTAATTGAAGAGATGAAAAATTTGCTCATGGAACAAGTAGGGAATAAAGAATTCTGGGACAGTAGAAGCCCAAGATAGCAAGCTAGTGACACACATACTCCATCTCCCACTCCTGGACCCACAGCAGGCATTACCAATGTCTCGGAGCTCCTTTTCCCTGATGGGACTGGATCCAATGTCAGAATTCTCAACACAGTGATTCAGACATCTCCATTAAAGTCTTTTCCATTTATTTCAAAGAGTCTCACACACACACACACACACACTCTCTCTCTCTCTCTCTCTCTCTCTCTCTCTCTCTTAAAGATAGAGATTTTCTGCTGGCTCAGTCTCCATATGATCATAACGCCTGGGGTTGGGCCAGGCCACAGCCAGCCATAGAAACTCCATCTTGGAGGAGTCTCTGACGTAGGTGGGAGAGTCCTTGCTTCTTTTCCAAGCACAATAGCAGGCAGCTGGATCACAGGTGGAGCAGCTAGGACTGGAACTGGCACACATGTGGATGTTGACATAGCAGGAGGTGGTTTAACTTGCTGTGCCACAATGCCGGCCCCAGAAGCATTCCTTTTCAAGACCAGATCCTGAACACACTTGGGATAAAGCAAGCCACACGGTTGGGCAGTCACGATGCCCAGCACAGCCCAGCAGGTATTGCATGCTATTATGGTGAGTATACTAACCCAGAGTACTTTTCCAGGTTGGGCCAGCCACGAGTCCGCGTGCTCTCTGCAGCTGCGAGTCCGTGTGCTGGCGTTCCTGCCTGAAGGGACAGCTTGCCTGACACAGGACCCCTTGCACAGCATGTCCTGACATCTCAAAAAATTAGCTCCTTGTAGTACACACCAATCAGGAGCTGCAAGCTGGGACAGAGCTCTTCTAGAAAACAAGCAGGGTCTGGCACAATGGCTCACTGGCTAAATCCTCACCTTGTACACACTGGGATCCCACATGGACACTGGTTTATGTTCTGGCTGCTCCATTTTTCCTCCAGCTCCCTGCTTGTGACCTGGGAAGGCAGGAAAGAATGGCCTAAAGCCTTGGGACCCTGCACATGTGTGGGAGACCTGGAAGAAACTCCTGGTTCCTGACTTCTGATCTGCTCAGCTCCAGCCATTGTACCCACTTGAGGAGTGAATTTGCGAATGGAAGATCTTTCTGTATCTCCTTCTTTCTATAAATCTGATCTACCTTTCCAATAAAAATAAACAAATCTTAGAGAGAGAATGACAGAGCCAGCCCTTCAGCGGCCTCCACCCTGGCCCTGCAGGGCTGGCCGCCGTGGGAGACAGAGCCCACTCTGGAAAGACGGGAGTGATTCCACTCAGCAGTCAGAGCCTGCAAGGCTGTTTTCCCCAGGAGGTAATTTCCATGGAAGTTGGACTGCATTTGTCCCCGGTTCTCCCATCAGCAATCATAGAAAGTGGGGGCGGGAGTGAACGGAGCTGAGTCTGCTGTGTTCCGTGGAACCCTGGCAAGCAGGTCATGCGTGACCCGCATTCTGGGCAATGGGGAGGGGGGCGATGACCCACCCCCTTCCTGGGGGAGGGAAGTTTTCATTCACCAGCAGAGGCATCTTCAGAAGACGGGTTGGGGATCCTCCAGGGGCTTTCAGACCCAGTACAGATTAAAGGCGTTGTTATTCTCTGCGAGGCTGCTTTTCAATGGGGCATTCAAGAAGAGGCAATAAAACACCCGGCCTTCCAACAGGACCCATAGTAGAGGTGAGGGAGTCAGCCTGCCAGATCCTGTGTCTGTTGGGAGACTCAGCAAGGCTCCTTTAACCCTGGGGCTCAACCTTGCCTGTGTAAAGTGAACTTGTCCATGGCATCACCCAGTAAGGCTTCACCATGTTTATCAATGTCAGGTGCTCCAAGCACGCCTGGCCCAGGGAAGCTGCTGGTTCAGTGTTCCCCATTTCCCAAGCACATGGGTGTTGGGCACAGTGCTCCATCTTCCTGCACTTTCCTCTCACTATCTAAGAATTGAAGATGGAACCGCAGTTCTGTGTGCTGGTGTGTTCACTGTGAAGCTCTGGTGATCCGCACGTCAGGGTCTTCACGGTCATGGTCACTGCCCCCCACCCTCACTCCCCTCTGCCCAGGGTCTGGCCTTCTTGACCATCCCTTTGGGGATGTGAAGCTCATGCATGGACCGGAAGTTCTCTCCACCTTCAAGGGCTCTCCTGGCATCATTCCTGAAGATCAAAGCTCCCCATCTTATATATTTTTATAGTTTATTGTCTGAGAAACAGAGAGTAAGTGCTCATCTTTGATTTACTCCCCAAACATCTGACATGACTGGCCAAAACCAGGGGCCAGGAACTCAGTCCGGGTCTCCCACATGGGTGGCAGGGCCCCAACTACTGGAGCCATCACCACTGCCTCCCAGGGTCTGCAATACCAGGAAGTTGGAGCCAGGAAACTGGCCTGGGAATTGAAGCCACATACACATGCTTTGCCTGTTTCGTAAGCTTTGTTGAGGAAATGGAAAAGGTGGCGAGGAGACAAGGTTCTCTTCGGCAGATGCTTAGGGACACAGGTGGTCCAGAAGATGTCTCTTTAGTCACATCTGAGCAGGTGGACCAGGGCCACTGCGGGGCATCAAGATTGTGTGTCAGAGAGCAGACATTGTATGCTGTGTTTTGTTCGATTTTTTTTTTTTTGAGCACCTTTTCCCGGCCACACAGGAGCAAGACATGGAGCAGAGCATGAAGGAAGCAGGCTCCAAGCTCAGCCAAGGCCTATGTCCGGCCCTCTGGTTGGACCCTTTCAGATGACGCTAGCTGGCCCACCGGGTTTCTTTTTTAATTAGAGCTGATTTCCCAGTGGGGCTGCAAAGGCTGATGTGCCCTATGTTTTTGGGCATATGGAGCCGGGTACAGGGTCAGTGAGGCCCAGTGCAGCGTCCCCGAGGTTGGCCTCGTGTGTTTTACACCCAGATGAGGATACATGAGAGCTCCTAGGACTTGGGGGTTTCATCCATTACTGATGCTTTTATGTGTAGCGGAAGAGGGGAGTTGCATTAAGTGCAGGTGTCTCTGCTTCTGGGTTCATATACATGACAGCAAGGGAGTGGCTTCTGCCAGCTCCTCACTGTGTCGCTTAACTTTAACTTTCTTCAGCCTCAGTGTCTCCACCTTGAAGATGGGGACACCATGCTGCCTGTATGGATTCCTTTGTGAAGTCCAGGCAGGATTCATAGCATGTATTTATGCAATAAAACGCAGGGTCCTTACATACTCTGTCCATGGGCACATCCATTATTAACCACACCTAAAACCCAAGTAGATGATCCGTAGTGCCCTGCCTGGAAACTCTGTACCCCATGTCTCGTCACTCATTGCCCCACTCCAGTCAAGCACTACCCCTATCTGCCAAGATGATGTAGAATGTTCTAGAACATCACATACATGATATCACCCAGTGCTATTCTTTTGTACTTTCTGGCATCTTCCCTTCGACCTACACTTCCAAGAATTCCCCCATGTGTGCTTCCTTCTTTCATTCCTTCTTGTTGCTGATTAGTATCCCACCACAGGCATGCATGATTTATTCATCCATTTACCGTGGCTGGGTGTTTGGGTTGTTTCAAAGCAGGGGTGTTACTGACAAGCAGAAATTTTCATTGTGCCATACTTCACTGTATGTCTCTTCTAAATACAACAAATGTCTTCCACGTCCTATAGGGGAAACCATTTCCCCTGGCATCAAGGTTTCCTTCTAGAAGCTTCATGCCTGGGGGTTTTGTGTTACAGCGAATGCATACGTGAAGGCAGAACCAGCTCAGGGGCTGCTGGCTTCCTTTCTACGGATGCGCAACGTGCCAGCGCCATTTGTCAAAAAGACGGTCTTTTCCCCTTGACTTGACTTGGCAGTTTATTCAAAACTAAGTTGGCCATGAAGGTGTGAATCACCATCTAGAAGTCCTGTTCCATTTCACAGACAAATTTGACTGTCATCATGCCAGCACTGTACCGGCCTGACCTCTGTGTCAATTGTCTGGCGTTTTTCCCTCTGATGGCTTGGGTCGCAAGAACTCTGAGTTTCTGGTTGAGTCGCTCTCCTCCCCGACCCAGTTCATCTTCCTGCGAGGTGAGCCTCGTGTGCCCTTCACTGCCAGGACTGGACATGTTGTGTCGAGCATCTCCACACGGTTCTATGTCCTCATGCCTATCTTGGCTTCCTCCTGTATCCTAGAGCACTCTGACCCCAACCCTTTTAAAATCCTGGCCTGACAATGCTACCTTCAGGAGACATTTCTGGGTCTCTTTTCCCTAATGGATGTGTGGTGTTCCAACATCTTCTTTCTTGCTTCTTTAAAGGTCTTATGATTTTCTGCTATAAATCAGACACTTTGTGTCTGATAGTTGATTCTAGAAAAAGGCATGGTCCATAACTGCCAGTGAGGGTGAGCAGGGAGGGCGTGTGTCTCTGATACCCGTTTGCTTTGTCTGGGCTTCAGTTACTCTGGGTCACTGCTGGTTTCTGAGGCTGGCCTAGAACCTGGGGCTTTGAGCACTCTTGAGGTTCCAGAGGTGGTGTCTGCGACTTCAGCCAACTCACCCACAGGCCTAGCTAGTCCGCACTGAGATCACTTAGGGGTTCTCTTCACTTTTCTAGCACTTTCTGTTCTTCTAAGTCTCAGGGCTCTCACCTGCTGGGCCACCATGCCCTCAGAACTGGGCGAGCTGGAGCCTGCACTCAGTGAGCTCAGGATGACTGTGAAAGCTTCCTTATCTGAACATGAAGTTTTCACTGGTGGAAATACTTCGTTTAGGGGAGCCATTGTGGCATAGCAAATGCAGTCTCTGCCTATAATGCCAGCATCCTATATGGGTGCTGAATTATGTTTCACTGCTCCAGAGTCCAGCTGTCTGCCAATGGCCTGGGAAAGCAGTGGAAGATGGCCAAAGTGCTTGGGGCCCTGCTACCCACAGGGGAGACCCGAAAGAAGCTCCTGGCTTTTGGTTTCAGCCTGGCCTATCTAGCCATTGCGGTCATCTATGGAATGGACCAGTGGACCAGTGGACCAATGGACCAGAGGATCAGAGGACCAGTGGAACAGAGGACCAAAGGACCAGTGGATGGAAGATTCTCTCCCCACTCTCCTTTCTCTAACTCTTTCAAATAAATAAGTAAATCTGAAACAAGAGGAAAATATAATTTTACGACACAAAATGATATCTAATTAGTTACATAAATAAATGCAATTTAGGGTTTTTGCTTTTGGTTGTTGAGGTATACTTTACATTTTATGTGTTCAACCTGATGCATTTCAGCAACAATCTACAGTTGTGTGAATATCACCACAGAGGTGTAGCTGGTTTATGCAGCAGTTAACCACGCCGTGGGATGCCTACATCCTGTTTTGGAGTACCTGGCTTGAGTGCTAGATACTCTGGACTTGCAATCCAAGCTCCCTGCCAGTGTATGCTTTAGGAGGCGGAGGATGATGGTTCAAGTTCTTGGATCCCTGCTATCCACATGGGGAACCCAAATAGAACATCTGGCTGCTGGCTCAGCCTAGTCCAGCTAGGCTCTTGTGGTCACCTGGGGAGTGAACCAACGGATGGAAGACCCTTCCTTCCTTCTCTCTGTCATTCTGTCTCTTCAATAAATAAGCACATCTTTTTAAATTGTTATTTTTACTTGTCCCTGATAAACAGAGCAATTGGGCACCATTTTGCATCTCCAGAGGGTCTTTATATGTCCCTCTCCCTTTGTGCGCAAATCCATTTGACTTATGCTCTCATTATTGATTTGTGAGAATTCTTTCTATATTCCAACCCCAAGCCCTGTGTCATATACCTCTTTTGAAAATACTATCTTTGGGGCTGCGGCTTTCCATCTCATTTTGTGATTCAAAAAGTTTCCCATCTCGACAAGGGGCATTTTGTTCATGTTTTCTTCTTTGATTTGTACTTTTGTGACCTATGCCAGGTACCTTCGCCTAATTCCAGATGGGCAGGTTCCCTTCTATCACTTCAGCTCTTCCATTTGGCCTGGGACTTACTGTCAGCCTGAATTCAGCCTCGCAGTGCTTTCAGCTGCTCTGCTTTCTAGCCTGGCTTCTTCCCACTTGGAGGTCTACAGTAGCCAGTCTCAAACATTGGTGGCCTCAGGCATGCTGCCTCTTTGCTGTGAGCCTCACCTGGCTGGTCTGTGAAAGGGAGATCCAGCCCCCTCAGGCAAACAGCACAGCAACAATTGTTGCAAATCAGACCCAGGGCCAGAATGCTGAAGTTGGTGGATAAGTTTGCAGGCTTCCTCTCCAAGCTTTGTTAATTTCACAGAGAAAGCAGGTGCCTCTCTAGTGGAGAGGCCAGGAAGAAGCCACTTGGATCAGGTGGCACAGATAGCATCATGAAAAGTAAGGTACGGGGAACAGGGGACCAGGACAGGTCACGGACGATGCTCTGAGGATGCTGCCCCACCGGAAGCCCGCAATGCCAACCTATTCACAGGAGAACTAACCCTAAATGAAAGACTTTAGATCACAAGAAAGATGAAGAAGCTGTCTGTCCAGCCCAAAAAGCAAGTCTTTAAACAGGAGCAAACTGCACCTTGTGGCTGCCCCGTGGCTCCAGTTGCAAATAGAAACCAGCAGCTCCTGAGTGCTGAGTCAGCAGATGGGCACGCTGCACACCCGGGAACAGATGGCATTAGTTATCTGAAGAGATCTAGGAATAAAAAGGAGGAGGTGTCCACTGTCAGCCTGAAGACACAGAAAACCCTGGGCTAACACCTCCCCGCATCAAAGCTCCCCAAACTTTCGGTCAGGTACCCAGATGAAGGAAACATTTAGAAACAACAATTCTACTATTTATGCACTTATGGATTACACATCTATCTTACCATAGGAAAGTACTTCAAGAAGTTCATGGGCAATGGAATTGAAAAATTGGTGCCAGTTTCTAAAGTATGCGCATAGACTGCCGCGATATATAACCTTTTTGAAAGAGCAAGCTCCCATGTGCTTGTTCAACTCCCCAGATGCCTGCAGCAGCCAGGGCTATGCTGGGGCAAAGCCACGAGCCAGATGGTTAATCTAGGTCTCCCACAGGGTGGCAGGGAGCCAGGTACTTGAGCATTTCTTATCATCTCCCGGCACCTGCATTAGCTGGATCAGGAGAGGAGTCAGAACTTGAACCCAGGCACTCTGACAGGGACATGACTGTTTCCGCACTGCGCGACCTAATGCCCAGCCCCACAATCACATGGAAGCAGTCTCCCCTGAAAGCGCCCTCCTCTTAACCTGGTCTGTGACTAGGAAAGCACGTGCAAGCAATAAGCATAAAGAGAATTGATGGAGAAGAAATAAATGCTGTCTCAAGAAAACTTAGGCAGAGTGAGCGTGTATTTACCATCACTGAGTTAGTCCATCTGCCTGTCCACCTTGAGCACCCATCATTTTTCATGTCTTACTTAAGTGGTTTAAAATCAGTGCTATGGCCTGGGGCCCTGTTTGACTTTTAGTGGCCAGGAGAAATGGAGGCGCTGCCTCATTGAGATGTGCCCTCCAGCCGAAAGGGGGCACCACTGGCACCACTCATTATTTTAAAAAACGTACTTCCTGGCTTTCACTTGCACGCACCAATTCCCCAGAAGTTTTTGTTGTTGGTGTTGAGATTTGTCTGAGTATGTCTGTCTTCCCTGAGGTTAAGTTCCTTCCCTTGAAAATAAATGAAAACTGTCAAATGTTTATACTTTCTGAATTCATGACTTTAAAATGTCTGAAATACTTGGTGGGGTTGATTTGAAAGTACATATATTAGAAATTCACATGCCAGGACTTTCAATTCTATGGAGATGTGAACATTCACATAGGAAATGTCTATAATGTGTAGCAATATAAATGTGTCAACAATAATCCCTTAATAAGAGCAATTTCAAACATCTGGCTTTTTTTAAGATTTTTTTTTTTTTTTTATTGAAAAGTCAGATATACAGAGAGGAGGAGGAGAGACAGAGAGGAAGATCTTCCATCCAATGATTCACTCCCCAAATGGCTGCAATGGCCACTTGGAGCTGCACTGATCAGAAGCCAGGAGCCAGGATCCTCTTCCAGGTCATGCAAGTGCAGAGTCCCAAAGCTTTGGGCATCCTCCATTGCTTCCCCAGGTCACAAGCAGGGAGCTGGATGGGAAGCGGGACCACCGAGATTAGAACCAGCGCCCATGTGGGATTCGGCACATGCAAGGCAAGGACTTTAGCCGCTATCCTACAGCACCAGACCCCAAATGTATGTTTTTTAAAAAGTCTCTCCATAGCCCAGGTCTCTTCTAGAAATCACTGTTCCCTCTCTTATTTTTTTTAAAAATATCTATTTGTTTTTGTTGGAAAGGCAGATTTACAGAGAAAGATCTTTGGTCTGCTGCTCACCCCCCAAATGGTCAAAATGGAAAAAGCCGAGTTGATCTGAAGTCAGGAACCAGGAGCTTTTCCGGGTCTTCCACACGGGTGCAGGGTCTCAGGGCTTCGGGCTGTCCTTGACTGCTTTCCCAGGTCACAAGCAGGATGCTGGATGGGAAGTAGAGCAGAACTTTTGTCCATATGGGATCCTGGCATGTGCAATAGGAAGATTAGCCAATTGAGCCATTACAGTGGGACCCCTCTCTCATTTCTTAAGTATGATCTTGAAGATGATGGTGATGGCCAAGTACTTGGACTGAACAATTGTGAAGTTTTCCTATCATGTACCAAGGAACCTCTTCAGCTCTTTATCTATTTGTATTTGGGGAAAGTTATTTCAATTAACACCAAAGTGTCCTGGATCTCCTCCTCTGGTCCTCCCCTGGCTGCACCCTGTCCATGGGGAAGGAGTGAACGAGGTAGGGGAATGAGTGTGCCCACAGCTGAAGTCACTATCCCAGACCCTGCTCACTCCCTAGCATCCTGGAGTTTCCCTGTCGGGATGTGTGAGCTTCTTCCCAGGGGCTTCCTTCCCAAAAGCAGATGACATCACCCCTCTGTCCACATGCAGAATGACACACATAGAGCGTGCAGGTGAGGTCCTTCTTGTTGCAGGATGGAGCTGGAGGCAGAAAGAAGAGCCACGCTGGGAGCCCTGGGAGAAGCCAGTGTTCTACAGCTGCAGCTGGCCCGTGAGGCCAGTGGAGCGGGAGCCAGGAGCATGTTTTCTTGGCCCTCTGGAGACAAAGTCTCAGGATGAAGGGGCCACCACGAGGACCCTTGCCTTGAGCCCTGCACATGGACAGGCCGTGTTTGTCACCTGCTGATGGCATTCAGATCACACCCCCCCTTCCCCAGATGTGGTCACTTAGGTGTCCAGCAACCTGGGTTGAACTGTCACTGTGAGGTCCCTGGGCTGCTGCCAACCTGCATTAAGACGATGCACCAGGAGCAGTGGCTGGCATGAAGGTTCAGTGACCACCCAGGCCACCTGCAGCCTGTCTCCGGTCTGGATTCTGCTTGCCATCCAGCTCCTTCACTTCTGATCCAGCCTCCTGTTCATCTGCACCCTGAGAGGAAGCAGATGGTGGCCGGAGCACTTGGGTGGCTTGCCACCCATGTAGGAGA
The DNA here is from genome assembly GCF_030435755.1 of Ochotona princeps. Classification (NCBI taxonomy): domain Eukaryota; kingdom Metazoa; phylum Chordata; class Mammalia; order Lagomorpha; family Ochotonidae; genus Ochotona; species Ochotona princeps. The sequence continues at coordinate 9,253,039 of NC_080853.1, read as the reverse complement.
GACAGGTGGAGCTCCAGACCCCTGGCTTCAGCCTGGCCCAGTCCCAACCTTTGCAGCTGTTTGGAAAGTGAACCAGCAGACAGAAGATCTCTCTTCCTCTCTGTAGCTCTCTGTCTTTCAAATAAATAAGTTTTCTTCTTCTTTTTTTAAAGTTAGGTATGTATCAACGTAACAGCTACAAGCTCAAACTCCTGTATAGCCAGAGAGTAAAGATAAGTGAATGAAGTGCAGGTAAGAGACAATAGGGGGTAATGGAGACCAAAGTGAATGGGGGTAATAATCACGGCTCAGCTCCCAGCAGCTGCTGTTACGGAGGCAGGACAACCAGCCACAGCAGGTAGACAGTGGGTCTGCCAGGAGGATTGGGAACCCAGGTAGTGTGTTACATAGTCTTTTTACTACTGAAGGCATCTCATTTTGTTACTGCATTTGTTTTTGGGGACACTGCTGGACTCACAAACCACATTGAGGCCAGTTTGCAACCTGCTGCCTGAGAGCACTTTCAATACGGTTTGCTAGAGGCACTGTCTGGGAAGCCCTTTTTTGCAGGCTGTCTAGCATGCTCCCTGCTGGCTTCTGTGGGTGGTGTTTGCTGGCCTGGGAAGGGCCTCCCTCACAGAGAGGGAGGGAACAGGTCACTATTGGGCACAGAGCACCCAAGGGCTGGCCAGGGAGAGTAACATCAGCCATGACTTCCTCTGGCACACGCACCTTTGGAAAGCGTGTGCCAGTCTGTGTATTTCTTGGCAAACAGGGCCGAGGCGCCTGTTTGAGAAGCCATAGGCGGTGTAGACAAGTCTGCTCAGATCCTGCACCTGAGGGCAGCACTTGGTACTCACCTGGGAGACTCACTTGATGCAGACATGCACCTGCCTGTATGAAGACAACCCTCTTTCCAAATGAGCAGATACACACGAAGCCCCCTTTACTGGGCTCACTTTCCCTACTTCAGTCTTTGCCCTCCCAGCATGCCAGTTACCTGGAGCCTTAGTTTTTCATAAAATATAATTGTACCCAAAGAAGTAGGGGAGACTTCGAATCTAAGCAATGGACTTAATTTTACTTAATAATCAAGCATGAATTAGCTTTTCAAAATAATTGTCTGGAGGTGATTCAATTTCACAAACCCTTTAAATATGGATTTTTCAGAGCACTGTGGCTTGAAGGGATGATTTAGAATGAGCACAGACAGTAGGGCTTAATGAATCCTCAAATTAAATCTCTGGCTTATAAGTTTCGTCACCTGCTTAGTAAAATACCCGTTTGGAAAACGAACTACTTTCCTGGTAAGTCTCCCTTTGCCACCTTCTTCCCACTACCAAAATTTCCCCTTTACCAATGGGAAAACAAAGGCCTGGGTTTTCGCCATTGCAAGTTTGAGGTACCATGGCAAGCAGATTTCTAAGACGGTTCCTGTAGCCAGATGACGTGAAACTCCTCCTCGGATGGGGCTGTGTTTATGCTCTGCTGCAGCCCATGCAACTTAACCAAGCTGCGAGGTTGTCACGCCCTTGAACTCGTGAGGTATGATAGGGAGAAAGTGACAGAATGCCTTTCCACTTGTCTTCCTCGTCCATAACCACTGATGCCATGTTTCCATGCACCTTGCCAGAGGGTGTACAGAGAGCTGGGCGAGTGGGATGAGGGAGTGGGGAAGAGGAGAGAGAGAGATGTGTTGTTTTGTTTTGTGTTTATGTAAACAAGTCCATATTTTTCTGCTATTTGTGGTTCCTCTTCCTTTAGCAATATAACCAGGAGCTTTTCTATGAACATAGGACCTCATCCTCTTTAATAGCAGTAAGTGGGATCAGAAGTAGAGAAGCCAGGACCCGAATCTGTGCTCTGATGTTGGTGTGGCATTGCAAACAGTTGCTTAACCAACCGTGCCACAATGCTTGCCCCTGGATTTGTACTTTGTAGGTCAAGTCTGATGGGACAATGGAACAGGGGCTTGGAGCCTTGACTCAAGATTAGCCCCATGTCCCACCAGCTCTCTGTCTCTGCCCTGCCCAACTTCCATGAATACTCAGACACCTCTGGCCTTCTGGCCTCACCCCCAGGTGGGCTGCACTTGCTGGGAGTCTCAGCACAGGGGCTGTGGGCACCTGAGAGGGCCTGCACTTGTCCCGTCAGTATCTGCATGCTCATGTGGAATAGCAGGAACACAGGGCAACCCCAGAGAGAGACCGTGGCAACCCGGGAAGTGCTTGCATTTCACTCCCTGTCACAGCTCTTCATGCCTGCTTCTTTCTGGTCCCTCCATTTTCACCCAGATAGATAGACAGATAGATAGATAGATAGATAGATAGATAGATAGATAGACAGATAGATAGATAGATAGATAGATAGATAGACAGATAGACAGACAGATAGATAGATAGATAGATAGATAGATAGATAGATAGATAGATAGATAGAGTGACACCAGAAGAGCAATGAACAGACTTGAAGCTAAAGTGTTGTTATTTAAACATTTTTCCACTAAAAGAAAGCAGAGCCTTTCAGACAAGTAGCTAATCCCAGTGTGGGACAAGACAAGTGAAAACGAACCTGGGTATTTGTTTCAGTCCGAAGGGAAGCAAGGCCCAAGCGACTGGGGGGGCAAGAGGGACGGGGCTCCCCCAGCCACGCCTGGAACAACCTGGACATCCACACACATAAGAGAGCAACGGACCGGAACTCCTGGCTCCCAGAACATCCATTATTTCGTGCGAAGAGGGTCGTACATGTACAGCTTTAAAATATTTCCCCGCAAAAGAAAGGAAGTCATTTGGCAATGGGGGAAGCGGAGCAGGGAGCTGGCAGACATCATTTTAATTGTCAGAGTCAAGGTCACCGTGAGCAGAACAAGGAACACAGCATCCGTCCTGCGGCTTTTCTGTCCAAGAGGTTCAACCCGAACCTCCCTGTGAGACACCTAAGTCATCTCAGTGAGGGGCATTCCACTAAACAACTAGAATTTCAACAATATTATCACATCATAAACAGTATACAACAATAGCATTATAAAACCTAGTACCACATGTACTACATGCATATACAATATATCATGGTCTTATTTTTGAAATATATATTTATTTTGTAGGAAAAATGCCTAAATTGCCCTCTTTTGTGGTGACTCTGATCTGAAGGCATGAGGAATATTTCACGAGAGAAGTTGCAATGCACACAAAACTTACCATCCTGTTGAATTCAGTTGAAAGTGGCAGTGACAGTTGGCTGGTGCCGAAGTCCATTTTCCACCATGGACTATTTATCTTTTTCTTTTTTTAAGTTTTATTTATTTATATTGCAAAGTCAGGTGTACAGAGAGGAGGAGAGACAGAGAGGGAGATCTTCTGTGCACTGATTCACTCCCCAAGTGACCACAATGACCGGTGCTGGGCAGATTTGAAGCCAGGAGCCAGGACCTTCCTCCAGGTCTCCCATGCAGGTTTCAGGGTCCCAAGGCTTTGGGCCGTTTCGACTGCTTTCCCAGGCCACAAGCAGAGAGCTAGATGGGAAGCAGGGCTGCTGGAATTAGAACCTGTGCCCATTGGGATCCTGACATCTTCAAGGCGAGGACTTTAGCCAGTAGGCCACCGCGCCGGGCTCATAGATGACTTATCTTGGCACCTTCTCCCCAGATTAAGCCTGTGTTGCCCAGAATCCCCTGTACATGGGCCATGGCCACATCCAGAAATGGATAGTGTGACTAGTTCAACTTCTGAGCAATAACCTAGAGGGAAAGGACATGCCCTGTAGCTCTTCCTCCCACACCTCCCCATCATCTGCTCATGGCTGGAATACAGATTGCGATGACTGGCGTTAAGGCAGCCATCTTGGGTTACGTAATGGAAGCTCCTTATGCACCATGATCCAGATGACCACAAAGGTACCCCTCCAAACTTAGAAAATAGAGCATCCTCAAAAAATCTCTTTGGAGATATGCTTTTCTGCCAGGCGTAGCCAAAGCCCATACCCTCAACCCTACATCCCTAACTGCTGGAGGGAATGACAGTGATGGATTGAAGAGGTAGTCCCACCCAAGCGATGCTCACCAACAGGTGGCTGCGTTGGAGCCTCCCCACAGCCTGGCCAGGAGCCCGGGTCAGATGCTCACAGCTCTTCCCCTCTTCGTGTTTTCTCCACTAGCAAAGAGGGCAGGCCACAGGACTCAACTCCGCTGCTGGAAGCTGGGAGGAGGCTCTCCCAAGCAACAGGGCTCTTGGCAAGAAGGATCCATTTGTTCAGCAGTCAAGTGTTTGTTTAGATTCTTCGGTTTTGAAGAATTAAGTGGTTGAGTATTTCAAATTTGTTCCAAAGCCCGGCATAATGAATGCCCTTTCTTCGCCTTAGGTCACTGAAAAGAATTTTCTTGTGTTTGTGGCTAATTCCACCATGGCAGGGGGCCAGGAAGGAGGACCAGGGGGACACTTATTGCTTGGAGGAGAGGGGACCCTGTGCTCCCCGTGGCTTGTTTCAGAGTCGATCATCTGTGCTGTGTTCCGTGAGCTTGGGTGGTTTTGTGCACAGAACGAACTGTACGCAAATTCTAGGAAGTAATTTTGAGTTCCTCACGCTGCAATGGACCAGGTCTCATTTTCCCCTTGAGTTCTGAAGTTTCCTTTCTCATCAATTGTTCTATTTATAGGTCTAGCATGATAAAGACAGTCATTGTTTTAAAGGAACTCATTGGTGAGTGTTGGGTCCCATAGAGAAATGAAGTTAGCCTTCCAACATTCACTATTGCAAGGCTTTCAAACATTGCAGGCTGTATTGCTAAATTCGATATTCTGGATTTTCTTTCCAAATGCTTCAGCTCTCTGACATTTCCACATACTCAAGTAAGTGCTTTTATAAATCTAATAAATCACGCTTCATGACAAATTGTGAAGTCTCACATGCTCCAGCATTACATGGCAACTTAGTAAGACTTCTATTTTTGAATTACACATTCAGACAACAATTCCACTCTATATTAAAATTCTAATTGACAAATCAAATCAATACGGAAGTTTAATTTTCATTCCTGCAATGGTTCAGGATGTCAAGCATTCTTTTTGTGCCTTTGGTCGCTTGGATTCATTTTTGGGTTTTTTTTGGTGATGGTTAAGAAAAATGTTGCCCTTAAAAAATCTTTTTTTACTAAGTTTTTAAAAGTTCATCATGTATTTGTAATAAACTATATGTTTTTTATACCTGTCTGATAAACTTGTACTTTTTGTATTTCTACCACCCAGAACTTGGCTTATATTTTCTCGATGCTATCTTTTGAAGAACAGACGTTTTAAATTTTGACAAAGTCCAAATCATCAATGTTTTCATTCGTGGTTTCTGGGTTTTTGTGTTGTAAGAAAACTTTGCCTGCTCCAAGCTTGCAATGACGTTACTTCTCTGTTTGCTTCTGCGTGTTGCACGGTTTTAGGGTTGATGTTGCAAGTCTTCATTCCATTCTGAATTAACTTCTGCGTATGAGAGAAAGTAGGGGTGGAGGTGTGTATGTGTTTGAGTGTGTGTTAATTTTCTTTCCTAGCAGTGTTTCCTAGCGGAGACCTGCTGCCGCCTTCATACGAGGAAAGCTTTCTGAATCCCCCCAGGTATCCAGCTCATTCTCCCACCCGGTGTGGGGAGTCCTCACTCAGCACCGTGGGGGTTGTGTAACAGCAGAGACGGGGCCAGAGCACAGCCCAGGCCCTTGCTGGGGGTGGAGGGAGAATGACCCGGACCCTCTTGGAACCATGAAGTCAGCGATTTCATAACTCCGGGCAAGCTCCAGCCCCGGTCCACCCGTGGAAGCTCGCAGCTGCTCCTTTGGACGGCTGGTTAAGCCTCGGCAATTCGCCTGAGTAGCCTGCACAGCCGGAGGCCAGCTGTCCTAGTTTCCAGAGGACAGGCGCAGTTTCTGCACCATTTTCTGCAGCACTTTTCAAAGGTCCTTCTGTCTCTGACCTTGAGTGAGGGTTTCCCTGTCTCTTCAGTCACATGCTCTTCTAGAATGGGAGGCTAACCTTAGCAGCCAGGAACCCCAACTGGATCTGCCACACGAGTGACAGGATCTCGGGTACTCGAGCCATCACCTGCCACCTCTCAGGGAGCACATTCGCAGGAAGCTGCATGGGAAGCTGAGGTGGGACTCGATCCTAGACACTCCTGCAGGAGACAAGCATCCAAGCTGCAGCTTAACATGCTGTGCCATAACTCCCACCTACACCTAATTTACTCTTGATTTTCCTTTGTGTGCCCAGGGTCTTCACTGAGGAACCTGTAGAATGAGGGAGCATCCTGGCTCTCAAGAGTACCAGTGAGTGTTGGACTCTAGCCCAGTCTGGTGCACCCCACACTCATGTAGAGGGACACCACAGCCATGTCCAGCCCAGATTGCACCCTCATTCTGGTTCTTGTGCTCACCACCCAGCTGGGCATCCCCTTCGTTCCCCACAGATCTTGCGCATGCCAGTGATTGCTCTGACCCAGCTCAGCATAGCCCATCCCCTGTCTCAGCCTTTGCCATCAGATGCCGCATCCTGGCCTGGCCTGACCCTCCCCCAGTCTCAGTTCTCACTGGTAGGTAATGCAGCCTAACCCTGCCAGTCTGTCTACATCCCTTGCTCATGCAAACCTAGCCCAGCATGACCCACACTCCAGCCTGGCTCCTGCACATGCTAAGGTTTGACCTGGCCCTACCTGGGTCACCCTCTCCAGAACCAGTCCACACACTTGCCAATGGGTGGAGCTACCTTGCCCAGCCTGACCAACACCCAGGTCTGAATCACGTGATCACCAGCAGGAGCTATGGCCCACCAGGGAAGTTTCCCAAGTTCCCCAACCAGGCTCACCCCCCCCCCCCCATGTCACAGTCCCACCTGCAGAGCCTGACTTAAACCGTCCTGGGCTAGGGCCTTAGATTGGAGTGCGAAAGCCCCCCTGGAGATTCCAGTGTACAGCTGTGGTGAGAGCCACTGCCTGGGACAAGGACCCATGCAATTAACAAGCACCTGCCTCCACCCTCCCTCCCTCCCTCTGGGGTGGGGCCCCATATTATGAAATGATGGGCTTGATTCTAGTGAAGTGAAAAGGGTTTGAAGGAACTAGATTAACCCCTGGGGTTTTAGGGGGAGGAACTCCTCATTCCTGAGTGTTTGACATTTGTTCCTGTGACCCACGGGAGGAAGCACGGGTCATGTGTTGGCCCAGTGCCTTCATAGGCAGGGCACAGATGTAGAATCAGCCATCCACGCTTATGGGTTCAGGACTCATATATTCAACCAACCTTGGATCAGAAATCTCTCAAAGGAAAATCGCATCTGTATATTTTTTTTTCTTGTCATTTAACAACGTCACATCACAATGATTCCCATGGTATCAGATATGGCAGGTCTGAAGTTTACAGGAAGCTATGCGGGTTCAGGTTAAACACCAGGCCATTCTACAAATGGGACTTGAGTGCCTGTGGGTTTGGGTGGGACGGGGCAGGACGGGGTCCTGGAATGACCTCCCAGAAGATCCTGAGTGACACTGTGTACATTCTAGTTGCATGCGATTCATCTGATACTTCCTATTCCTGCTGATTCCCTTAGGGAAATAAATATCACTAAGGTTCATGGGCCAAGAGAAATGAAACCGTTCTGGAGGGCATTAAGATGCTCTCTGCAGAGGTGCTGTGGGAAGCATGGCTGGGTGGGCAGGGATTAAATCTCGTAAGCAATAGGAGTGCCAGCTGTAGTCACAGCAAATGTTCACCACGCATGACCTCTGTGAATCTTCCCGATAACCAGGCAACGAGCATCCTGGCAACCTGCTTCAGAGACAGACACCACCCCTCTCCATCTCGTCCCAAGTGAAGCTCCCTGCGGCCGTAGCTGGGCAGAGGATGGTCACTGCTGGAAGCCAAGCTGCTCTAGAGCATGGTGTCTGTTGCTGAGTACACCTGCTTCTCCCTGAGCTGGGGGAGGCTGATTTGAAGAGGCTGAAAAATAACCTATAAATCCTCACCGTGCAAATGCCAGCATCCCATATCAGCTCCAGTTCGTGTCCCGGCAGCTCCACTTCCCATTCAGCTCCCTGCTTGTGGCCTGGGAAAGCAGTACAGGATGGCCCAAAGCCTTGGGGACCTTGCATAGGAGGTCTGGAAGAGGCTCCTGGCTTCAGATAGGCTCAGCTCCGGCTATTGCAACCATTTGGGGAGTGAATCAGTGGATGGAAGATTTTTCTCTCTGTCTCTCTTTCTCTCTATGAATCTGCCTTTCCAATAAAAATAAATAAGTCTTTTTAAAAAAATGAATAAAATTTAAAAATAATCTAACATTACAAAATTCCCAGCCCAACTTTCCCTCTGCTGGATCCCAAGATCACCACCAGTTTCTTCCAGACTTTTCTATTCAGCAACATGTGGGAATCGGGGCAGATGGAGAGCGACTGCCAGCCCAAGGCCAATGTTTCAGACACATTTTCCCTGAACAAGTGACCACGTGGGTGTGTCACTAGGTCCCGACAGGCCCTCAGGAAGGGGCCCAGGCAAGCGCAGAGGCCGGGACTTCAGCACCTGAGATCTCCAGGCCTCACGGTGAAAGCCAGGGAATGGGAGCCCACACACCTTGGTTTCCATGCCAGCTCAGCTGCTCTCCCTCTGCTGGGATTTCCTTGTCAAAGGCACATCCACCACATGTGCCTGTGAGTCTGTGAGTGGGAATCAGGCGAAGCCGGTTCACCTTGGATGGGCCCAGGGGCTGCCAGGGAAAGCAAATAATGGTTTGGGTGCTTAGTTTCGCTAGAATTTCAGAGCACCTGGTGAGAATGGCCTCTCTCACACAGGACAAGTTTAGCCCACCTTCACTCCTTGTGGCCCCACCCCGGGGTGCTGGGTGCACAGCCACCACCCCACAGTGACTGAGCCTGCAGGGTGCCAGCTCCCTCCATGGCCAGAGCAGGAGGGAAAGGGCCTGGGTGCCATGGAAGGCAGTTGAAGGTGGGGGTGCCTGACATGGGAAGGGGAATTAAATAGCAGGTGTGGGGGGGGGAGGGGAGGGCGTGCTAGATCTGGGCGTGTGTGTGGAGGTTACACCACCAACTTTCAAGAACTCGGTTTTCCCATCTGTAAAGTGGGTAAAGCCCTTCTCCCCCAGATACCACCTCCTAAGGTGTTTTCTGGATGTCACTCCCTCCTAGAGGCCCTCCCTGACTGCTCTATAATGAAAATCACAGACCTCATCACAATAAGGGTACTTGCTAGTGTGGCCTTGCTTCTGTCTGCCATCCGGCTTTCCTCGGAAGAGCAGAGAATGGATCTGATTCTAGCAAAATCTGCCAGGAGATGTAACTGGAGTGTGACGCCATGTCCACGTTGAACGAATGAATGAGTGGATGGATGAATGAATAAATGCGTCCTTAACAAGGCCCCACTCCCAGCGTGTTTTCTTCCCCAGAGGCCCTGCCTGAGCTGCAGGGTGGTGGTGGTGGGGGCTCTTACTGCCCCAGGAAGGAGGTGGCATAGCAGGAGAGGCGGTGGGTGGGGAGGAGGCTGGCGTTCGGCCTCCTGCAGGACCCGCAAGGCCGAGCGCGCACGCCTTGGCTGCAGGCGCCCGGAGCAGTTCCAGGCTGCAGCTCCAGGGCCCGAGCGCTTTTCCCCGCGTGCCGCCGCCGGCCGCGTGCGTCCGTGGATCCCAGCGCCGCGCCTCGGCGCCCCCACGCGCCCACGCGCCCACGCGGCGGCGCGGGGACCCGGGCGGGAGCAGAGGGAGGGCCCGGCCGAGGGAGGGGAAGGGGCCGGTCCTCCCCGCGCAGGCAGCGGCCGCAGCAGCCCAGAAGGCGGAGGCAACAGAAGCAGCAGCGTGCCGGCGGGCGGCAGTCGGACCCGCGCCGCGCCGGGGCGTCCTCTCCACTGCGCGCGGTGAGTACAGCCCGCGGTGCCCACCTCAGGTCGGCCACCGGGATTCGCTGGGCAGGGAGTGACTGGGGAATCCTCTCGCTTGGTGCCTGGGGCCTGTCGCTGAGCGAGCGGGGCCTCCTAGCTGTCGGAGCGCTTGGGTGGGCGTCTGGTGCTCCCAGGACCACTCGGTGCTAGGGAAAGAGGGGGAATAGGGCAGAATCCCTCTCGGGAAGGGGCCTTTCAGGCTCGGAGCCTCGTTTTCCGCATGTGCTTTGGTGAGGGGGCGAGGGGACAACGAGCCTGAAGTTCACACTGCCGCGCGCGGGACAAGTGCACGGCGCGCAGGCGGTGTAGATGCGGTTGGGTCTTTGCGTTTGGTTACATTTATGGCTCCTGAGGTTTGGAAAAACAAAAACAAACTTGGGGTAGAGGGGCACTGCAGCGGACCTAAGAAGCTCCAGGTGCCAGCGCTTGGTAACGTTGGTAAGGAACCGGGGTTGGCCCAGGGCAAGCCACCGGGAGCCCGGGATGGGGCCGTCGCGGCGGCCCAGCCTTCCCTTTCCAGGAACTCCTCTGGTTTGCGGGTCAGGCTGTCGGCGCGTGGGACCCAAGCGGGCAGCCCTGGAGTCTGCCGCGGTGGCGCTCAAACTTGCAGAACTTGGCGTCCCCGGGCGGTCCCGGGAGGAGGCGAAGGTTTTGTTGTAACGGGACAAAGTGGGGGATGGAATCGTCTTGGAGTCCCGCAGCTGAGGGATCCGGCCCTGGGTCCTGAAAGGTACTTCCTGCCCCCTACGAATCAGGTCGTTTGCAAGTTCGGGGAAGGCGAGGTCCGGTACCGGCATCGCCAAGTCTGGGGTGCGCTCCAGGCGCCGCCACAGCGTTCTGAGCTCTTTCTCAAAGTTTGCGCCAGGCTGCGCCTTGGTAAAACCATGTCTCTCCCCCTGGGTCTGGGAATGTTGCAAGTGGTCTTGAATCTCTTTGGGTGCATGAAGCAAAGCAGAACAGAGCACGGGGTTCAGCAACTTGGTGAGCCAGTCTGAGCACCGAGTTTCCTGTGTGAGATTGTCGCGGGCTCCCGGAAGGAACGAGGTCCAGCGGGCAACGCTGCCCCGCACACTCCATATGTTCCCGTCCTGGGGCCTTTGCTTGCTGAAGTTCTGGGCGCTGGAGTTTGCCTCTGGGCCGGCAGCCGCAGCAACAGCCCGTTGGTGACCACCTAACAGGAGTGGCTGTCCACGGTGCCCAGTAAGAAAGGAGGAAACAGAAAAAGAGAGAGGCCTCCTTCTCAAAATAAGCTTTGTGAAACAATTCCATCCAAAAAATCCCCCCTGCCCTATCCCATCACGTTCATCCCTCCAACTTTAATTTCCTTGCCCTGCCCCAGGCTGGGCCAAGCTAAGGGGCAATTTTTCTAACAAATGGTGATGGTGTGAATCTTGCTTTTGACGAAGCAAAATCTCCTTTTCTTTGGCGGAGGCTAAATTATGAAAAGACCGATGGGGTCAGATCCGAATGGACCTGCATTTTTTTTTTTTTCCAGCAGTTTCTCACGTTCCTGGTCCCCTCTCCTTCCCTTGAGCTTGGTGCGTTAGCACTGACTGTTGATCTTAAAGGAAGGGCCACTTTTCCTCCAGCTGGAAAAAGCTCGCCCGGCGTAGCGGCTGTGTGCGCACAAACACGTAAATCATTTTCTCAATATCAAATAACTAAAGGAAGGAAAAGGAAGAAGCAGACGTCTTACCCCAGTACTTTGGGATTTGCAAAAAATAAAAAAGAAAAACAAAAGGAAAAGGAAAACCTGCGTGCCTTTAATCACATCAGTTTAAAAATCTTCTTTTCATGCCTTTTGTGTTGCGTTAAACACATCGTAAAGAGAGATGATTTGTTGACTTGCTATAGAATTACCACTTGGCAAAAACACCCAAGACACGCTGTTTGAAATATGCGGTCCAACTTCTGCTTTGAATTGCACATAGCGATGGCAAGCAGCCTTCCAGACGGATAAATTGATAAAATGCTAGCTGCTGCAGGGAGAACTGAGCAGCCCGCGGCCCGGGGCTCCGTGGCCGAGCAGAGGAGGGCGTTTTGGATTGGGTTGAGCCCGTTGCTGAGATCCCAGTAGTCTGTTGAAAAATGATAATACGTGCGATCCCTGCACGTCCACTTTAAGACGCATTTTGGTTGCTCCATGACAAGAGGACTCCTTCCCCACAAAGAAGAAACTGTCTCCATAGTTTTTCAGTTGCTTTTCCAAAGATAACTTGTGTCAGGCGCAAGAGACCTGAGTTATACAGAAAGCCCAGCATTACTGCTAGATGTTTTTTAGGTGTCCTCAGCTGGTATACCCAGTTTGAAGCTCATTAGGCCCGCCATAAACTCCTTGTAGAATAACATCATAGGCCATCACAGGGAAGGAACAGGGTGACCCGCACTCAGGCAGACGCCTTTCTGGGCAGGAGGAAGAGTGAAGTGGTGGCTGGCAGGAGGGAACGGAGGAGGCTGGTGGAGACGCCTGTTGCTTGTAGCCCTACGTGTTGCGGGTGGAAGCAGCAGCTGGGCTGGGGGGCTTCTCTCTGCTGGGCAGGCTCCCTTTCTACCCCCAGGGTGCCCCAAAGGGAAGGAGAACTCAGTCCCCATCAGGTATTCTCCAAGTGAGCAGGAGGAGAGAAGGGTCAGTCCTTTCCCTCTCCTCACCTGGGCACTTGGCATCAAGCAAGTGCGGCCCCAGGCAGAAGCCTGCGAACTAACAGCTTCAAGGGAAAGGGGGTTCTGGCCTCAAGTGTAGGGCTGTGGAAGGATCAGGGGCTGGGTAGGGGAGCATTCTGGAGGCAGAACCCTCTGCCTGTTCCAGCCCGGGATTGTGTGGTGGAGTCAGAAGCTCCATGAATGCGGCTGGTGGACCCTGCTTAGAAGGAATCCCCTTACAATTAGCCCAGCGCCGAGAAAACACTGCCTGTTGACAGAACACACACACACACACACACACACACACACACACACACAAACACACACAGTGCCCAGCTTCCACCTCTAGTCCACCCATCTGCTCTGAGCCTGGTCCCTGGTCCACCCCTATCAGTTTTCCCCTTTCTCCTTTGTGGCACTTCAAATAGCCCTAAACCCACAGGCAGGAGGCCCTGTAGGGAAACAATTAGAGAATTTGCAGGGGACAATGCTCCATTTTCATTGTGTGGAGTTCTTCCCCGGCCTAATGGTGTTTGCCTAACACCACTTCTAATCTGAGAGGGTTGCACCTCCCGCATCAGATGGCAGGCCCTCAGTGACAGGAACTATGGACCGGTGTCTGTCGATGAATTAGAGGGGGCCATGGCTTGTTCTTTATTGCAGGGGATTTCAAATCAGCTTCCAGGTAGGAAGGTATCTGCCAGGTGTATTTAGGGAGCCAGAGTAGGAAGTTGTAAGTTTTGAATGTTTGTTTTTGTTTTTGTTTGTTTGTTGTTTTTTTTAAACACTGAATTCCCCTACTTGCATCGAGTTGGATTCTGCGGCTGTTTCTCTCTCTTGCCGCAGTAATATCTTTGCATTCATGATGATGACAATTCCTGCCGTTTGAGGGGTCCTTGTTATCCCAGGCTGCAAGCCAGCTCTTGTGCATTTTAAAGGGTGAATATTTCCCACAATGTTGTGAGAGTCCTGTTGATCCTGCCAATAGTGTAAGTGAGGAAACTGAGTCATGGGTCAGACGACGCGTGCAAAGCCTTGGAGTTACAGAACCCGGGCCCTGCGTTCGCGGCGGTGCACAGCCCAGCCACGTACAGTGGAGCCTGCGGCTCGGCTCTCGTTTCCGTGAGAGGAAGCCTCTGCACTTGGGTGATTTTAAATTCACAGTGCATAGCTGTTTTCTGAAGCTGCCCTGGCAAGTAAAAAAAAAAAAAAAAAACTTAAGTATTTAGAAACCTCAAGTCCAAGCTTTTGGGAGCCGTGACATTCAGCAGGTTGGGTGAAGGAAAATGGCTGTTTATTTTCCAGGGCTAATTTAATTTGTTTCTTCGATACCTAATGCCACACTTTTCAGTTCCTAAAATGAGTCAATAAATTTACCGGCAGTGGACAGGCCCTGAAATATTACGGTAGACACAGACCAGGTCAGGCTTACGGGAAGGTGCTGTGTTGCTCTGCTGGGTCACTGTTTAGCATTGGATTGTCAACATTGGGAGAACGGAGCAGGTGGTCTCCAGGGGTCAGGTAACCGGGCGATGCATCTTGGCCACTTTGAACTTGGCCACTGCCCTCCTGGATCTGGGGCGGGTAGGCTGTGTGTCCACAGGGCAGCCCTGAGAGGAGGCTTGGGCCAGAGGGGACAGAACGTGGCAGGCTGGAGGAGAGGGGCTCAGCCCAGAGTCCTGAGAGCCCAGCGAAAGGGGCTTCGACCGCGTAGAGGAATGCAGATGTCTGAGAGTGCAAACAGCTTTCAAACCCAGTGAGTGGTGCTGCGTTGCACGGAGGTTATAGGGAGAGTTTTGTCCTCTGCTAGCCCCCAGCACTGGCTCAGAACGTGGCAATGTGAGCAGTTTCTGTGGCCGTGGCTTCCCCATTTCTGTTCCCCTTCTGGGTTTCAGGTAAAGTTTTAGGCTTTTGGAAGTCTGTGCGTTCCTGGCTGCTGCAGGTTCGAGCGGATCCCCTTGTAGAGGTACAGAGCACAGAATTGTGTTCTCTGAAAGCCACCAAAGGGAAAAGGCTGGAACTGTGGCTTCCGCCTACCCCCATGTCATGAGGGGCGAGGGCTGAGTGCACAGAGCCACTTTCTTGTGGCTCCCGTCGGCTGCATCTGCGGTTCCCTTCCCTTTCTCTGCGTCACTCCCTAACTGCAAGACACGTCCCCTGTCTTAGCCAGAAGACATTAGTTTCATACAGCAGCACTGTGCCAGGGCCAGCCAACGTCTGTTGCCACCATCACTTCATTGTTCTGCCGTGTGCATACTTGGGGTTTCATGGTGAGACGTGGGGTTGCCAAGAAAGAAAATTATAGCAAAAGCAACTATGCTGAAAACATATACACTTCTGCTTTGGAAAGGGGCAAATTCCACAGGGTGATTGTTTTAACATGAGCTTGAAGTGTTGTTTAAGTTCTTTGCCTAATTCTCACACACGCTGATAGCAAATAGGTCAACTTAGAGGTGGCCGGCATTGGTGCTCACTAGGATGAGCTTGTGTGCGAGAGAGAGAGCGAGTGAGCCCTAACTCTGGTGGCAGCATTCACATTTCAGACTGTGCAAGGCGTTTTTCTTTGTAAGTTTCCTTAGATATTGATTGTATTTTCTTGACCCAGAAATGAGAAAACGTGGGGAAACTCTCAGAAGCTTTTTACAGGCTGCTGTTAGGAGAAGAGAAGCCAAACCAATATGCATTAGGTCATGAGCTTGCAGTGCACAAATAAACCCCCTGAAAGTCACCCAAACGGGAGAAACCGCTCTTGCTGGCACCTCGGCTGAGCCCGTGCCTCTGCCTGCAAGGCGTGCTTGGCTCAAGTGCACATAGAAAGGGGCTGTTGGAGGCCTGGTGGGTGGGAAGATCTTGGGGCCGGGACGGGTGGGGGTTCTGAAGCTTTGTGAGGACATCTTGTGCTAGAGGAAGTCGGGGGCCAAAGTGCCCCATTCCATTTCACGTGTCTGGAGAGAAAGCAGGTTCTAGGGCTTGCGCCAGAGCCGACGTTCCCTTGCGTGGTGGTGTTGGGATGTGTGTGGAAGTCAGAGGTTGAAAAGCTGTTGTGTTCTTCCCAGTCCATTTCTTTGTGTCCCAGCTCCTTCTTGTAGCTGCTGTGTGGTGAACAAATCCATGACTCCGGAAGCAAGGTTTTGCTCCTACTGTGTTTTCTAGAACTTGGGGTACAAAGCACACGCCCCAGCCTAGTGGTTCTGGTTGACCTAGGGCTTCCTGGAAGAAGGGGCGACAAGAGAGAGCGTGTCCCTGAGTTTGGAGCCAACCCAGGAGCTGAGGGTGAAGCTCCCCTTTGGAGAAACAGGAACAGTGTTGTCTTTGTGGGTGTGTGGTGTTTGTACAGCCCGAGCCCTTTGTCTCAGGGTGTTCTAGAAACACTGGTCTCTCCAGCCAAGGTCTGAGTGTCCTTCTCCCTGGCTGAGAAGGGGGCGGAGAGGCAGGAGCCCCAGGGGGAGGTGGGAACACCCATGGCCTTTTGTGTGACTGGCACAGGAGAGGAAAGCTAGACTCGGAGGGGACGGTGTTCTGTGGCTTAGCAAGTTGTGACTTGCTGCCTTGTTGTCAACGGTTCTGGCCCCATCCAGCCGTGAAGAAGAACGAAGCCCAAAAGATTATTCACCTCCGGTCTGCCATGGGCCCGTGCTCCCCAGAGGAGTTAATGGTTAGGGTGTGGAGGAGAGGGGGGGGAGGAGGGGAGAAAAAAAATCTCTTCAACTCAGCGAATGTCTGAAACGCACGGAATGTCTCAGCATTGCTCAGGCGCCCACAAGAAAGACCGGGTGATAAAAGCGGGGAGACGCAGCCAGCTGAGCCAAGGCTGGGGCGCCGAGGGACCAGGGGCAAGCACAGAGGGACCGCAGGAAGGCAAGCCCTTTGCTCAGGAAAAGGGGACCCCCTGATGCCTCGGGACCCCCCACCCCCTCCAGAGTGCCTGGAGGAGCCCCAAGTGGGAAATTTTATCTTTTCCGACCGACTTGCTATCATTTTTTGGTGCTTAGTTATAGTGAATTAAATTTTTTTTTTTTTTTTTGCCTTTGGCTTCTAAGAAAACATGAGTTGTAAGACTTGTCTGGGAATACTGTGCTGCCTGCCCGGGTTGGCTGAACACGGTTTGGGAGCCAGGCACTGAGCTAAGGAAATACTGCATAGGCCTCATATCCAAATCGTGGTCAATAAAATGTGCTTGGTTTGATTTTTTTTTTTTTAGATTTATTTATTTATGTGAAAGATACAGTTGTAGGAAGAAACAGAAAGAGAGGTCTTCCATTTGCTGGTTTACTCCCAAATGGCCATGAGGATTGGGGTGATGTTTGGAGTGGAGGAACTATGCCAGGCCAAAGGCAGGGCCTGGAACTCAACCCAGGTCTCCCACATGGGTGCCGGGACCCAAGCACTTAGGTTACCTACTGCTGCTTTCCAAGGCACATTAGCAAGGAGCTGGATCGAAATGGAGCAACTGGGATTCGAACCAGCACCCATGTGGTAGCTAGTTAACCTGCTGAATCGACCCTTGGAATGTGTTATTCCTATTACCCATGTTTTACTTATTTTAAAGTTTATTTTATTATTATTTTTTATTTCAAAGGCAGAGCCACAAAGTCGAGGCAGAGAGATGTGTTTCATCTGCTGGTATACTCCCCAAATGCTGGGTCAGGGCCTTAAGCCTAGAGCCAGACACTCTGTCCAGGTCTTCCATCTGGGTAGTAGAGAAACCAGCACTTGAACCCATCACCTGCTGCCTCCAAGGCGTGTGTTAGCAGGAAGCTGGATCGGAAGCGAAGAAGGAATCCAGTGTCAGGTGCACTGATAGGGTTTGGGATGTCCAAAGCTCCAGCTTAACCTGCTACCTCCCCACACCTCCTGCATCCCTCCGGCAGGTGCAGCAATGAGTCCAACGTCACTTGGTTTGCTCTGAGTGGTTTGAAATTGTTTAAGATTTTAGTTTCATTCTGTTTGAAAGCCAGAGACATGAAGATGTTCCATTTGCTGATTCATACCCTAAGTGCCCAGAGCAGCGTGGGAGTCTAACCAAAGCCAGGAACCCAGAGTTCAGGCTTGGGGTCTGATCTGGGTGACCGGAACCCAAGCCCTGGAGCTGTCGCCTGCTGCCCCTCAGGATGTGCGTGAGCAAGAAGCTGGATTAGAAGCAGAGCTGGGACTTGGCTCCAGGCACTCCAGTGTGGGGTGCTGGTGTCCTTCATTGCTGCCCTTGAACCTAGCTTGATTCCTAACCTCTTAGGATGACCAGCCCACTGAGAGCCCTCCTTCCGCATATCTTTCGGGAGAGTCAGGTTTTAAAGTCATTCCCTGCTTGCATTGCCTTCCAGACACTAGTCGACGGTTATAGCCAAAAGTGAGGGTCAGGAAATAAGAGGCTGATCTTGAACCTGCCCCTGCAGAAACTGATGGAGGTTCAGAGCTGGACGCTGCTGAAATGGTGACCTCACCCATGCACTTGGCCGACTCAGCTGCTGTTGTGGCCACTCTGCTGCTGTCCCAGCTGGGCCGAGTGTTGCCACGGAGACTTGGGGCCTACAGAGCCTGAGAGAATCTCTCTGGTCCTTTACAGAGCCGGTGTGGCTGGGCCTACACCACTGCAAAGTGACAACGAGTGCTGGGATGCTCTGTGTTCCATGTCAGTGATTTAGAGCTGACCAGGTGCCTGCTGGGTGCCCCAGGTGGTGCAGGGACAGGATGGGGTTGCAAGTAAAACATGCTTTCGTTCATGGACTGAAGACTTCTTATCTACCCATGTTCTGAGCTGATGAGGTGGGAGGCAGAGGCTAGAAGGACCCCGGCACGTGGTGCCCCTGGTGGGCACCAGAGTCCTTTGCTACTTCTTTCGCAATGATCACAGTGGATCCAGAGGGTGTTGCTATGACGTCTATGGCTTTCCAATGTCAAGCAGCAGGGGTTGGGGTGGGGCAAGGAGAGACTCTGCTCTGTAGACCCTCACCCAAGGAAACCAAGCCTGATTCAACAAAGGCAGTCCACTGGCTTTAAAGCCTGTGGGGCACCCTGGTGTGTGCCAGGGCTAGTGGTATGCCATCTCCATGGTGGGGGGCGAAGGCGGCCCAGGGAGAGAGGTCAGCCAAGGAGCACAATGCCACAGTTGAGGTAGGAGCCAAAGTTCTGGCCTTCTCAATAACAAAAATCCCCCGTATATTGCACAACGACAAGGAGAGGATTTTTTTTTTAATGTTTATTAATTTTTTTATTGATTTGAAAGGCAAAGAGACAAGTGTCTTCTGTCAGTCCCCAAATGCTGGCTATAGCTGGGCCTGGGCCAGGCCAGGGCCAGGAACCAGGAACTCACTTGTATTTCCTGCATGGAGGTAGGGACTCAAGCTCCTGAGTCATCACTGTTGCCTCCTGGGGTGCACATGAGCAGGAAGCTGCTATCAGGAGTTCCAGCGGAGACTCAAATCTACCACCCTGATGTGTCTTAACCACTGTCCCAAGGACCTGTCCCTAGGAGAGGATTTTTTTTTTTAATTTGAAGTAGTTAACTCAAAGTTGAAGTTACCCAATCTTTTTTTTTTTTTTTTTTTTTATTGGAAAGTCAGATATAGTGAGGAGAGACTGAGAGGAAAATCTGTCTGTTGATTCACTCCCCAAGCGGCCACAATGGCCAGGGCTGTGCCGATCCGAAGCCAGGATCCTGGAGCCTCTTCCAGGTCTCCCATGCAGATGCAGGGTCCCAAAGCTTTGGGCCATCCTTGACTGCTTTCACAGGCCACAAGCAGGGAGCTGGACAGGAAACAGGGCTGCTGGGATTAAAACCAGTGCCCATATGGGATCCCAGTGTGTGCAAGGTGAGGACTTTAGCCACTAGGCTACTGTGCCAGGGCCAGGAGAGGATTTTTAATGTTCTCATCACAGTGATGAATGATTGAGGTGACAGATACGCTAACAACACCAGTTGGATCCTTATATAACATCACATTGTGTGCCAAATTACTGAAGAGTGTATAAGTAGAAAATTAAGGAAGAAGAAGTGTAGAATGAGTGGGAAAAGCAGTATCCAACTGGCTTTGGTTTTCAGCCCACAGGTTAAGAGCAGGACACACCCTGGCTGCTCCACTTCCCACCCAGCTCCCTGCCTGTGGCCTGGGAAAGCCATAGAAGATGGTCCAAAGCCTTGGGATCCCGCACTGGGAAACCTGGAAGAAGCTCCTGGCTTCAGATCGGCTCAGCTCCAGCCATTGCAGTCATTTGAGGAATGAAACAGCAGATGGAATCTTTCTTCTCTCCTCTCTATAAATCTACTTTTCCAATAAAAAATAAATAAATCATATTCATAGGTAGATAAAAAGCAGGAGCCAGGCTGCATGGGTTAGAATTTCCTTTCATCATTCACCCTACCTGATTACCACCAAGCTCTCCTGAGCCTAAGTGTACCCTTCGGAGAATAGGACACAGGATGATTGTACCAGGTCAGCCGTCAGCTGCTGTGATGGTCACCATTTCCAAGTACGAGTAACAGGGCCCCCAGATACATCACGTGGGCCCCCATTCTCCCTGCCAGAAAGTAGGGATGATGAGAGCTATAACATGACCCCTGCTTCATGGAACCCTGGGTTATGCTTGGCTTTACCCTTGAGTCAGCAGCTCCTGAGATGCTGGGGACCCTCGTTCAGGGCCGTGATGGTCTCTTAAGCTGCTGATCAGTGGAGGCCTTTGTACAAGCAGAGTGAATTCAGGGCCATGGGCAGAATCATAGCCTGCTAGGCTGAGCCTGACCGCCCACCATCAGCTTCTGCACTCGCTGTGGCTGTGACAGTGCACCAAGGTGGCCCCCACAGAGCCAAACTCAGTGGGGTGTTTGGCACGTGGTCAACGTGCAGTCAATGGTAGCTTGTCTTATTGTCACCCCCATTCCTTGCTGCACCCCCTCCCCTGGGAAAGCACTAAACATTGGTGAGTTTTAATTAGAAAATAAAAGAACACATTTTTTAAACTGCCAAATAGATTTAGAATAATATTCATTAAACAAAATTAAAATATTCTATTAAAGCCAGACTTTGGGCTCAGACCAAATTTTTATAACCCAAGCTGAAAGGCCAGGGAGTTCCCCAGCCACAATGAGGACTTTGTGATTGAACTTGAGGCTTTAGCAGGGTGATGGAGCGCTCTTTGAAATGCACATTTCCCCGTTCAAATGAAAGGGAAGTCGGAGGGAAGAAAAAAAAATGAGGTCCTTGCTCCCCTCAACAAGACTTAATGAATGGAGAAAGAAAACAAGGGGCTCCTCATTTTTCTCCCCGCTGCCTCAAGCTGCCAAAGACACGCGGCCCCTGCCTAACCCCGCTCTGAACCGGACTGCTGCGAATGATCCAGACCCGCTCTGCTCCACGAGCTGATCCAGTTGGAATTCTCTACTGGATCCTGCGGATGGCAGAGGGTGGTCCAAGCCCTGCCTCAGTTTCCCAGCTCCCACGGGAGCCGTCCTAGGCCTCCCACCCGGGGCCCACAGTGGGAAGACATGTGAGCAGCACTGTGTGTGTGTCCGTTAGCTGCTAGTCATGGAGTGTGGCATCCTGGAACCTGGGAGGGTGACAGTGAAAGCCTGCAGTGCAGATCCTCAAAGTATTTGCAGAGATGGGAAGAAGGAAGAAGTGGATTTTAAAATTCTCTCACAGGAGTTAGCACCGTGGGCCTGACGCCTCCAGGAGGCCCGTTTAAGCTCCTCTGAGAGGGGTGTGTCCACCCATCAAGGGGAAAGGTGAGCCTTGGGCAGGTCCCAGCCACTCCATCCCAGGTCTGTGTGACCCAAAGCACGCTGACCGTGGACCACAGCGGTGGGTGCTGGAGCGCTTCCTGGACCTGTGGCTGGGTTATGGGGAGGAAAGTGAAAGTGACTTGCACCTGGGAGATCCCCTGCCCTTCCCCAGGTAGCATCAGGCTAGGGATTTTAGCCCTTCTAGAAGCATCTGTTCCCCTCTTAAGAGCAGTCTGGTCACTGTCTGGTCATGTGTTGTCTGTGTTTCAGATATGCCAAGCAGGGGCAGCTGAGCTTGGATCGAAAATGACACTGCTCTAGCCACTCTGAGCCCGCCCTCTGCTCCAGGAGGGGCTCTCCACGGTGGTGGGTGTCAACACCTTCAACCCCGACCCCTCCCAGCATCTCCTTGGCAGACCTGTGGTCAGTCCCTGTTCCCCCAGTTTGGAGGTGGGGAATGAGCCAGTCGGGCCCAGAGAGGTTCAGTAGTTTGGCTGAGGTTACACAGCAAGCTGAGTACTAGAGCTAGCCCTGTGGACAAGAGCCTTGCACTGCCCTGGTTCTGTCACCACCTTGGAAAGAACCCAGGTGAGCCTGTTTCACCCACATGTAACCTCACAATGGATCAATTAAGGACAGGCATGAGAAGGAACCCAGAGAAGGCAAGTTGTCATCGGAGGGTCCGCCAGTGCCTTCCCAGGAGGTATCTGGGTGTTCTGTTAGCTACAGGTGTAGCCGGTCTGCCCAGGTCTAGCCCTGTGACCTTGAGTTGACCTCAGCCTCAGCTTCCTCATTTCCGGAGAAAGGATAGCAGAAGCTTCATCACAGCAGCCAACAGGTGTAGTGCCTTGAGCACACCTGACCCACATCTTTGGTTGCTGAGAGCTGCTTCTGGCTCATGGAGAAGGGAGCGGCTTCTTAACCAAGTGCAGGCAGGTGCAGGTCGGAGTAGAAGAGGAGCAAAAGCCACGGGGATCGGAGGCTCGTGCTGAGAAAGCTTGGGCGTTTTTAAGGCCTTGGGGTGGAGTCACGGAGAGCAGCCATCTTTCCCCAGGGGGCCTTGGCAAGCTGAGTCCACAGCGGCAGCAAGGAGCCAGGTGCCCCCCAGATACCCCCGGAGGGCACTGGCCGGACTGCAGCTGGGGGAAGACTCCAGCTTGTCTCGGTGTGGGTCAGAGAGGAGTGCTTAGAAAAGCCAGCACGGCAATAGTTACTGGCTGCGCCCCCAAGTTCAAAGTTGCTTTTGGTTCCTGTTCATGTTCTGCTGCTGTGGAAATGGCCTTTCTCCAGGAACATTTGCCCTGGTCTGCAGCCACAAGGTGAGTAGACTGTTCCTTGAGTACAGAAACCGCACGCGTCTGTGCAATCCTGCTGAAATAGGTATTGGAAGTACACGTTTGTATAGTGGTGAAGATTTGGGCAGCGTGGGTTCCAGCTCTGCTTTGGACCCAGCTTCCTGCTACTGCACGGCTTGGGGTGGGGAGGCCAGGAAATGATGGTTCCAGTATTTGGGTTCCAACCCTCACCTCGCCAGTAGCCACAGGGGAAGCCAGATTGAGTTCCCAGATGGCAGGCATTTCAGGGGGTAAACCAGGGAATGAAAAATCTCTTTGTCACTCTACCTTTCAAATAAATCAATTACTTAGATACAGAGCACCAGCCGTGTACCAGGCTCTGTTCTGGACAAGGGGAATACAACTAAGGACAAAAACTAGACCAAAGCCTCAGCTTCCTGGAGCCACAGTAGGAAGTGTCTCTAGCACCTCTAATGTGTATGAGAAGCAATAGGGAGAAGGTGAGTACAGTGTTGGGGGGAGAGTGGTGGAGGGTCTGGCCTCATGCAGCACCGAGCTGAGTAAGGGAGTGAGAAGGTTCTAGAGAGAGGCAGCAAGTACAGAAACCATGAGGGAGGTGAGGCCTGCAGGGGCCACATCTGGTAGGATCTTGCTTGCAATCCAGCCCCCACGCTGTGCAGTTCAGCCACGCCCAAGGTCAAGAGCCTGAATCTAAAACCAGCGATGGCAAAGTCAGATATTCAGGGCCGTGCGGGTGGGCAGGTGATGGTTAATGTGAGGGCGTGGCACCTTTCAGGAGAGCGGTGGGCACTGCCGGCTGTGGGTGTGAAACAAAGTCTGGGGTTTTATGAGACGCGTCTAGATGCACCTGTGGGTTCACTGTTTATGTCCTTGTCCCACGTTCTGCACGGACCCTGGGGATCCCATCTGCCCTCAAGCCTTCATCGATCTCTTTCCTCTGAATCGGTCTCTGCTTTCTGTTCTCCTTCTGTCTCACTCTGTTTCTGCTTGCTTGCTTTTTCTGTCCCTCCTTCTCCCTCTCATCTCTCCATCTCTCACTCTGCTTTCTCTCCTCTCTCTCCGGCTCACGTGCTTTCAGTCCTCCTCTCTGTCTCCCTCTGTCGCTCTCTCCATCTCCCTCTGTGTGTCGCCCGCCCCCTACTCCCCGCCCATTCCTGACTGTGACGGATGCCAAGAGATGCTAAAAATTGTTTCCAGGAAAAAGTAGGACTTGAGTCTCGTGGGGATGGGGCTGAGCCTTCTTCCAAGGAGCAATCAGCCTGCTTCATTTTTATGTCTTTCTCAGGCCTGTCTTCCTGCGGCGCTCATCACGGGCGCAGCGTCCAAGCCCGCCCTCCTCCGCGTTCTCGTTAGCTTCGTGATGAGGCTCATTATGTCATCTGGGGTTGATTCCAGAGTGGTGAAATGTTTGCAGGTTTCCTAAATGGTTGTCAGCCACTGTTTAGAATGGCAAAGAGCTTGTGGTGATGGTTCCCCATGACTACAGACATGTGGGGGGGGGCAGTGGTGAGGGGGTCCCACAAAAAGGAGGCAGGAAAGGTGGGCGTTAGGCTTGGGGTCAGCGGGGAAAACTCTGGGAGCTGATGAGAACCGTGGGTGCTCACTCAGCCTGACCCGACTGCGCTTGTTGCTTGTTTTCTTGACCCGAAGAGCTGGGATTAAGCAAAACCTCAGCCCAGGAGCCTAGAGTTGTCGGGCTTTCCCAGTGTCAGCCCCAGGAAATTGACTTCTGAGCTACTTTAGAAACAGGGAGCAGGCCTGACTCAGGAGATGGAAAGTTTTGGAGAGTTCCAATTACAGGTGTGGCTGATTCAAGAGCTCACCTGCAGGTCAGGGACCTGGTGCTTAGCCCTGGGCAGGCGGGTTCTGTACTGTGCTGCCTTTGGTGCTGGGCGTGGAGAGGGTGAAAGCTAGATTCCCAAGCGCAAGTCAACCTGGCGTCGTTCCCTGGCAGAAACAGGAGGTGGGATGGCCCTGGGTGCCCGCCCACCCAGCTGCATCGCCGTGCACCTGCTGTTAGGCCTGGCCCACACTGCTCCTGGACCGCCAGGATGTTAATGAAGTTTGGACTTTGTTTTTTAAAGATGTATTATTTTGATTGGAAAGGCAGATCAGATTTACAGAGAGAAGGAAAGAAAGATCTTCCATCTGCTGGTTCACTCCGCCAAATGGCTGCAACAGCCGGAGCTGAGCCGATCCAGTCCGAAGCCAGGAGCCAGTTCTGCTTTCCCAGGCCACAGTAGGGAGCATGATGGAAAGTGGAGCAGCTGGGACATGAACTGACACCCATGTGGGATCCTAGCGCTTGCAAGGTGAGGATTTCATCACTTAGCCGTCCTGCAGGCCCAAGTTTAGACTTCTCAGGCCTGGGATTGGCCCTTGGTGTGTTCTTTGTATAGGCGCTGCTGGTTTGTGTGGTAACTTGTATGCTCTCTGCGTGCTAACAGGACTCTGCCAGCAGTGCCATTCGGGTGGTACGGGATGATGTGCTGTTGCTGTAACTCCTGCAAGCCCTTTATTCCAGGCCTGCGACTTGCCTTTGGTTTCAACCACGGGTGTTGCTGGGTGAATTGTCTTTCTCTGTGGTGTTCCATGCAGAATGAGCTGGGTATTCCAGCCCAGCATGGAGAAGTGAGGGATAACTGCGGCTGCCCCAAGGGAGGAGGAGGGCGACCCTGGCTGTGCTGGTGTTCCTGGGCCTCTGCCTCCCCTGGATTTTTGTCCCCACCATGGACACTGCAGTCACACCTGATGTGACACAGGGGGGGGAACATCTTATTTGGTCTGCAGGCCATGTATCGAGGAAGGGTGAAGGCAGCATTTGAAGGCAGGGCATCTCACACATGTTTCTGGCTTCATCTGGAAAGCCCTGAGGTCTGTCATCTCTGCCCCATTTCCACATGACTTCATTCGCCTGGTGTAGCCATCCCTTTCCTGTGCAGAGGGTAGTGTGCCGCAGTCCCCGCCCCTCCCTGTTGTCCTGCTGACCTCGAGTCTGTGGGCTACCATTTCCTATTGGGAGGGTGCGGCTGGCTCTCCTGTAGGATGTTTGAGAGGGAGAGGAAGTTCTTCCTGCCTATATCACAACTATGCAAATGAGTTGTTAGCCATGTCGATTGTAAGCGTGTGCTTCAGGTGACCTGAATCCCCTCAGCCTCAACACTGTTTGGAGTCAGAGGCTTTGACACCGCAGAAGCCTGTCCTGGGTGCCATGGCCTGGTAGTTGACACATCCACACAGGGGCTGCACACTGCTCTGGTGCCTGCAGTGCCCGCCGCCTCTTGGGCAGAAGCAGGTACTGTCACTGAGGGAAGCCCTTCTCCCACATGGTGCCCCAGCAGTCGCTGCCCTAGCAGTGGGGGTAACTGACCAGTCAAATGTGTTGGATTAAAGACAGGGGCACTTGCCAGCCCTCGAGGCTGTTTGGAACTAAGATGTCAGAAAGAACTCCTACAATGGCTAAGACGTGCATTCAAGACTGCAATCTTTGGTTGCTAGGCTGCTGCACCAGACCCAAGTCCTTACCTTGCACATGCCGGATCCCATACGGGTGGGTTGTTCTAATTCCAGCAGCCTGCCTCCCATCCGGCTCCCTATTTGTGACCTGGGAAAGGAGTCAAGGAAGGCCCAAAGCCTTGGGTTCCTGTACCTGTGTGGGAGACCCAGAAGAGGCTCCAGGCTCTTGGCTTCTGATCAGCTCAGTTCTGGCCATTGCAGCCACTTGGGGAGTGAACCATCAAACAGAAGATCTTCCTCTCTGTCTCTCCTCCTCTCTGTATATCTGACTTTACGATAAAAATAAAATAAATACATCTTACAAAAAAAGACTGTAATCTTTCAGCTGAGAGAGGCCATGGTGGATGTACCTCGCACAGTGATTGCAGATGGAGAGGGTGGGCTGAAGCCTGAGCAGTGGGGAGTGGCCAGAGCGACCCAGAGACACCTGGCGATCCTTCCACCCCAGCTCTGGACCTGACAGCTGCAGGCTCATGGAGCGAGTGGCCCCACGTGGCCTGGATCGCCAGGTGTTGCCTCCTTCAACTCCCCAGCTTGTGACCTAGGTGTATTACGTAAACCCCAGCAGGTGCTTGTCCAGGATGTGAATCCTGCTTCCTGCCTGAGCTGGTAATGTGCATGGCGAGGATCTTGGCTTTCTAATGGTCTTGTCCACATTTCCCATCCTGTTAAGGGTCTAAAATGCAGCCCACTTGGGTTTCCCATGGAAACTGTCCCAACTGCCATTTGTCCATCTAGCACCTGCTAGGTGGACACTTCTTCTGAGGCACCTGCTGTCGCTGGTGCTGAGCAAGTGGCTGGGAGCCCTGCCCTGGTGAAGCAGGGCGTGGGGAGGAAGATATACGGTACACAGGAATGTGAGTCAGTAACGGCAGTTAGAGGTGGGGCGGGAGGGACTGGCAATGCTGGAATCCAGCTGGAAGAGTCCTTATCTATATCCTTAATGAATATCCCTGCAGCAGAATGCTGGTAACCTGGCTCTCTGAGGACAAAGGGTCCCCACTGACCGCCTCTGTCATTCACCCTGGAGTCGGTACTCCCATCATGGCTGATGGCCAGCTCCTGTTGAATAACCTTCTCACAAAATTCATGTGCCTGGACCCAACTGTCCCTTGCAGGCTGTGCCAGGCTGGCCCCAGCACATCCCGGACAGGCACAGGGAGGGCCTGTCCAGCGGAGGCTCTGAGCAGTGGGTTGTGTGTGGAATGTGCCGAGTTCACTGTAGCTGGAGCTGAGGGAGGGGGCAGCAAGGGAGATGGCCAGGAGGGAGGGGACAGCAAGGGAGATGGCCAGGAGCAGGTGACAAAGTCTTACAGACATAATTGGATTGTTGGTGTCTTCTGTGAGTTAGGTGGGAGCCACTGTGAGTTAGGGCTCTGAGTGGAGGAGGTGCGGGGCCTGACTCAAGTGTCGCAGAGTGCCCATGGCTGCAGTGGGCAAAGGGCGGAGGACCATTAAGCCCATGTGGAGGCAAGGAGGTAGGACTAACCTGAGCAGTTGGTGAACGGCTGGGGGTTGCAGGCAAACTTTGAAGGTGACTGTGGCAGGATTTGCTGGAGGAGTAGGTGAGATGGCAGGTGGGAACACCTTAGATTCATCATCAAGTCTCAGTTCTCCCTTCCATGGAGTGGGCATTCCAAGAGTGCCTCTTGGATCCAATGAGATCACACACAGAGACACATGGACCTTGTAGTCCATGTGCCATGGGTGTAGACTGTCACGGAAGGAGACTAGAAATTCAGCTTGAACTGTGGATCTAGGATGGCTTCCCTGTGGAACTTGAGAGCCTCATGGTTGGCTTTTTTGTCCCCTTTCTCCTGACCCAGAGACCCCTGACCTGTCTTGGCCAGGAACCATGCTCTGCGCTCCTGGCGGAGCCGACACTAGCCCCAGTATGTCTCCAGTCATTGAGTGATCCGAGGCGGAACACTGTGTGCAAGCCATGCGGGGTTGCCACATTTTTCCTGAAGAAATTCCTGACTTGGTGTGTCGTGTGTTTTTTAAAAACACACCCATCACCTCCCCAAACCTCAGCCGGGGAAGAGAAATTCTGGGTGGATTGCTGCTTTTGAATCAGTGTCAAGTTAGGCACAGCTCTTGTGGCTCCCAGGCGTCATTCTTTCCACTCAGTGCCAGGAGGGCAGAGAGCATGGATGGGGTGGAGGCCAGCCCTGTTGTACCAATGGGGAAACTGAGGCTGGGAGAGGCCCAGGAGGGGAACTGCTGGGAGAGCAGCCCTTGGGCCCAGGCTTGCTTTCCTGTTCTTGCG
Organism: Ochotona princeps; assembly: GCF_030435755.1. NCBI lineage: Eukaryota > Metazoa > Chordata > Mammalia > Lagomorpha > Ochotonidae > Ochotona > Ochotona princeps. The sequence goes on along the minus strand of NC_080853.1, from coordinate 9,224,690 downwards.
TCACCAAATCGCACGGGCAGCTTGCGGCCATCTCTGCCCCCACAGATGTGTTTGCTTTGGCCTAAGATTGTTTGGGTTTCGGTGAGTTGCCAGCGTTTAAAAATCAGGAGATTCCATATAAAAACCCAGAGTTCTGGCTTCTCCTGGACCGGTGGGCTGTCTGCCAAGGGAGGCCTGCATTCCTGCGGGGAGGAGAGGACGACAGTCCAGGGTCCCGGTTGTGGACACTCCTTCTAGCCAGGATGTGCCCTACGCCGGCAAACCTCCCCGGATGCTGGGCCTCAGCATCAAGGCAGTCGGCAAAGTTTGTGCCTGCTTCTCTTAGCATGCCAGGGGCAGTAAGGTCAAGTGCTCCTTAAGCTTGGGTTCGTCCTGCATGGAGAAGCCAAAGGCCCCATGAAATGACCATGTGGGTCAAAGTGAAGACTTTGGAGTGATGTCTCTGTGAGAGAAGATGCGTGTGTTGGAAACTGCCGGCAGGCTGGCTCGCTCATTTATGTGTTCTCTCTCATGCTCCCCTCACTTCCCCACCAGCCCTCCCCCACCCCAGCCCTGTGCCAGCGCTGGTGTTCACACTTGCTTTTTTTAGGTGGAATTAAACCGATTTGACCTAAATCTGCCCCACTTCTCTGGAACCCAAAATGCTATTAAAACCAAGTTAAGTAGTGTTTAAAACACTGAGATAATCGCTACCTGCTCAAGAAAGAGTATGTGTGCATGTGTGCATACTGTGCATGCATACGTGTGAGTAAGTGTGATGTGTGTGTGTAGAGGTGATGGGCCCTTGCTGAATGGGTTTGCCCCCCCCCAAATAGAACTCAACAGAGTATTTCCTGTCTCTTGGAACAGCATTCTGTGTCTCCCCATCAGCTAAAGCTGGCAGGCAAAGCCTAGCTGGGTTCAAGTTGAGTTTCACTTCTCCTGGGATGGCCCTGGGTGACTTAGGGAGAGCAAGAGTTGGGGGACAGCAGGTTTCAGAAATGGAGCTGACCTTGTTTCCAGGACACTGGCCAGAGGACGAGAGCGGACCCCGTCTGGACGCCAAAGCTCACAGCTCAGGGGCTTTTTAAAAACTGATGTATTAATTATGAGTGTGTGCTAGGACCATGGATGGACAGACAGCCTCAAAATTTCATGAATGAGGAATATTTTGGGTGTTTATTTTTATTGGAAAGGCAGATCAGATTTATGCAGAGGAGGAGAGGCAGAGAAAAAGATCTTCCATCTGCCCAAGCCAGAGCTGAGCTGATCTGAAGCCAGGAGTTAGGCCACATGGGTGCAGGATCCCAAGGCTTTGGGCTGTCCTCTACTGCTTTCACCGGCCATAAGCAGGGAACTGGATAGAAAGTGGAGCAGCCAGGACACGAACCAATACCCACATGGGATCCCAGTACTTGCAAAGTGAGGATTTAGCCATTGAGCCATTGTGCGGGGCCTAAGTAATATTTCTTCAAAGAGGTTCAACTTATTTAAGACTAAGGATCCACTTTGAGGAAAGTATGTGCATAGTACGGGTGATTGGTGGATGTGATCAAGTTGTGACAGTCGTTTGATTTAGTCATCAGGATGGGCAGGCATTGGATCTGCCCTTAGGTTTGTAACACCTTGAACTTGTGCAAAGCACTTAAACTTGTCACTCACTACTAAGCTGTGTAATCTTGTGCAAAGTCGTGTCTCTCTTCAGCCAGGGCTTACCTGTCATTTCACAGTTGTCTTCCTGGCATCTGGCCAGATGCCAAGCATGCAGTAGGAGCTCGACGTGCAGCAGCAGCAGGTGCGGGCATTGACCCGTCGGAGGCAGGGGCTCCTTCCCCTTCTACAGATGAGGACACTTATGAGGCTTGGGGAACAGAGGGATCCTGCTGAGGCTGGGCCACTAGGATGTGACAGAGCAGAGACTTGAACTCAGGGCTTTCCAGCTAACTGTTTGCCAGATGTGGTTGCATGGGGGCTTAGGGGTTGGCCATCAAGCCAGCCGTTGGACAGGGAGGATGTTGAGCAGCCACAGAACTGCCCCAAGCCACAGTGGCTCTGCTAAAAGAATGACCTTTTGGTTGTGTTTCCAGTGAGGCCTTGAATGTTTGCTTGTTCCAATGACATTTCTTGTGTCTCATCTTTACATCTTTTACTCAATAAATCAAATGCCAGCCCTCCTTTTGTGGATCTTCTCCGTGTTTCCTTTCCCTGCCCTCAGGAGGGGCTCAGGTGCCGGGACTCGGGAGGAGCTGGATCTGTCCTGGTTAGCGAGCCTCGAATTGTTGGGGAAAGGTTCCCTGCCTGCTGCACCTGCAAAATGCTGTCACCTGCCTGAGGCCAGGCCAGCCTGGAAACAGAGGTGACTGGGAGGGAGCCAGACACAAGCTGTGAAGGGTGAGCCTTCCTGATGACCTTGCTTGGACACCTGGATCCAGCCAGTCTTGAAGCCAGCCTCCACAGGTTACTGAGCTGGATTAGCTGATGCGTTATTTTGTATCTCCTTCAACAAGTGTGAATGGAGTCATCTTCCATTTCGCCCAGAGGGGAGCCCTTGCTTGTCCATGGCAAGAGCTGCCTGCTTCCTCTGATCACAGTAAAACTCCTTTTTGTTTATGAACCATCTTGTAAGTGTGTCCCGGGGACAGGACTCATCTCTGCACGGCACTGACTACACTGTTGATGAGGGATTCATGACGACAGTCTTAGCTCCAGAGCGCTTCCCAAAGCATGGGACTTCAGGTGGGAAGCAAGCAGATCGTTGGAGAACATGACAGCATATCGTGATCTCAGGGGGCCTGTGCTCTGGAGCAACTGTTGCCAGATAGTTTTTAACCCCAGACACTCATGAATTCTCTTCGTATAATGAAGCCACCCATCTCACCCCTGGAGGGATGGACTAGCCTATAGGTCGTCTTGTTATTTATTTATGTTAAAGATTCATTTATTTTGATTGGAAAGGCAGATTTACAGAGAAAAGCAAAGGCAGAGAAAGATCTCCCATCCACTGCTTCACTCCCCAAATGGCCACAACGGCTGGAGCTGAGCCAATCTGAAGCCAGGAGTCAGGAGCCTCCTCCAGGTGCTCCACTGGTGCAGAGTCCCAAGGCTTTGGACTGTCCTAGCAGGGAGCTGGATGGGAAGTGGAGCAACAGGATCTCGGCACTTAAAAGGGAGACTAGCCAGCTGAGCCATTGTGATGGGCCCCCATCATCGTATTTATTATTTTAGTGGCTTTCTAGTTTGGCAACAGTACTTTGTTTGTGATTTTTATAGACTTCCTCTTTAGGTATGTTTGTTTTTAAAAGTTTGGGAACAGAACAGACCTCATGTAGTTGGGCTGGAGTCCACAGAAAACCTTTCCCCAGGTCAGGAAAATGGCACAGACCACCATGGGGGCACCTAGCAGAAAAAGAAACGTTTGGCTCAGCGCATTTGAACAGTGCATGGGTGTTCATGCAGGGGTCCCAGCTGTGAGTGGTGCCCAGGCCTTGAGCAGGTGTTTGGCAGAAGCCAACCTACTGATGGGCCTGCTCTCACACCCTGGCATGGGGACGTGAGAACAAACAGTGTAAGTGATGCCTGTCCCTTCCTGCTAATGAGTACCCTGAGAGCCAGTGAGTGGTGACCTAAATACTTAGGTTCCTGTCACCCAATGGGAGACCCAGATGGAGTTCCAGGCTCCTGGCTTCAACCTGACTCAGCCCTGGCTGTTGTAGACATTTGGGGAGTGAACTGACAGATGGAAGATCTCCCTCTCCCTTTCAAATAAAATTGAAAAAAGAATATTTTAAATAGAAAGAAGGCAGATAATAAGGGCTTCCCTTCTGTGGGTTCTGTGCGTGGAGCTAGGAGTGTGGTTTTGTTTCATGAATCCCATCTTAGAGATGAGGGAAGCCACTTGCTGGGCTCTGGGGAGAGCCAGAGTCCTTCAGACTCACGTGTCTGAATCCGACTCGGCCGTCCCCTGGACAAGATGAGACCTCTGTGAGGACTGAGGAGAAGCCAGAGCTGGAATGGGAGGGCAGGTGGTGCTGCAGAAAGACCCAGAAGATAATGGAGACAGTGACCAAAGAGGAGGCATGGTCTTATCTCTGGGCTGTACATTTTGAGGAATTGTGCAGCTTAGCACAAATGAAGATGTTACCACACGTTCGAAGGGAGGCAAAGCACTGTTGGCACAGAACGCTCTGTTCTCTCTTGCCTCATTTTGAGCTTGACGGAGGGAAGGCAGCACCAGGCTAGAGCCTTCTGGGAAGATGAAACCACTTGGTGATTTCGGAACCCCAGATCAGCACTGCTCACAGTGGGGGCAGGTGATTCTGGACAGTGCACACTGACCTTTCCCCATCAGATGCCCGTGGCATGCCCCACCCCATCTGTGTCCAGCATTGCTGCACGTGTCCAGGGAGGACATGGCTGCTTAGCTGAGAACCACTGCCGCTATGTGAGGAGGCATGGTCTCTCTATTATTTTAAATTACTTATTTGATAGGCAAAGAGGGAGGCAGAGGGTTTCCACCCACTGGTTCATTCCCCAAATGACTGAGATAGCCAGGACAGGACCAGGCTGAAGCCAGAGTCCAGAGCTCCATCTGAGTGGAATGGCAGTGACCCAAGGACTCAGGTCGTCCGTGCTGCATCCCAGGGTACATGTTAGCAGGTGTAGGCAGGACTCACACTCAGGCACTTTGAGTAGGGTGCAGTGTTCCAGCTGCTGCACCAAGCACTCACCCCATATTACCTTGAATCATCCTACTGACTAGCTACTATGATGCCCAATTTAAAGATGAAGAAACTGGGGCTGAGAGATGGGGTCCTGTGGTTGTGAGCACCAAACTCAACTTTTCAACTCAGAACTTGGAGATCAGCTAAGGAAGCTGGACTTGTGGTTTTAACTTCACACAGCCACACAAGCCCCATGTGCGTCTTTTCTCTCCTAAGCACAGTGGGCCTCTTCAAGGAGGGACTGGCGTTTCTTGAAGATTGTAGTCGCCAGCTGGTGGCGTAGCATCTAAGAGCAGGCCCACTGAGCCAAATCCTTCCTCCCATGCACCCCATCTCTGGAGCTCCACAGGGGTGCCCCATTGTCTTCTCTGGGCAATGAAGTTGTTGATGGTATCTCCTCCTAAGACTGTTGTGATGGGAGGCCAGATCTGTAGCATCTACAAACACAAGCTTTAAAATCCATCCCACAGGCTAGGGCCTGGCACATGGACCTCAGGGACGTGCGTCAGGGCACCGGCTATGGGCGTCTGGCTCAGCCACGGCTACAATTTGGGCCGATTTTTTTGCTGACCGCTGAGCGATCGCCTCTGGGCCTCGGGAGTAGCCAACTTTGGCTTGGGCGTCCCGCGGCAAAACCATGCAAGCTGATCAGGCATTTGCCTCCCCACCAACGGGCGTCTTGGGAGAATCCTGGAAATGCCTGTGCACATGGAAGAGATTAATTCACATGGCCACAAATAGCTCGAACACTGTGTCCTCGGCGCTGTGATCTGCTCTCCCCTGCAACTCTCTCCTGTTGCCAGCTCGGCAGCTAGAAAGCCACAGGACTGAGCTGAGCTGCCTCGCGCACCTCGTCCAGGGGACCCCTCAGAAGCCTGGGGATGTGGGGTTGCAAAGTGTCTGCTTGCCCCTCTCTTCATTCCCTCACCGCTTTAACGCCTGCTCCACGGCCTCCCACACATCAGCCAAATGGAATGAGTGCCTGGTCCACTGATTCCCACCCCTGGGCTTCTCTCCACCTGCCCTCTTCTGCACTTCATTCCCAGGAGCCTTTGACACTCTGGCTAGTGCAGCCATGTTGGAGGGCCTTGGTCAGTGCTCATTCAGGGCAGGTGGGACAGACAGGGGTGGTCTGGAAGGAGCCAGTGTGCTGTTTTACAGCAACAGAGGTAATATCAGCTTCCCATGGGATAACAGGCTGGAGGGGTCAGGTGAGTGGTCGTGTGGGTGAGATCATCTTGTTATTGAGGGACTGACTGGGGGCTGTACCACAGATGGAATGTCCCAGCCCCATTGGAGGCACATGTACGACTGCCACCTCACGTGTCCCTGGGAGGACCCCAGCTGTGCTGTGGAGATGGGTTGGCCTGTGATTGATCTGGTCCCCTGGTGACCTTTGTGGAGGCCAGCGAGGTCTCCAGGGCATAGGCATTGGATGGGGAGGCAAGAAGACATGGACCAGCGCTAGCTCAAAGTGGACGCTTGATGTGTTGACTGAATGATAGGATTTACCCTGACCGTGAGCAATGAGCCACAGTCTTGGGGCAGGTTCTATGCCAGTTCCTGGGAAGGTGGAGCTGAGCTCTTGAAAGCCTCCTGTGGCATGCAGAGGGGTGTTAGCCAAGGCTGTTGATGAATCAGCAAAGCTAAGCAAGCCCAGGGGAGGTGACAAGGGCGTCAGCAGCATCTGTTCCTGAGAGCTTCTTCGTGCACCTGACCGACATCTCTGACCAAAACAAAGCAAAGCAGAAAAAGGCCTAGAGTATTGGCAGTGACACTCGAAAAGGCCACCTCGGCATGGTTGTATTCAGCATCAGCAGTTCTGTCTCTGTCACCTTGTCCTCCACCCCACCTCGTCTCTTGTCTGTGTTTTCCCCTATGTTGCTTCTCTCTCAGGCAGGTTTTCTCTTCAGGATGATCCCAGCTTCTCCAGCCATCCATCATCCTGAAGTCTGGCAACAACCAAAGACTTCCTCTTTCTCAGTAGCTACCCCCAGAGTCGTTGATTGATTCTGGTTGATCCAGTTGGGTCTTGTACCCATCCCTAAACCAGTCGTGTTAGCTGAGGATGGGGGCAGGGCTCTGACTGACCAGGGCCTGGGGATCGCCATTATCCCGTCACGAATCATTCACAACAGCCAGTGATGACATAGAACTCAGGTCAGGCTGTGAACATGTGGCCATTCCTTCAGAAACAGCACTGTTCTACTCAAAGGGTGGGAGTGGGGGACGCAGCAGGGGTGTTTCTCCAAGGGACTATCGGGATACCCTCTCAGAGGAGAGGAGATGGGTGCTGGGGGGAAGCAGATGGCAGGTGTTCACTGGAGTCCCAAGGAAGGGGTCTCATTGGAGCCTGCTTGCTCAGCTGCGTGGGAGTCCGTAGGTGGACAAGGGGCTGTAGAACGGGGAAAAGGATTGTCGGTGGAGGGATGGCGTGGACGAGGGCCCCGAGGCATACAATGACAAAGCAAGTGCAAAGGAGCTCACGTGAGCAGAAAGCAGGCTTGGGTGGGCAGAAGGGAGCAGAGGCCAGCCAACACGCTTGACTGAGAGAGAAGCACGTGCAAGGGGGCTGAGAAAAGTTCTTGGGAACCACATTTATTTTGGCACAGAACATTGTTGAAATCCACACATATGAAGGGTCAGGAAAAATGCACAGAAATATGTAGGATGGAAAAAAACTGAGTAAATTAGTGTCTTTTTGCACAGCACAAATGTATCGTTTTGTTCTGTTTTTTTTTTTTTTTCATTGAATTGTTTATATTCACTGAGCACTTACCCTGTGAATGAATAAGTTCCAGGTTATGGTCGGATAGTACCCTACAGCAGTGACAAGGCCAGACCGGGGATGGGAGCCTGGAGAAGGGCTGCCACACAGGAGGCGGGGTCCTGGCCTCAGAGGAGCAGACCACTGAGGTGCCCAGCCCATTTCCCATCTGTGTCCATTCCCTTTCCCGAGTTCCTGTTGGATGCCCCATCAGGGACAGAGCTGGTGCACCTGCTGCCACCCCAGCACTAGGTTGCAATCCTTGCCACCCCGCGTGCCGGCTGTGAGGCCAGCCTCTCCTCTCGGCTTTGTGACAGTTGTGGCGTCCTGGGGCTGTCATGGGGGTTAAATGGGACTGCGCTTACGAAGCACTTGGCCCTGCACCTGGCATCCCAGAGATACATAGTAGATGGCAGCGTCACTAATCACTGTCAGAGCTCCAAGGATGCCACCTCCTAACACCTCTCTTCCTCTCTCAGGAGATGGGGACCCTGTCCGGATCTAACGTTAGTGGACTGGCAGACCCCTTATGACATGTGATCTTGAGTAAAAGACTCTGTGCTCTGGATTTCTTATCTGTAAAATGGGTCTGTCTCATAGTAGCACCTACTTGCAAGGCAGTTATGTGAAGTAAGGATATCACATCAAATACTTAGAATTCATGGCACAGAGCAAGTTCTCAGTAAATGTTCAGCGTCTCTAATACCACTATGCTATATTGTAATATTTTATATTAATATGCTATGGATTATATCAGCATTTATAACGTATTCACAAGAAGAGGTGATAGTTATCCCTGAGATTATAATGTAATAAAGGGCTTATTATATGTTGGCTACTATCAGCAACATCGCCATTATCCCATCAGATACTTTAAAGGAAAATGCTGGCATTTGGCTTTGGGGACCACGTTATCCTGCTGCGGAGGCAGGTGCTTTTCTCCCAGAACACAAGGCTGTTAAACCTTGGGTGGAGTAAAATAACCCATGAACCAGGGGAAGCTGTCCAGATGCTTTGCTGAGCAAGGCCGGAGCAGGAGGCGAGTGCCTGGCCCCAGCCCCCTCCCAGGGTGCTCCATCCCTCTCCCCAACAGCCCTGTGGCTCCCAGGACACAGCTCCGGCAGACTTTGAGTTTTGTGAACACTCTCCCCAAATTCCATGCCTGGGATAATCTGTGGCTGCACTTCCCAGAGCAGAGTTCCCGTGATCAGCCCAGCTCAGTCCTGGAAGCAACAGTGCTGAGAAAGGTCAGCCCAGGGCAGAGTCTGCAGTGACTTGAGGTGCCGGGGAGCGGGGAGGAACCCTCTGGGCCTTGGACACCACCCACCGGAGATCCCCCTGAGCTGTGTGGCCTCGAGCCAGTCGCTTCACTTCTCAATGCCTGATCTGTGCAGTGGGCAGCAAGGTGGTGCTGGTTTCTGGGGTTGTTGTAAGGCGTGTATGAATTACCGGCTGTGATGAAGGTAGGATGGTGCCTGGGGAGGCTCGGGTGTCGCCCCCTTCACAGATGTTCATGTGGAGACAGGTAACACGTTTTGTATGAAATGGCCTTGTTGTTTGCAAACCAAACCTGTCACTGTCTATTTGGCCTCAACGTCCTGGCTTGGGAGCCCAGTGCACACATTTCATCATGCCTCCGTTCTTTTCCTTTCGGGATGTGGTTCCAACAATGCAATTTGGAATGCTTGGATCCCAGAGAGAGTTCTTCTGGCTGATTTAGCTAGCAGAGGAATTCTTCAAAATCAAGAGAAGTCAGCAAGCCCCTGGCTAGAAAGTCGACTCATTCATTGATTCATTCTACAAATATGCCTCCTGGGCTTCCTGTTGGCTTGGTCCCCTGGGCCTGGCTCAGGGGGGCATGCAGTGAATGTGACATAGTGATGGGAGCTGACCCACATTGTGAGCTGTGCCGTGTCAACCTATTGCACCGTAAGCCCAGTCCTGTGACATGGATGGCTTGCTATAGATGGGCAAACTCAGGTACAGTTCAGTTAACCCCAAGGGCACACAGCTGGCAAATAAAACTCAGCTACAAACATCTTTCTAAACAAGATTGGTTTATTTGAAAGAATTAGAAAAGAGAGAGATCTTCATCTGTTGGTTCACTCCCCAGATGGCCAAAGACAGGAGGTTCTTCCAGGTGTCCCACATGGGTGGCAGGGGCCCAGGCAGTTGGGCCATCTCTCACTGCCTTTCCCAGGTTGTTAGTAGGGAGCTCGAGTGGAAGTGGAGTAGCTGGGACAGGAACCAGTGCCCATATATGATTCTGGGGTCAGAAGCCTAGGCAAGTTGTTCAGGTGGCCCTTGCTCATTTGAAGAGAAAGAAGGCAGTGCATCTAGGAATTTGTCTAAGGCACTCCTCAGGCCCAGACAGAGCTCTGGGTATGGGGCCATTGACCGGTCACTGGCCACCTGCAGGCTACTGGCTTTGTCGCTGGCCCAGTTATTCAGTGTCGCCCCTCCAAGTCTCACTGTGTGCTCCCAGTTTGGAGTCACCCCACCACCTGGCCAAAGAAACCCTTGGACTGTCCTCTAGGACACCTTCCTGCCCCACTCCCAGTCTGCCTGCTCAGGAGGGACTGACCATCCTCCCAGCCATGCCAGAGCCTATGACTTGGCCCAGGCCAGTGGGGACTAGACAGCAATCGCTGCTGACAGTGGTTGGCTCGGGGATGAGCAGGTGGTCTAAGCTGGGCCAATCAGAACCATACCTGGTCCTCATGGAGTTCTCTTAGGGGAGCTGCTGCAGGATGAAGCCCACCTAGAAGGAAGCTGAGACAGGGAGGAAGGGCCAGAAGGGCCCTCCATCCATTAGTTAAGCTCTGTGTGGGTAACTCCAGAGGTTTCTAGTCCTGTAAGTCAGTGAGTTTCCCTTTGTGTTTGAACCAGCTTCAGCTACGTTTCCTGCTATACCTGAGAAGGTGCTGGCTCACACACATCTTTCAGAGCAACAGAATGATGTACGGCAAACCCTTCCCCCAGAGATGAACTTGTGTATGGCATGAGCTTGCTAGGAGCAGGCACGATGGTGGTCCTTGGAAATTGGAGTTCTTGGTTTTCTTGCCTCCATTTGAGACCCGGTGCAGCCTGGGCTGTAGCCCTCTCCCTTCCGTCATGGGCCTGCCCACCTCCTGGCACGTCACTTCCTTGCTGTTCCTATTACTGCTGTGACTTGGGGCAATCACTTCATCTCCCTCAGCCTCAGTCTGCATGTCTGTAAAGTGGTGCATTATTAAAGCAGAAAGTTGAGGGGAGCAGTCTGGATACTCATGAAAATTTAGCCATTTATAATTCTTGTTAGAGGAAGGGCCAGCCATGGGCCATGTGATACAGAGGGGTGATACACCGCCGGGATAGCTCAGAGACCTGCACGGACATGGAAAGGCTTGACTTGGCCTTTCAAAGAGCTGCACAAATCGGAAATCCTAAGTAAATGTCTGCAGGAGAACTTCTTCCATGGAGTGTGCAGGAACATGGGTCCCCAGTACTAGCAGCATTTCTTGAGCTCTCACTGTGTGCCCAGTGTGATCCTAAGAGAGAGATACAGAGGGGATGAGATTTTTCCACCTGCTGATTCATTCCTCAAATTCCCACAACAGCCAGGATTGAGCCAGGTCAAGGTCAGTTGCCTGGAATTCCATCCTGGTCTCCCACATGGGTACAAGGGCCTAAACACTTGGGCTAACGTCGACTGCTTTCCCATAAGCATTGGAAGCATCAGGAACTGGAACAAGCACTTTGAGACAGGGATGTTGGAGTTCCAAGTGACAGCTTAAGATGCTGTACTACAGCGCAGTGCTCCCCACCATGAACCATTTTACAGATAGAGAAACCAAGGTCCAGACAGGTTCAGTCATTTTCCCGGGAGCATTTTGTGCCCCAGCAGGGAGCCAGGATTCATATCTCAAATGTCTGGGTCCACAGCCTTCCTTCTTAGCCACACTGCTAAGACTACTGCTGCTCTTAAGAAACAAGTAATAACAGCAGTTAAGGGCCCGGCGGCGTGGCCTAGCAGCTTAAGTCCTCGCCTTGAACGCCCCGGGATCCCATATGGGTGCCGGTTCTAATCCCGGCAGCTCCACTTCCCATCCAGCTCCCTGCTTGTGGCCTGGGAAAGCAGTTGAGGACGGCCCAAAGCCTTGGACCCTGCACCCGTGTGGGAGACCCGGAAGAGGTTCCTGGTTCCTGGTTCCCGGCTTCGGATCGGCGTGCACCAGCCGTTGAGGCTCACTTGGGGAGTGAATCATCGGACAGAAGATCTTCCTCTCTGTCTCTCCTCCTCTCTGTATATCTGACTTTGTAATAAAATGAATAAATCTTTAAAAAAAATGACAGCAGTTAAGAGCAGTCATGGGGACCCCATAGCATGGGCACAAACACACATCCAGAAGGGTGATAAGGATGTGAAACAAAAGGTCACGTGTCTGGCCAGGGCTGAGCACAGAGCAAGTAAATGCCTGGCTTTATGAGAGTGGCCAGGACCAGCCAAGTCCACTATGGAAGGGCTGGGGAGTATGCCAGGCAGCTGGTACCCTAGGGACCGTGGCCAGCTATGTCCCAGTGACCACGTGTGAGCCCCCACCGGCCTCTTACAGGCAGGACCCCAACAGCTGTTGTAGAGAAAGGGTGGCTGCTGGCTGCGGGCGACCTGCAGAGTGCAATCAGTGACCCTGGGGTGAGAGGTTTGCCTGCGGCCCCTTGGCCTCCTGCCTCGCCATCTGTCTGGCTAGTTCCAAGTCTCCCTGCTGGTGTCAATGGGGAAACAACCGTGAGCTCAGCAGTGAGCCACAGGGAGACGTGACATCTTCCGGAGCCTCGTGGTATGTCGGGAAAGCTGCTTGGGGCCCCACCCTGGAGACCTCAGGCTGGGCCGTGTGGCAGAGCAAGCTGTTCCTTGGGATCCCACAGACCCAAGTTCAATGCTCAAGTCAGCTCCCTCCCTGGCTGTTGTGTACTGCTTCTATTCATGGGCATACCCACAGAGTAGCCAGCAGGAGCTAGTGTAGTGACTTCAGTTATTCACAAGGTCTTATAAAGAATACAGCCCACTCAGGGGGCAGCCATGTGTGTGTGTCAGGCCCTGGTTCTGCCCCTCCTTGCACTGTGGCCTGGGTGGTATCCTTAATTTTGGGGGGCTCTGTTTCTAAGTGAAGAGAGATACCCATGTCTACCCCACAGCTGTTGTGAAGAGTGAATTGTGTTCCTGGGTGAAGCACACAGATCTGGGGGGACCCGATTAAGAGAAGCGTGTATTAAGTCTAGCGGTTCAGCTGCATAACCTGGGCACCCCTGTACCTCGGTTCTCTCTTTGGTATCATGGAGATGCAGCCCAAGTCCTGTCCTAGGGGTGCAATGTGGCATTGTCAGGGCCCTTGGGACTTCACAGGGGGCGAGCTCATGATGGATGCTGGTTCTTAACATCTCAGACAGGGTTGCCAATGGCAGGGCAGCTTCTCACTGGCAAGCATTCTCTCCCTGAGGTTGAACGGGGGCTGTTGGCGTCTAGTGGCAATTTTCGTGTGGCACCTCCCCGTGGCTGGAAGCCTCTGGGCTCTTGTCCTTGTCCTTTCTGGTGCTTCCGTTTTTCTCCCTTCCTCCCTGGCACCCCTTTCTTTCTCATCAGGAACATGGCTCTTCCCTCAAGTGTAGGAAGTGGCCTTGGGCCAAGAAGAAGCTGGGTGGGGAAAGCTCCTGGGGCTGGCTCTGGAGTAGGATCCCAGTTCAGATGCCAGAGAGCCCCAGGCTGAGACAGGGGCAGCAAGTGTGTGTCTGGTCTATTCTGGGATGGGGAAAGGGGTGTCCTGGGCCAGGCAAGGAGGGTGCCACCCTACACATCTGTACCCCGAGCCTGAGGACAAAGGTTGGGGATAAGGTGTCCAAAAGTCCCTTATAGGTGTGTGACTCCGGGGCTGGTTTGTCCAGGTGCACTAGCTTCTGGGCGTGTTGTGAGCCTCATGGGGAGACCATCCTCGCACCCTAGCCCCCACAGGGGAGCCCCAGCAAGCTCTCAGCCCAGTGTCTGGTGTGTCTGCTGGAAGCACTGGCCCTCAGGTAGTGTTGGAGAGGGTTTGTGATGTTTGCATCTCAACCCTCCCCTTCCCCACACCACCTGCATGCTGGGCAGAGGTTCTGGATGGAGATGAAGCACAGAGAAGGTATAGATGCTGAGCTTACCGGCTCCTGGCATCTCGGTCACCATCCCTTCAGCTCCTGCAGGGCTCAGAATCCCCATATATAAAGTAGGGGCCCTTACAGCTCCTGCAGCCCAGGAATATTGTGGATTAAATGAGCAGTGCCTGGCATGCTGTGAATGTCACAAGACTTTTCATCCTGGCACCTGGGCACTTGTGCAGCATCATGGGTTTTCAGAAGTTCAGGCTCAGTTGCTTTTCAGCAACTCCAGGACATCTGAGAGGAATGGGGTGGCTGGGCAGCCTCTCCTCCCCTGCCCTGCCCTCCCCTCCACCCTTCAGTATCTGCCCCTGGGAAAGGGAATTCCCTGGCCTGTGTCTCACCAGGTTCCCACGGCTGTGCTGCGCAGTGCTTGCTAACACAGAGTCCCACTGCAGTCCCAGAGCTCCCAACCCTCAGTGTGTGTGTGTCGTCCTCACGACTGGACTCCGGGCCTTCATCAAGGCAGCTGATGATTTTGAACAGACTCTGCCTTTACATCTGCAGCCTGCTGGGCCCCTCTGGGCATGCTGCAGGAAGGGAATGTGTTATTGCCCCCGCAAACCCTGGCCAGAACAGCCCTGTGCTTGGGTTGCCCCCACCCCATAGAACTCCATGTGGGGTAGAGTGGTTTAGAGACAGGTGACCCCACCATCAGCTGTTCATAGTGGGCCTGACCAGGTGTCTCCCGGTACTGAAGACGTTCAAGCGGCACCACCTGCCTGCGGTTTGGCATTGGAGATCCCAGGCTCCTGGGTCAGGGGCATCCTCGGGGGTCTCGGGATCTGGTCTCCTTTCCTGGTGGGGTTCACCCTCGGTGGCCGAGGCTGTCCTCTTCCAGGGCCTTCTCGGGCTGCTTTCTCCATTGAGCATTGTCCACTCAGTCCCTGTGGGAGCCTTGTGGCAGCTGCCAAGGCTGGCCGCAGAAGAGGGGCTGCTTATAAGCCCCGAACCCTGGACGGTCTGGCCTGTGGAGCTGGGATGACTATCATTCTTGTTAACATTCACAGAGCACGTCTTAGCTGGGAATTCATCTCCTGAGTGGTACTGTGGTCAAAATCTTCCCAGGGTGCCGGGTGGGGGGCGAGGGCGGTTACCCTCATTCTTTCTTTGGCTTCAGCCCTGCTGCCTTTATTGCAAGTTCCATCCCGTGGGGAGCTCCCTTTGTTTCCAGGATACTTTGGGACACAGCCCTGGTCCCACCCTGAACGCCAATGCTGAACATGAGTCACACCAAGCCAGGCAGAGGTTGGCATCTTCTATGGAGGGCTAGAGAATGACAGTTTGGGGCATTGTGGGCCGGGCTGGCCAACTGTGCTGTCGCTGGGCAAGAATAGCCACGAATGATATGGAAGTGACTGAAGCTTTGTGTATCAGAACAGCAAGGAGGAGTGGTATGGTGTTGCAGGTTAAGCCAGCCCATGGGGCGCCCATACCCTATGTGGAAGTGGTGGCATTTCGAGTCCTAGCTGTTCCACTTCTGACCCAGCTTCCTGGGAAGGCTGCAGATAAGGGCCTGAATAGTTAGACCTCTGCCATCCTTGTGGGACCAAGTCCCAGCCTCCTGGCTTTGGTCTCTTTGGGCAACACAACATACCCGTGACCATGACATTAAGCAGAGTGAAGGACAGTCTTACTGTAGACCCCAAAAGTGAGTCTCGAATATTCGAGGGACCGTGTCAGGAGTGACTGTGTTTGTCTACCCCAGGAGTTGGCAGACTTTGTGAAGGGCTGAATGGCTCATAGCTTTGGTTTTGTCGGCCACACAGGCTCTGAGGCTTACTCCACTCTGCTGCTGTAGCGCAAAAATAGACATGAACAGCGTGTAAACACATGGACGTTTCTGCATTCCAGCAAAACTTCGTGTATAAAATGGAGAGCAGACCAGGTTTACTCCCTGGGCTGTGAATTGTCAACCCTCACCTAGTTCATTTTTTTTTAAGCTTATCTTAAAAAAAAAAAAAGATTTATTCTTATTGGAAAGGTAGATTTATAGAGGAGAGACAGAGAAAAAGATCTTTTGTCATGCCGGTTCAATTCGCAAGTGGATGCAAAGGCCGGAGCTGCACCAATCCAGAGCCAGGATCTGGGAGCTTCTTCCAGTCTCCCATGCGGGTGCAGGGTCCCAAGGCTTTGGGCCATCCTTGACTGCTTTCCCAGGCCACAAGCAGGGAGCTGGATGGGAAGTAGAGCAGCTGGGACACGAACCAGCGCCCATATGGGATCCTGGTGCATGCAAGATAAGGATTTAACCACTGAGCCATCGCACCATGCCCTAAGCTTACCTTTTCAATATATTAAAAAAAAAAAAAACCTTTCCCCCCTATTTTATTAAAAATAGATAGATCCTGCATTTGTTGGTTCACTCCCCAAATGCCCACACCAGTCAGGGCTAGGCTGGGCCAAAACTGGGAGACTAGAACCCACCCTGGGTCTCCCAGGTTGGTCTCCCAGGTTGGCTTATCACCTGTTGCCTCCCAGAGGGCTCATTAGCAGGACTCGAACCCAGGCCGTCTGCTATGCGACGCAGGCATGTAAGCAGTGTCTTAGTTGGCAAGACACATGTGTGCTTCTCTAGTTCATTGCTAAAATATTTATCACAACTGCTAAAGCCGATTTCATCATCCCGCTCGAGTGTGACCGCCCCGGTGTGACTCCAGCTGCACGGGGTGAGGGCCCAGTGCTTCTTGTTCTCGGCTCCATCCTCAGTGACTTGCGTGGGCTGGTGCTGAATCAACATTTTTTAAAGCAGCCCAGATGTTTGTTACAAGTAATAGCAAACCCGATTCAGACTGGGTTGGCAAGCCACGGGGACTCAGAGACTCAAGGAACGGAGAGGAAGGGGATGGGCCGAGTTCAGGAATGGTACACGGAGGGTTCTGCTGGTTTCTCACACTCACTCTGAATCGTGTCCTTTTGTCTGGCTTTATCCTCAGTCTGTGCAGGGAGCAGGAGGGCGGGGCTGGTCCCCTGCATCCTCTCAGGCACACAGCAGGTGTTCCGTAAAATGCTTATGAAGGAAATGAACGGCCCATGAGGGCTGAAGCACCAGACAGCTTTGCTTAGGTGTGAGATTGACACCTGTGTTAAGTCTGCTGTATGTAGCAGACACAGAGTGGAAGTGGATTGCTTTGGGTACATCCCCAGGCTGTGCCACCTCCCTGCTAGGGACGTTGGCAGGGGTCTGCACCTCTGCCTTTCTCAGCCATGTGTCTGCAGCTGTCCTGTGGAGTGAATACTGTTCTGAGACACACGTGACATGAGGGAAGTGTGACTCAGAGGCTGAGTGACTAGTGTGAGGTGCGTGGGGCAGTCAGGGTGGGCACGGGGCACGGACAATCTGGTTCTGGAGCCTGGGTCTTCCCTCTACTGTGTGGACAAAGTGATGTGCAAGGGCCTGGCAGGGGATAAGCATTCGGTGACCAACAGAGCTGTCGTGCAGGCTTGTGGCAGAGTGGTAGTGACGTGGCCAAGGATTTCCCCAGAACTTTCCAGGCCTCCTGGAGAATGCAGTTGGGTGATCCAAAAAGCAGTCATGTTGCTGGAATCTGGGAAGGCTAAAGTCTCATTTCCCGTCTGCTCCCAATCTGTATTCTGCCCCGATCATCTAGCAGCGAGTCCCCTCTGAGAGACTCGCTTTGCCCTCAGGAAGACCGAGAGTCTCCCAGGACTCCCCCTGCCTGGCATTGTAAGGTTCTGAGTCTTAACACCTGTGGCTTAAGGAGCCAGTTACGCACATGGAGGATTAGCGGGCTACACCAAGGTGCAAGCCTCATGTCTGCCTTGCAAATACATTTTAGAAAATTGTAAATTTTTTTTTTTTTAATCTGTGTTTCACTCTATGCCAGTTTGGCACACCTTAGGTCCACGTGATATAAGTGTGTGCATTACCACCAGAATGGGTTTGTGGCCATGGTATATTCCATCCCCTTTCGCTTGCACCTTCTCCTGCCCTCCTGCCATCCTGGGATCGTGCAGGAAGAAGGCCCCTTGCCGGGTGTCGGCCCATGCTCTTCTGACTCCAGAAAGAGCCAGAAGATGTCCATCTCTGATGCTATGTTATGGCAGGGCCAAGGGACAAAAGTGGGGACTGGTGACTCCCTGATTGTGGGGGCTGGGCTGCAGAATATTTAAAAACACCCCCCGCCACAGCCATTTGACACCAAGTGTGGCACCCCCAGCTGGGCCCTGGAGGACAGAGTGCCCCCGGCGGGTGACCCCCACTGCGGCTGCCGAGCTCCTGGGTGGTATCCTCACCTACCTCGTTCTTTGCTGTGGTTTCCAAATTTCCTTCAGAAGCTGTGGTTCTAGGATGGTAGCAGAACAAAGCAGCCTTTGTTGGGAAATGATCATGCTGCTCCCTTGTTGAAACCCTTCTGGATAATTCCTTCCTGGGGCCTACCGGGTCTGGGCAAGTTGGCCTCTGGCTGCTGCCTAGAAGTGCTCCCCTGGCTCCCTGGCCTTCACCCAGACGTTGTGCCCACTCTGTTCTTCAAGCACATTGTTCTCACTTCCAGGCCAGGCCAGGCACCTGCTGCTTGTTCGCTCTCTCCCAGCTCTGTGGGCTCTGCTCTGATGAGCTCTGCTCATCTGCTTTGGGCATTGGCTGCAGTATCCCCACCTCCCGGGAGCCTGCCCTGCTCACCCAGCCTTTAGCACATGTGCTGCTGAAGTGAGCGCGAGCCTTGCAGGCTTTTTTAAGGGCCTGCCTTTCCTGTTCATTGTTCATGTCCTCGAGTGGGGCTGAAACTCCGTTTTCTGCCCCATCCTCAAGCTCAGGACAGTGCTTGGGTACATAGTAGGCATTCAGTAAGTGCTCATGGGAGGGAGAAAGAGCCATTTAGAAAAATAAAAATAAAATTAAAAATTAAAAAATAAAAATAGTAGCAAGCCTTCACTCTGCATGCTGAGCCTTGCTCTGAAGCCCAACTCCTCTTAACCTGTGACTCTCGGACAGGTGGAAGGCTCCATGGCCAGCGGGCACCCGCAGCCAGCACCCTCTGGGGGCACGCCCACAGGATTATCAGGCTGCTCCTGACACATGTGAATCCCACTATGCGCAGACAGGGCTGCTTCCTCAGCGTGGCTGAGTGTCAGAGAAATTCCTCCCATTCCTCCTCCAGTACCAGGAAGCGCCCAGAACCCCTCCCTGGCAAGGCCTCCTCAGCTTTGCCCTGGAGTTCACGTCCACCCTGAAGTGGGAGAGGTCAGGCTCTCCTGGAGGACTGACAAGGGGCTTCTGGTTGTTTCGCCTGGGCTTGGGAGACTGGAGGGCAGGGCAGCATCACTAGCCCTGGTTGCCTCTGGTCCCTGGGAAGGTCAGAGTGGGGGTTGCCGCGCCCTGCAGGCCCTGTCTGAGCCCGGCCCTGGGGCCTGGTGCTCCCGCAGGGAGGTGGGCTGTGCCCTTTCTCTTCCTCACTCTGCCATCACATTCCTTGTCTTCAGCGCTTGTTCCTGCAGACATCAATCTTTTTCATTCTTTATTTGAAACAGAAACAGAGCCCCTCTGGCCACTGAGTTGCTCCCCAGATGCCCCCCAACAACCCGGACTGGGCCAGGTCAAACCCAGGAGGCTGGAACTCAATCCTAGCTTTCTATATGGGTGGAACTGACGTAGTTGAGCTGTTGCCAGCTGCTTCTGAGAGTGCGCGTTAGCAGGAAACTCGATGGGAGGTAAAGGAGTGGGCTCTACACCAAGGCTCTGATAGGGGACAAAGGTAGCCCACGTGCTGCCTTCACCACCACGCCCAATGCCTGCCCCTTGTCGCTCACCAGCTAAGCACCTGCTGTGTGCCCACCAGGCCTCGTACCAGGCAGCCGAGGGTTCTGAGAAGGTGTGAGATCCTCTCTGTGTGAGTTTTGCCCTCTTCTGCATCTGGGGTGGTTATGACTTCTCCCCTTTGCTTTCTTTATTAACTCCACAAGTAATTAAAATGCTTATCATAGGGAGGGTTTGGGGAGGGGTGGGGAGAATCCCAGTACCTATGAAACTGTGTCACATAATACAATGTAATTAATGAATTTAAAATAAAAAAAAAAAAAAAGAAAAAAAAAAAAATGCTTATCATAAAACATGAAGATGACCTTGAAGTATGAAAAAATAGATCCCTTCTGACCATTAAATGCTATGTGTCTACACTTGGGGGTATGTTTTAATCCACAAAGCATCCTACAAGTGTACGCAGTTTTCTTGTTGCCAAAATGGAATCAGACTGTATATGCTGCGTCTCACTGCCTTCCGGGTGTTCTCTCTTTGTATGTCTAGACCTAACTTGTCCCATTATCAGTAGCAGTTCATGTTGCAGGGTCAAGTGTTGCGTTGTTTCTATTTTTCCTGTATTGTCCACACTAGAGCAGAGAGGCTCTGTCCTTGTGTGAAAGCGGCCACGGACGATACAGACACAAAGTCACGCACTGTGTTCTAAAAAAAACTTTATTCACAGGAGCAGGCCATGAGCCAAACAGGGTCTTGGGGCCATGGCTGGGCAGCCCTCGCCCTTTTTGTCCTTCCCCCTGTGTGCTGTACCTGTGTCTAAGTAGTGGTGTTTAGGTGTGCTGCTTGGTTTGGCTTGGGTTCGAGGTGGTGAGTGATGTTTGGAGGAGAGGTGGGAGGCAGAAAGGATCCCTTGGTTATTTTTTTTTTAAAGATGTGTTTAGCATTTTTCCCCTCCTGCAAGACCATTGGTTGAACCCTGACTTTTGTTTTCAACAGCTGCATGGAATTCCATTCAGTGGGGAGACTGTGTCCCTGCAGCAATGCCAGTTGCTGCATCGAACAAGACCTGTGCTCGTGGGGCTTAGCACAGTCACAGCTGATTTCCCTTTTGCCGTGGTAGACGGGTGTCCGCAGGTGACGTGCCCCATGGCTGGACGTTGCCTCCACAGCTCCCAGAGTGCCCAGCAGGGCCAAGCTCCAGTTGCCCACGGTGGTCACTTGCTTGCTGACACTGCTCATTTCCTTCCATTCCTTATATCCCTAGGCCCTTAGCAGTGTTTCCCAAGATCAGCTCCCAGGTTAAGCTCCTCGTCCCACATCCTTGTCTCAGTACCTGGCCTTGGCATTCCCCTGACCCCAAGTCGGCATCCTCTCTCATCCTTCCTAAGGACAAGGGCTACGTCTGTCTGTATCTCTTTCTGTATCACCCACCATAGGCTGGTGCATAGCAGGTGTGCCCATTGTCGGTTGTTGAAAAGGATGTGTAGAGCGGCCTGCCCTGTGCCAAGCCTGGAGATGTCATATCAGACAAAACCACCAGGTCCCTGAACTCCCAAGCTGGGAGAAGGAGACGCCAACAGAGAAACAGCTTCACAAGCTAACTTGAGACTGGCCTTCTCAAGAAGGAAAATGTGAAGAATGAAATGCCAGACCCCAGGGTTCCCTGTTCCCCCGGAGGACTTGCTTTCTCAGGTCTTGTGCCCACCAGGATCTGGCTCCGTGGCCTCAAGTGGGGCCCAAGAAGCAGTGCAAAAACAAAAACTCCCAAGGTGCCTCTTGCTGCAGTGGGGTGATGAGGAGGAGGATTGCACAGAGGAGCAAGTGGGCCCTGGGAGGCCAAGCCAGGTGGATCAAGTGTCGTTTTGGCAAAGCAGGAGTACATTGAAGAAGTTGCACATGCCAAGGTGCTGTGGCCAGAGGAACTAGGATGCAGGGGCTGCAGCAGGGTAGTGCCGGGGCAGCATGGAGGTGACTGCAGAATTTTCTTCCATGGGAGCCTAACCACTCAGAACATAGGTGCTAGTGTACTAGGGGGCCCCAAAATCAATCTGGGGAGAAAAAAACAGCAGTGTGCATCGAACAGGCGGGCAGTAGGGTGTGTCACGACTTTTGCTTGACGTTTTATGAAGGTGTCCACTGCACGATGCTGTAATTGGGGTTTCTGACTGGGAGGCTCTTGGTGACAGAAAGCCCCTGTTTTCTGTCCTGGTATAAGGCTGGAATTTCACCCAAGGGCACGAGCAGCCTTTAAAGGGGTTTTAGTGGGGGCTTGACAGGGTCAGGCTTATGGCTGAAATGCTCACTCCAGGGAGGGGGAGGAAACAGTTGGAGGGGAAGCAGATAGCACGGGGCTGGGCAGGACTTGTTGGAGTCACAGTCCCCCACTGGAGGGCACGGCTGCTAGGCTGATGGAGGCAGATTCCACCCTCTTTGGGGAACCCTGACCCTGGGCTGTCCTGTCTTCCATAGCAGTCATGGTTCTGTGGCTTTGAACCAATCCCCTTGGTTGGTATCAGAAGAAGGAAACTGCCTTGCCCAAGGTCACAGCCATCTTCAAGCTGCATGGCCAACCCTTGAGTCAGGCCATGCAGCTCTAGCCTCTGCAGCAGGTGGGTGGCAGCCAGGCAGCCCCAGTGCAGGCTCAGGGGTGATCCTGGTGGGAGCAACTGTAATGCATCCAACTCAGGACACTCCAGGAGCCATGAGGGATGGGGGCTTAGCAAAAGGACGGAGACCTGTGCGTGGCTGCAGTCCCCAATGTGCACGGCCAGCAGCTGAGCTGGATCTAAAGCCACATAACCTGTGAACGCCAAGGCAACTTTAGGGTTTGAATCCCCCTGGGGT
Source organism: Ochotona princeps (assembly GCF_030435755.1). Classification (NCBI taxonomy): domain Eukaryota; kingdom Metazoa; phylum Chordata; class Mammalia; order Lagomorpha; family Ochotonidae; genus Ochotona; species Ochotona princeps. The sequence goes on along the minus strand of NC_080853.1, from coordinate 9,202,492 downwards.
GCCTGCATGTGAGTGCTCAGGGTCAAGTGCTCAGACCCAAACCTGGCTAAGAGGTCACCTCTTTCCACAGGTGAGCCACGGACACTACTGTTGAAGGTTGAACAGGAATGCATACTCCAAGCTAGGTTCATGGCCAAGGCCAGCTCGCTCCTGTGCAGCAATAGCCCCATTTAGAAGAACTTGAGACATCAAATTGGGTCTTTCTGTGGCCCTTCAAATCCTTAGTCACTTCACCCTAGTTCTGATTGAGACTTTGAGGCCCAGGGATTAGGGAGGGAGAGAGAAAGCAGAGTTGCTTGGCACTCCAGGACGTAGGGCCACCCACAGCCTCGAGTGGGGGAAGGTCATGGCCCCCAGGGCTTCGTAGGTCCTGAGTCTGACCTCATGGACCTTGCTGGCTCGTGCAGAGCTGTTTGTATTGGCACACAGTGGAGCTAGGTGACCCCACCCGGTCAGTTCGGGCCCGGACTTGTTTAACTCTCCTGTGGTTGGCACAGCCTCGCCCCAGCTTGGCTGCCACCCGCCAGGCCTGGCCCTACAAGCCCTTGCTAGGCTGTGTTTGTCCAGTCAAGGTTGACAAACTTCCTCAGCCACCGTCTGTTGACTTTTGCGGGAAGTCCTGGCACCTAGCACTGCTGTGGATGCTTCTCACGGGGCTTGGTCTCTTCCTGGCCGAGTGGAGTTGGCGAAGAGGGCAGAGAAGCAGACTGCTCCTGCAGGATCCAGCCAGTGCCAGTGTGGGCTGGGGCAAGGCCAGAGGCAGAGTGGTCATTCCGTGGTTGTGGCTCTTATGAGCCCCAGACCACCAGAAAATGCCATGTTGGAATTAATGAATGAAGAGTGAATGAATGGGGCCCGGCGGCGTGGCCTAGCGGCTAAAGTCCTCGCCTTGAAAGCTCCGGGATCCCATATGGGCGCCGGTTCTAATCCCGGCAGCTCCACTTCCCAGCCAGCTCCCTGCTTGTGGCCTGGGAAAGCAGTTGAGGACGGCCCAATGCATTGGGACACTGCACCCGCGTGGGAGACCCGGAAGAGGTTCCAGGTTCCCAGCTTCGGATCGGCGTAGCATCAGCCCGTTGCGGCTCACTTGGGGACGGAAGATCTTCCTCTCTGTCTCTCCTCCTCTCTGTATATCTGGCTGTAATAAAATGAATAAATCTTTTTAAAAAAAAGAGTGAATGAATGAACTGTTCTAACAGGGGCAGGAGCAGGGCGAGCCCATCTTCGAGTCTTTCAAATTTCATTCATTCCTTTATATGTTCATGTTCGTTCCGCAATGGTCCATCTGCACCTGTTCTGTGCCAAGCACTGTTCTAAGCACAAGGGATGGAGCAGGAACAGTCTGGGATCACTTTCTCTGCCACGGGGCACAGGAAGGGCTCAGGCAATGAGATGCAGGTGGGCTGGGTGTTTGCGTAGTGCTCGAGATGCCCACGTCCCATACCAGAGTTTCGGAGTCAAGCTGCAGCTCCACTTCTGAGCCACCTGCCTGCTCATGAACTCCCTGGGAGCTGGGAGGCAGCCGATGGTGCTGCAAGCACTTGAGTCCTTGCTGGCCACAGGAGAGGCCTCACTGGAGTTGCTTGGCTCCTTCGCCTGGCCCAGCCCCGGCTGTTACAGGCATGTGGGGGCAAGAGGCAGCAGATGGGAGAGCGCTCTTTGTCTTTCAGATTGAAAATGAAAATAATAAATTAGCACACTACAAGTGTTAGTGACATATGTGATTTAAGATGTTCTAGTAGCCACATTAAAAACTTTTTTTTTTAAAGATGCTTTATGGGCCCGGTGCAGTAGCCTAGCAGTTAAAATCCTCAACTCACATGCCCATATGGGTGCTGGTTCATGTCCTGGCTGCTCTACTTCCTATCCAACTCCCTGCTTGTGGCCTGGAAAAGCAGTCGAGGACAGCCCAAAGCCTTGGGACCCTGTACCCATGTGGGAGACCCAGAAGAGGCTCCTGGCTCCTGGCTTTGGATCAGCTCAGCTCTGGCTGTTGTGGCCACTTGGGGAATGAATCAGTGGACGGGAGATCTTTCTGTGTATCTGGCTTTCCAGTGGAAATGAATAAATCTTGAAAAAAATTTATTTAATCATCAAAAACACCTCAATATATAATTGCTATTTTTAAAGAAAATGTTTATTTTTGCTGGAAAATCAGATAAGGAGAAAAAAGAAAAGGAAGGAGATAGAGAAATCTTCCGTATACTGTTTCATTCCCCAAATGGCCACAATGGCCAAAGCTGAGCTGATCTGAAGCCGGGAACCAGGAGCTTCTTCCGGGTCTCCCACATGGGCCCAGGGTCCCAAGGCTTTGGGCCGTCCTTAACTGCTTTCCCAGGCCACAAGCAGGGAGTTGGATGGGAAGCAGAGCAGCCAGAACACAAACTGATGCTCATATGGGATGCTGGCGCCTGCAGGTGGTGGATTAGCCTGTTCAGCTGCCACCACACCAGCCCCTTAAAATTAATAATGCCTTCTTTTACTTTTTTTTTTTTACTAAGTCTCTAAACTCTGATGTTTGTTAGGACATGGGTCAGGTTGCAAGGAGCCACTTGGGACCCCATCTTGCTCCTGGTTGCTGTGATAGAGTCTAAAGGGAGAGCTGAATGTCTTATAGTGAAATATCAGCTGCTAACCACAATGGCAAGAAAGGCCAAGATCAGAATGCAGTGAGAACTAGTCGGGTCGAGGAGGGAGATGCTGCTAGTGTGACAGCCAGCAGGACTTCCTGGAGGCAGTGATGTTGTGACGTTTATGCAGGTGGAGAGGAATGCATGCCAAGGAGAGGGTGCACTGGTGTGCCAAGGCCTCAAGGCAGCGAGGAGCTTGCTGGTTCCCAGGGACCCCAGGGAAAACATGGGTGTCGCAGGAAGATGGCCGAATAGGCTTGGGAGGGGAGTGGTCAGGAGGAGCCAGGCGCCATGAAGCAGTACTCCTCCTGCAGTGTGGCCTGCTAGAATAAGGACAGCTGGCACACAGAGCATCAGCCCATCTGCTGCTGTTGCACACACATCTGGTAGGCTGCCTCTGGGACAGCCCAGCAGCCCTTGCTCCCTTCTGGGCCACCAGAACCAAAAGGGATGGAGGAAGACTGCTAGATCATGCCCTTTGGTCAGGGAGTGGTCCTGCCTGTGCCAGCTGGTGGGATCTGCCCAGTGGTGGTGACACCTCCTTCCTTCATGCTCGGACAGGGCTGTGTTAGGTTGTATCTCTTGGAGCTGTGGCAGGTGCACTGGTGCAAGGTGCTGACTGGGGCGATGACATTGCTGAGCCATCTAGACCAGCAGCAGCAGGTGTGTTGTGGGCTGGGACAGCTCACATCTGTGCCTTGTGCCGTGATGCGCCTTGTGTGGCATGAGGTCAGGAAGAGCCAACGCAGACCTGGCACTTGCCACATGCAGACATTCTGCCAAGCCCTTTGCCCCTCTTTGTCCCTTGGGAGGTGGGTGCCAGGGCACTAGCTGTGTTTGGGGGAACTTTACCTTGCTGTTGATGTAAATGGCTTAAACCTCTCCTCCCTGGATGCGTACCTGACAATCTTCCTTTAAAAGTCTGGTGCTGTTAATCAACTTTGGCTATTGACCATCAGTCAGTAGTCCACGTGTAGTATCATCGGCTCTGTGCACCAAGTCCATCGCTGTGGGACAGTGACGGGGTGGGGGGCAAATGATTCTTTGTTGTGGGGCTGTGCCATGCCTGACAGGGAACTGAGTGGCATTTCTGGCCACCAGGGTGGTAAAAGAATGCCTGCAGTGTGCCATGGCCCCAGTGGTACCGTCAGAAACATCTCCAGGTGCTGCAGATGTCCCTGGAAGACAAACTCATCTCCTCCAGAGGACCCAGGCTCTAAATGATGGCCTGCAGCAGCCTGCGATGGAGCTGTGTGTCTTCAGGAGGGTTGTGAAGCCTTTCTGATCCTCAGTTTGCTCATCTGTAGAATGGGGCAACCCGGTTATTTACCTCCTGGGTTATTTTAAGGATTAGGTAGACCAACATTGCCAAGTATGTCAAATCCTTTCTGGTGAGTTCTCTTCCTCTGTTCCAGCCCTGTTACTGCTCTGGGTACTTGGCTTAGTCCCCGCAGGGTACCACATGGCTATGTGGCCAAGTGGCTTTTTTCTGTAGTAGCTGCTATTTCGGAAATGCCCCGGTTTTCCTCCCTCTCCTGGCCTCTGCGGAGGGAGCTGGAGTCTTCAGCTGTCAATCAGCATTGATTTGTTTGGTCCTGGGGCCATCTGGCTGTATCTGCAGAGGGTTATCAATCATTGTGACATGGGACGAGAGCAGCTGCTGGCATTGGAGGGGACAGGAGATCTCGCAGTTGCCACAGAGCCTACAGCTGCACGAGTCTTCCTGGCCTGGATCAGCTGTGCTCAAAGCATGCGTCGTCCCATAGCAGAGTGGGAGGTGTGCCCTGCTCCCTGTCTGTGTCGTTCCCTGCAGAAAACGTGCTTCCTTCCTGGGGTGGAAGACGGAGTTGGTTCTGCATCCTGCTCCGTTCCAAGTGCTTTCCAAGCAATCAATCACTTCATCTTCCCAGCAGCCTAAGGAGTCGGCTGCTGTCTTCAGTCCCATTTGACAGATGAGAAAACCGAGGCAGAGAAGTCACACACGACCCCACGAGTAGTCAGCATTGGAGGGCTGGAGCCTGAGACCCTACTTGGTCCCCATGCTGCCACAGGTTCTTGCTGGCCCCGCCCATCTCACAAGCTGGCTGGGAGCAAGTGCTAAGCAAGTGTGCAAGTATTGTCAGCCTCATGAATCTCTCTGGGGGCACGTCAAAGAGACTCCTGGGATGACGAAAAGGCTGAGGCGTGGCCAGCACAGGCTTGCCTCCGAGGCAGCCCGCAGTCCTTTTGTTCTCCCGGCTGTCCATGCCTGCTGACAGCACAAATAAAGTTTAGACAAAACTCAGTTGTTCCAATGCTTTACTTCTGATGTTCATTTACTCTTCACCTTTCTGCACTGTCTTCCACTTGTGCCCTTTGCCCCAGTTACAGTGCCCTGCTTCTCACACTTCAGAACAAGCCTAGCCACAGTCCAAGTGGGGGGCTAGGTCATGGCTATGGCTACGGCCATGGCAAACGAGGGGACATTGGCAAGTGGGGACTGATGCCAAAGCCAGATTCTCGAGCCGGCTCTGCCTGCCACTCCCACCCACTCTAGCAGCCACTGCCACACCTTTGGCACTCGCCACCTGCCCCTGGCAAAGGCAGGCTCCTCCTGCAGCAAGCGTCGCTGGTGTTTCATTTGGTGCTTTATTTGGTTTGGGGTTTGGCTTTTTTCTTTTTCTTTTTTTAATGGCTCTGCATGAGAAATATTCTATAAAACTCTGTGTTTTGCTCCAGGGCCCAGCTGCACTCAAGCAGAAATCCAGCAGAACGTGTGTGGTCCTGTCCCATATGTCGCCACACACTGGGTGCTTTTTGGAAGGCCACCTCTTGGGAAACTAGGGGATATTGCAATACGTGGCGCACAAAGCAGGCATCTGAACTTGCCTCTTAGGTTTAACATTTTTTAGATCCGCTCTCCAGAAGTCACATCTTGTGGGATTCCATCTAGATTCCATTCTTACAGTGGCAGCTTAGATATGGGAGCGGGTCAGTGTTTGGGGGAAGAGCCGGAGGGGAGGGAGTGCCTGGGTCGGGTTGCATGAGGCCGTTCTTGCGGTAAGAGACTCGCTGTCTGTTGTGATGACAGCATTGGTTCCACAGATTCACACATGGGACCATGACACACAGAGCTATGCACCTGCAGCTCCAAGGTCACCTTCCTGGTTTTGATGCTCAGCAGTGGTTACCCTTGAGGTAATCCCCCCGGGAGGGCAGGATGAAGGGTGCCTAGGACCCCGCTGGGCTGTCTGTGGCACTCCCTTGTAGAATGTGCAATTATATCCAAATTGAGAGTTGGAAATAAGTCCCACAGGCAGCAAAGGTCTAACTAGCAGACCCTTGTTCAGGAGGCTTCCGGGGACAAGGGAACCAGGGGTGGGCATTTAGTGCAATAGTAAGATGCCCCTTCTGAGGTCTGCATCCCATATCGGAGTGGCTGGGTTTGCGTCCCAGCACTGGCCCCCAATTCATGTTTCCACCTTGGGGGGCAGCACATGAAAGTGCCAGTAGTTGCATGGCAGACCCACATGGAGCGCCAGGCTCCGGGCTTCAGTGTGCAACCTGCAGACCTGCAACCAGATGGCCACCAACAGCCCCTCCTGGTGGACACCTTCAATGCACATGCCCAGTGGGAAAGAGGGCATCTCATTGGTCCCTGCTGACTCAGGTGATCCTAGCTCCTGAGCCAATTCCTGGAGTCATGAGAGATGCTGATTGCAGGGGCAGGGAAGGAGCCTGGTATTAGGGTCAGCCCTGCCCAGGGCCACAGGAGCCAAAGGGGGCTGCCTGGACAGAACCTGCTATTCACATCCCTTGCCTTCTTACACTGTGACTTTCTCTCTGGACAAGTCTACCCTCGACACCTGCTTTCTTAGCTCTGGCAGGCCCAGCACAGGCAGGACAGACAGGCTGGACCTAACAGCCTAGTGACCATCAGTAAAGGCTCACCTGTGTGGTCAGACCACTGTTCCTTCAGGGATGGCCTGGGGAACATCCCACTCCCACACACCTTGAATGTGTCCATGTGTCCTATATACAGTATTAAAGCTAAAGAAAGGGAAAACGTGGGGTCTCTTACTGAGGTCTGGGGAGGCTAGGCAGGTTACATGAATAGGTACCATGTCTCAGATGGTGGCCGTGGCCAACAGGCAGATGTCAGACGAGTGGGTGTGTTCATTCAGCCAGCATTTTTTTGTGTCACACCACATAGAATTATCAAACAACTTCCCAGGGCCAGGCCTCAGAGGAGAGTCTGGGAATACAGTAATAATGGCGGGCTAGCCAGATGAAGTTGCCACCCCGGGGAAGGGAGGTGGACGTGGACGCCTGTGAGAGGGGCTGGGTCCCTCATGCCAGAACAGAGACCTCCGAGGGCTGAGGGAAGAACATGCAAAGGCCTAGTGTCTGCTAGGTACACAGAGTGAGGGGAAGCCAAAGTGCTGGCAGATGACACTAGGAAAGAAGGCGGATGGAGGCTGTGCTCCAAAACCTCCGCTTTATTCTAAGGGTGAGGCAGAGTGGCACAGGTCACAAGACAGGGGGGTGTATGCATGTGTGTGTGGTGGGGGCTCTAGTCCCTGCTGTCAGCTGCTGCTACGGAGGTGGATGCCAGGCCATGGAGTATTCCAGGGAAGAGTGTGGTGGCCAACCCTAACAACCACCGTGGAAGTGAACTTGGTGGGACCTGATGATGCTTGAGACACAGGAGGCCAAGGAAGAGAGGACTGGGCCCAATCCTAGGCTTTGGGTACAAGCACCTGCCCCCACGGACCTGGGAGAGACCGAGGCTATGTCAGAATCACTTGGGGGTGGCTGAAGTGGCTCGGGCCACAGCTGCTGTCCATGTCACGTGAGCCCTCAAAGGCTGTCCACAGTCCCCACCGGAGGCCGAAGCAGTCTGTCCTTGCCCACCTGGCAGGCAGGCGCTGCCTGGACCGGGGTGGCAGGCAGTGTGAAATGGTGAGCGGCTGCTGCCTGGGACCCCTCCCTCTGCTGTAGATCCTGGCCAGCCTTTGAGGCCGCCCTGCCCCCACCCTCCAGCTGTCATCTCTCAGGCTTCCCCAAGGCTCCCCCGCCCCTGGGGACAGGGGTGGTGACAACGGTAACAAATGGTGTGAACTGCCAGCAGAAGCCGGCCCAGAAGGAGGCAAAGAGGTGGGGGCTGGGGGAAGGCACTCCCCCTCCCTCACCCACAACGACCTCTCTTTTCCTGCCCTGCCCCGGGCTGTGCCAAGGCAGCTGCGGTGGGGTTGCACGACAGCACAAGGTGGGCAAGAAATCTGTTTATTTCTTTATCTTGTAAGTTGATGCCGCGGCTTTGCTGCCTTGCTCTGCCTCTGTGCAGGGGAAGCTCTGTACTTCTCCTCCCCCCAGGCCCAGACCTCTCTCTTCCCTCCCAGCTGCCAGGAGAATAAACTGGGCTCCTATTTCAGGTCATTGTGAAGAAGGGAGGGAAGAGGCTGGAATGTGAGTAAAGCCTGCCACTGCTTCCACCCACCCCCACCCCCACCCCCCCTGCTCAGCGAGGCCTGTCATCCCTCCTGCCCCTGGGCAAAGCTGCAGGAGAACTCCTCCCACCCCACACACCATAGGAGGAGCCATGGTTTCCAGGTGATCCCGTGGCAGCCCCCGGTGTCTCCCCGCAGTGAACTGACTGCGTTGCCAGCTTCTGTCTGTGTGCCTACAAAGCCTGTGCCAGGAGCTGCACCTCGCTGAACACCACCGGCTTGTGCCTCCTCCCATGCTTTCCCAGACACCCTGGCAGTAAGAGTAACCGTCGGCCTCCCTTGCCTCAGGGCTGAGTCTGCAGAAAACTACACAGACTTGCCCCATGGCTCTGCAGCCTTGGTGGGATTTGAACCCTCAGAGCAGATGAGTGTATGGTTTGGAGGCTTCTAGAACCCCATGGGACGTTTGTCGACATGGTTGAGAGCACAGATCCTAGAGCCGGCTATGTCACAGTCGCAGTCCCAGCCCGGCAGGTCACTCTAAACCCTGTTTTCTGCATGGCTACCTGCTTCTCAGGGGGAAATACACCAATCCTGGTGGAAAGTTCTAGGTCCCAGAGTTGACGCTCTGTGAGTGTGAGCCGTTTGGCTCTCCACAGCCTGTGTGAGTGAGCCCCCAGCACTTCAGTCCCATCCCCCCACCCCAGAACCGGTCCTCATTCTGGGGGCGGGAGGGCGGTCCTTGCTTTGCTCAGCACCCAGAACTGCGTTTCATAGGAAATGCAGAGTAGATCGTTGTATCTCCCAGGGTGCGTGAGAGAATTGAAGGAGATCACGGAAGGGAATCAGGGCTATCACCTGGCACGTGATAGGCAGGCGCTTGGGGAACAAGAGCCACCACTAGAAGCTGTGGGAGGGCGTTGGCAACTCCAGTGCCCCAGTTGCTCTGTGGGTCACCATGCACTTCTGCAAGTCAGCAGCCCTTGTAGCTGTGGCCATGGCCCACGGTGGCCGAGGACAGTTGAGGCAGGGCCCTGTGTGCTGCGTGACAATATCTTGCTGACTTGACCTTGCTGCCTTATGATTGGCAAGGACCAATTTTGATTACTGTATCCTGGTAGCTTGGTTCCTTTAACGTTATTCTGTATTCCTCTAAATTTCTCATTCTAACAATGTTTGCTGTTTTTAGTCTATTTGGACTTGCTCCAGATTTCCTTTTTTTTTTTTTTTTTTTCCTAAAAAAGAGAGAGAAGGAGAGAGAGGAATCTTTCATTTGTTGGTTCACTCCCCAAATGACCTGGATGGCCAGAGCTGAACTGATTTGAAGCCAGGAGCCAGGAGCTTCTTTTAGGTCTCCCTTGTGGAGACCTAGGACTTGGACTATCCTCTGTTGATTTCCCAGGTTCCTTAGCAGGGCACTATTTCAGAAGCAGGGCAGCTGGAACTCGAACAGGTGTCCGTGTGGGATGCCAGCACCATATGAGGAGGCTTAACCTACTACACCACTGTATCAGCCCCAGCTTCCTTTCTTCTGCCATGTCCAACCTGTTGAGTTCTGAATGTTAATGATTTAGTTTTCTGTAAGTGCCATTAGATTTTTGTTTCAAGATTCTGAATCTCTGTCTTAAGTATGTTTTCTTGGTCATATTCTTGCACTTATTTGAAAGTATGTGCAGGACTGCTCCCATATTTGATTCTCCTGTGGGTTTATTTGGAGTTTCGTTGTCGTTTTATCATTGGTTTTTGATCATTTGTTCTTGCCTTCTTGTGTGCCCAGTAGTTTTGAGTTGTGGAGAGGTGAGGCCTTCCCTTAAAGACAGGAAGGTTAATTTTTCTTACAAGTGCTGATGGTTGAGGTAAATCACTTAGGTCAACACAGGATTAAAATGTCTTTAGGCAGGATCTACTTAGTAACCCTGTATCCCACTGTAACCCTTTGGCAGTCTCCCTTCAAAGCCTAGGGAAGGGGATGGCTTGCAACCTAGCAGTTAGAGCAGCAGGTGCTTATTGGAGCACCTGCGTTCAAGTCCCTGCTGCCCTACCATGCCCACCCTGGAAGGTGGGAGATGGTGGTTCAGGTAGCTAAGAGTGGAAGTTCTGACTCTCAGCATTGGCTGGGACCAACCCCAACCAGTTCAGGCATCTGGGCGTGAACCAGCTGATGTGAACTTTCTGTCTCACAGCCTCTGCCTTGCCTATACATAAATGCATCACTGTTAGAAGTGTGGGGTGTCTCCCAAGGCCTCTCCTCTTTAGAGGGTCAGGAACTCCAGCTTTTGCTTATGATTGCTGAGGTTGCCCAAAGCCCTGCTAGGTTCTTGCCTTCTCAGCTTGCGTTCTCCTAACTTTAACGCGCTCTCACCCCGGCCAGCCTAGATGTCGGCACCTGCTGTGACATCATAGCATTCCTGTCATGATCACGTTTCTAACCCATTGTTTTAGCCCTGGACTCCAGTTCTCCCCTCCAGAACCCACAGAGACTGGAAAACTAAGCCACCACCTTTGCTCTGCTTTTTTTATAAAGTAGGAAATGTCTTGAGGGGAAAAGTGGCAGAGTCAGACTTAATCCACTTCCCTGAGAGGCCTTAATATGGGACTGGGATTGTGGCACTGTGGTAGGGCCGCTGTTGGTGATGCCAGGATTGTGGCACCATGGGTAGGGCCATTGTTGGTGACGCCAGGATCCCATCTCAGAGTGACAGTTGAATCCTGGTGGTTCTGCTTCCAATCCAGCCTCCTGCTAGTGTCCCTGGGGAAGCACTAGAATTTGACCCAAGAACTTGGGTGTCTGCAGCCCTGTGAGAAACCAGGTTAGGGTTCCTGGCTTTTGGACTCAGCTTGGCCCAACCCTGGCCGTGGTGGGTATTTGGGAGTGGACAAGCAGGTCAGAAAGAGAGCTCTACCCATCTCTTTTCTCTGTATCACTCTGACTTGCAAATACGTAAGTCATTCATCGAAAGCAATTTTGCTAGTTTGTGTTTTTGAGAGAATATAGGAATAAGAGAAGAACTTTGACATCTAAAAATCAACAATGAGTGAGATATCTAGACTCTACAAGGCATTCCACAAATCAAGAAGAAACTGCAGGATGGGGAGAGGGGTCAAGAAGGGAGCAGGAGAAAACAGAAGGGAAATGGATGAGATAAAGGATATTGATAGTTGCTCAAAACTCATGAAGTCCCATGTCAGTATCTGCTCACTTGTACTAGTACTCACAAAAAACACAACCAAACATTACAGCTCCTGTTTTTCATCCATTAGAAAGAGATAGGCAGTGCCAAGTGTTACCAGGAAACTAGGAAACTGGAGCCTTGTGCGTGTCAGCGTGGGGGAGGGAACGGGATCTGGAATAGCACAGGAATCAGGAAGAACAGTCAGCTGGGACTTGGTCAAGTTCAATTCACATGTCAACACAGAACTCCTCTTTATATAAAGATTTCAAAGCATATAAATGTGGCTAGATAGACATAAATGTATTTTTAAGTGAAGATTCATGAAGCTGTTCAGTGCAGTTTTGTTTACAAAGCCGAGAGGTGAAGGACCCCCAGATACCCAGTGCTTAAACAATGTGCAAATGCCATGGAGTGGGTACAGAGGACGCAATTCCATGAGCTAGACATCCACTCAGTGTCCCACAAAAGGACTTCAAGAAGTTTATGGAAATATGAAAGAGAAGTTGATTTTAGTGCTGAAAATTTTTGAAATCCATTCATTCAAAGAGTTCATGAAAAACATATGATAAAACCATGTATGGATTTTTTAAAGGGATTTATTTGTTTATATTTGAAAGGCAGGGTTACAAAAAAAAAGAGAGGTCTTTCATCCACTAATTCATTCCCTGAATGGCCATAGTGGCTGGAGCTGGTCCAAAGCCAGGAGCCAGGAGCTTCGTCTGGACATCCCACGTTGGTACAGGGGCCCAAGCATTTGGACCATGCTCCTTTGCTTTCGCAGACACATTTGCAGGGAGCTGGATCACAAGTGGAGCAGGCAGGACTAGCACCGGTGCCCATATGGGATGCCAGCACTACAGGCAGAAGATCAGCCTGTTGAACCACTATACCAGCCTCTGTGGATTTTATAAAATTCTGTATTCCCTCTACCTTTTGAAATATGCATGTGCATGCTTTTTGAAATCAGTGAAACTGAAAACACAAAGCCTAAAAACCAGGAGGAGATGCCATACTCAGCACTGTTCCTGTCCATCCCAGCTATGTATGAAGCAACGCGGCATTGATTTCCAAGAGGCGGATCTGTGTCATTGGTACATCGGAGGTGCTGCCTGGGGTAAGGTGGAGAATGGAGATCCACGGAGGAAGGGAATCATTCCAGCTCGTAACCCTTCCCTCCCTTCCCTCTCTCGTCTGCTCACATCCAGTAGACGTTCACTGGGTGACAGAAAGAAGAAAATGACCAATCGTCATCCAGACTTGGCCTTTGGGGATCTTTGGCAAGGCTTAAAGGAGAACACACCAAAGGCTTTCATAGCAATCCTCTGTCCCGAAGTTAAAACCCACAAGCTCAATCCTGCTGTCCTGTGAATTCAGCGTGCGCTGTTTGGATGAGTTCTTAACAATGACATCAACACTTGATAAAATCAATGTGCATGTGACCAGTGGAGGCTATCTTGTCCCACTTCTGCCTCCTTCTCAGCAGGCTCTTGGGTGAATTACAAAAGGCCATGGGTCCAGGTCGAGGAGGGATGTAAGACAGTCAGGAGTGGTGGAGACTGTGGCTAACCAGAGAACCACAAACATGACCGCTTTGAGCAGCTGCTACTCACCATACCCTCCTCCGTTCCCCTCTTGCTCCAGTGGCCACCGTGAACACGCATGGCAATGTTCTCCCATTTCTCAGAGAAGTTGACAAATCTTCATTTCTGTGGGAAATTGCCTAGTTTTCCAATATTGACAAGAGCTTGTTGTTTTGAAGGGAAGAGAGCGCAGGTCCTTGTGTGTGCATGGGTGTGGCTGTCGAGCGGACAGTGCGCTGCCTGGGCTGGTGTGGAGGTCATTGCCGTGGTGCACCTCGCTGTCTGTTTTAGTCTTGGATTGCCCGCACATACTCCCCAGGGGGACGGGAACGAGGCGGAATCCTGTGCACCGCTGGGCAGCAGTTGCAGGCTTTCTGCTCTTGGCCACGCCCCAGGCAGCATACAGGGGTGCTCTAAAGGAAAAGGACATGGGCCTGCCTCCCTGCACTTGGGGAAGAAGAAAACTGGCCCGTGGACATGGGCATGGTAGGACCCAGCGTGTGAAGACACAAACTCTAGAAGGTGGTTTGTGTGGAATTAAGAGTTTCTGTCCTCGATGTGGAGAGCTGCAAGAGACTTCTGGCTTCAGCCTAGCACTGTGCTGGCCATTGTGGCCATCTGGGGAGTGAACCAGCAGATGGAAGACCGACATCTCCCTCTCCCCTCTCCTTCTCCCTTCCCACTCTCCCCTTGCAATTCTCACTTTCAAATAAATAAATCTTTAAAAACAGAAAAGAAAGTAGCCATGGACAGCAAGCAGAGCTGTGTTCTGATACAACATCCTTCCAGATAGAAGCGTGAATTTCCCATCACTTTCACATGTCTTAAAATCGTTCCCTCCTTATGATCTTTCTTTAACCACTGAGACATGCAAAACCATCCTTGGCTCATGGGTCATGCAAGCCAGGCAGCAAGCTGCACCTGGCCAGACTGATGTACTATAGGCACAAAGGAGACCCCAGAGTACCACTTCCTCCAGATCCCATCCTCTCCTCCCACCAAGCTAGCCATCCTCCTAAAACGTATTTATCCTTCCTGTATCCATCCATCCATCATCTTACTGCGTGAAGCCACATCTCAGCTGTGTGTTTTGTGGGTGTGAGTGGGTGATAGTGATGTGTGGGCTTTGGGGTTCCATAGGAAGAACATTACATCGTGCGTCCCCAGGGACTTGTTAAAAATCACAGATCACAGGTGCCTTTTGAGCCACCAGTGCAGATAATACCACGTCTATCTTCCTCTCTTCAATGTCAAGTTCTCTCTGCCCCTCCCCACCACCGTGCCCCCCTCCCAGTCTCTGGTCTTTTAGAATCTATACTTCCTCTTCATCTGTTTGTCCCTTCCTCACTGGGACATTGCCCTCAGCCACTCCAGCTTGTTCAGGTGACCTTTAGAATGACCCAGAGTCCAGTGTTTTCACTGGTAGGGTGGACAAGAGGCAAACACCCCGAGCAGGTGGGTGTACCCATGACGGGGGAGTGAAGCCTTGATTTCCATTCTTCATTTCCCTGGGATGCGAAGTTGAGCACATATTCATGCTGCCACAGAACGCGTAAGAAGGCTGGGTTGCAGCAGTCAGCTTCACTACTTAGCCCTCAGGGGAAGAGAACTCAGAATCGTGAGGAAGCCTGCATAATTAAAGAATAAATTATGTTGCCCTTTGTTTTCATCCAGGTACAAGGAAATGCTAGAACTAGTGATCTCACCCAGCCTCGCCGCAAACAGCCACTGCCCGGATAAACCCACGGGGGACGGAGCTGCTGCTGCCACTGCCGCTGGGCAAACACCAGGGGACCACAAAGGTAGGCCCTGGAGGGCATTGTGATGGGCAGTCCGTGCACTGCTGCAGGTTTCGGGAGGGACAGACAGGTGCACAGCATTTCTCAGGATGAGTTTCCTTGTCATGGCCGTGGAGGCCTCTGGACCAAGACGTGGGCACATGGCACCACACCCTCTCTCTCCGTCTGAGGGACTGGTGGGCTCTGCTCTCTCGCCCAGGCTCCAGGTTCAAAGGGTGCTGACCCCCCACCACAGGCCAGAGTCATGTAGTCTTCACCTCGTGGGGGCAGGGCAGGCTGTCAGTGGCAGGGCAGGAACTTGACTGGGTTGAAGCAGGCATCCAGGAAGTGAGACTGAAAGTTGTTTGAGATGTTGCTGGCAGGTGGAGGCAGCCTGACTAGTTCTGGCTGGGACAATTGCAGCTATTGTTTGGGGCGCTGTGCTGCAATGCCCAAGCAACAACTTTAACCCTTGATTCGGCCAGCCTTGGGGCTGAGATCCCAGGATGCTTTTAGGAACAGCCACCTTTCTGTGAGTCACTCTCAGCATCATGATGACTTTTCACCCACGTGCAGGGCAGGAGACTGGAGTAACCCCTTTAAGGTCCCGGACTTGGTGCAGAGAGTCCCCTATTCTAGCATGCTGGCCCACCTATGCCAGCCACCTGTGCCCTGTTTGGAAAGAGTCATCATCTTCTGTCTGGGGTTGAGCCCAAGTCGACTCAAAGCTATCTGTATTTCAGAACCAGGAATGATGGGAAAGGGAATCCAGTGGGAGATCCAGGTCTGAGCCCCAGCCCCTCTGTACCCAGCCAAATGAGCTTAGGCAATGAGCGTCGGTTCTCCCATCTGTCAAATGGGGCGTAATAAGGACTGGGGCTAGGAGCTGGGAGCCCCGTCTAGGTCACTCCGTGCCGGCATGCACCCTGCTAGTTGAGCTGTCACCTCTCCTGGTGTGCGCTAGCAGGAGTCTTAAATCAGAAGTGGAGCTTGTTGGACTTGAACTCAGGCATCTGATGAAGAATGTGCACATCACATGTGGCATGTTAACCCCTGGGTCAGATGCCTGCCTCCGGTCTGTTTTTAAGACAAATCAGTGTCCAGTCCTCAGGTAATGCATGCACACCTGAGTGCCCTTGACCGTGTCACTTCCTGGCCTACAGGAGGCCACTGTTGGATGTTTTGTGCGTGTGCTGTTGAAGACCCTTTTCCACAGAGCTACCAGTGTATGCATATGGATTTATATTATCTATGCAATGTTATGAAAATATGTGTGTGTGTACATTTACTATAGAAATTATAGTATACTTGGGGCCAGTGTTGTGGTGCAGTGGGTTAAGCAGTGATGCCGGCATCCCATATGAACACCTGTTCCAGTCCTGGCTGCTCCAGTTCCAGTCCACCTCCCTCTTAGTGAACCTGGGAGAGCAGTGGAGTTACGGCCCAAGTGCTTGGGCCTCTGCTATCCAAGTGGAAGACTCAGACAGAGCTTCTGGCCCAACCCCGGCCATTTGGGCCATTTGGGAAATAAATCAGCAGATGGAGGATCTGTCTTTCTGTGTCTCTCACTCTGTAGCTTTGGCTTTCAAACTAAATAGGTGTACATTACAGTCTTGCTGGGAAACAATTTGAAACACAAAAGCTGTTATCCTACATTTTCTCTACCTTGCTTTGTGTGGTCACGATATGCAGAAAGGATCCACTTCTGCCTTTGAAGTGCACACTTCCCCCAAGCCTGACCATGCCTCCTTTATTAAACCATCCCCCTTGGTTTGTTTCTGCTCTCACAGGCAATGCTGTGAGAATAACCTGTGACATACTACCATCTGAACATGTGCAGTGTCTCCTGGGCAGGTGCCGAGAACTCACCAGGCTGTGTCCTTGGGCCCCTTCCTCTTCCACTCCTTCTACTTCACCCCCGTCTCCTGTTGGGGCTGCCTGAGCTCCCTGCACAGAATGATCCTGTCATTTCTTCCCCGTCCCTCACTTAGCCCAGCAAGCTGCTGGCTGGGCCTACTGTTGGCTGTTGGGGCCCTGATGGAAAGCAAAGCCCACTCAGGGTGGGGAGGGCCTTGCTCTGCTCCCAGGGGCCTCCTGTGCCTCTCCCTACACAGCTCTCACCCCACAGCCCACATGGATGCTGTAGCCGTTGCTGCCTCACCCTGGCCCTCTGAGCCTTGGCCTTGTCTTCTGGGAAGTGATGGCTGGGTTTGTTGCCTTGTCTGTCTAGCAGACATGACGCTCTCAAACACCTGCTGTAGGTCAGGTCCCGGTGGAGGTGCTGGGAACCCACAGGGCTCCTCCCAGAGCTTCTGTCTAGTGCAGGTGGCAGGTACTAGAGGCCATCCAATAAGGACTCTCAGAGAAAGGTGATTCCACTGAACACACAAAGCAGGAATGTGGTAGACGTTGAGCGACACTGATGTCAACTGTATCTCCCCCTGCCCTCCACCAGGTACCTGTGAGGAGGCAGTTTCTGATCTGGCCTGAGACCCTGCATTTCTCATGAGCTCCCAGCTGATGCCCAGGCTGCAAATAAGCCAACCTCTTTGCTGGCCACACCTCAGGCTATCTTGGACCTTACTATGGGGCCAGGACCTGGCAATGTGCATTTCTACCTAGTCTGGCCAGGCTCCAGCCCTTGGCTATCTATTGGAATCACCTGGAAGGTGTCTTGGTTGTTGGTTTTGCATTGATTTTGGGGTATGGCCCAGGCAGGCAGTCAAGGTCATTATACACCCAGCGAGCAGAACCACCATTGTCAATGCTCAGTGCCTTCAGGACAAAGGTGGGTGTTTGTTCCTGGCTTTATACAGGGGCTCCTGGAAGTTCATGGGAAGTGGCCATTATCTTTCCATTCTATACTTCCCACAAATATTTCTGAAGCCCCCTCATGTAGATGTTTAAGCCCTTATTCCTGTTTAGCCTACAACCTGCTGGCTGAGTCATAGCTGATCCTTTGAGATTATTGATGGGTGGGTAGGTGAGGATGATGCTGAGCGATTCCAGGTAGCTGCAGTTACCTGGCTGTGAATCCTTGAGGAAGTTTCCCAGGCCATCGCTCTGCCACATTTTCTGCATCTGTAAAGGACAAGTGATGCATTATGACCTGAGAGCGATTTTCAGGATAATTGTGTGCAGTCCCTGGCTGAGGGAAACCAGGTGGAGAATGTCACCTGTGGTTCCTTCCCTTTCAAGGGAAAAATCGGATTTGAAGTCTGACCTGGCTTCTGGAAGGAGGGGTCACACACTGAACGGAGGAAGAGTTTGCTTTGCAGATGCAAAGCCGAAATCTCATTAAGTGTTTCCGGGAGAGGTGGAACCACCTTGATCTGGCCTGTGAACAGGCTGCTTGGCAGCTTCCCACAGCCCCCATCCCGGCGCCTCCCTCTGCCCTGAGCGTGGCCTGAGCTGCGGATGGAAGCTGGTGGATTTTGGTTCAGTCCATCCTGGCTAGGTTGAGTTGCCCAGAGCTGAGCCCAGGGCTGGTTCTGAGCCATGCCTCTGTGCCCCCTTCCCTGCCCAAGCCTGGCTCCACCCCCTGCTCAGCTCCTACCAGGGAGCATACCTCTGTGTGCAGTGCTGTAGTGTTAAGGAAACTGCTAATCCCCACTGTTCAAAGGCCCTCTGCTCACACACTCCCTGAGCTAAGTATGTTTGAGCCACAAGCTCTCCTCCAACCCTATCCTGCTCATATAGCTGGACTGCCTGCTTACTCATTGGTGTATAACACAGCTCCCTTGAAACAAATTTAGTGTTTCATATTAAAAGAGTTAGGTCATGACAGATAGCATGTGTCACTCCTCAACTGTCTACAACAGCCAGACTGGGCCACATGGAAGGCAGGAGCCCAGAGCTCCATCCAGGTCTCCCATGTGGGTGTCCTGGGACCCATGTACTGGAGGCCATCACCTGTTGTCTCCCAAGGAGCGCCTTAAAGAAGTTGGGCTAGCCAGGACTCGAACCAGGTATTCGGGTATGGATCCAGAGGTCCTGAACAGCATCCTAGTGGTTGTTCTGAACATCCATTCCTTAAATTCAATTTTAAAAAAGAGTTTATGTATTTGAAAGACATAGTGATAGAGATTCAGAAAGAGCCCTTCCATCTGCGGATTTACTCCCCAAACAGCTGCAACAGCCAGGACCAGAACATGCCAAAGCTAAGAGCCAGGAACTCCATTCGGGGTGTCCCACATGGGTGGCACACACCCAAGTGCTTGGGTTTCATTGCTGCCTCCCAGGCACAGTATCTGAAAGCTGGATCAGAAGCAGAGAGGCCGGGACTCAACCCAGCACTCTAACATGCAGTGTGAGCAT
This sequence comes from Ochotona princeps, assembly GCF_030435755.1. NCBI lineage: Eukaryota > Metazoa > Chordata > Mammalia > Lagomorpha > Ochotonidae > Ochotona > Ochotona princeps. The sequence goes on along the minus strand of NC_080853.1, from coordinate 9,183,585 downwards.
CTTGAGCGGTGACTTAACCCGCTGCACCATGACACCATTCATTTTAAAATGACATCCACATCCAAAACTGGAAAGTGACTTCAGTTGTTGTCTCATGAGTCAAGTACACGTTCTACTGCATTGTGATGATTTCCGCAGAAGAGCCTAAGTTTATGAGTCGTCGGGCCGGTACACCGTTGGATGTGCCTTCTTGTTCCTTTCTGTCCTCAGCACCAGCTGCTGAGCAGGGGGCCAGAAGGGGCACATCCTGCTGGGCTCCTAGGGTGAAGTGGAAATCACGGGCATGCAGGCGGGCTCGGGACTGACCCCACTTGTGGACACGCACCTTTCCCAGCAAAGACTGCCATGCGCCTTCTTGCTGGGTCTAGAAATCGTGTCATCTCACCAGGGATCAGTTAGAAGCTGCCCCCAGGGTCCGATTAGGCCACATAGCGGCAGAAGCTGCTGCCAGACTCATTAGCTTCTTAATCCTCCTGGGGAGAAGGGGAAAGAGGATGAAAGTTCGGATGGGGCTCAGGGAGTTAAGTAGCTTAAGCCTAGGCTCCCAGGAAAAGGGAAGGCTGCTGGCTCCTGTTGGGGGAGCAGTTCCTGCTTGGCTGTGGCTGCCTCATCTGCAGGTGGCAACTGCCCCATTTTCTCAGATGAGGGACGCTGAGGTTCAGCGAGGAGACAGGCACAGGCCACGTGGCTGTATGGCATTCCAGCTGGGATTAGAAGTTGGATCTGAGCCCTCCAGCCTACCTGCTTGCTTTGGAAAGAGCATTCAGGTTAACAAATGATGAGACTTGGGTTGTGGATGTGACCCCCAGGAGGTGCGTGGCAGACTCGTGTTGGTGTGCAAGTATGAGGGAGCCAGCTGTGTGTGTGCCCCCGTGTGAACGCCTTCACAGCACCCTCTCACTCACAGAGGTGCGTGCACACACTCCTTCCAGCTTTGCTAACCTGGGTCTCGGCTGTGCCCATTGACACAGTTGAACATCCTACTCCTCGACACTAAAATGCTGCAAAATCTGAATGTTTGAGTGTTAATGCAATACCACAAGTGGTAGAGTCCACACCAGGGATACTTTTGCTTTGTGCACACAATTATTTAAAAATAAGATTACCTGCAGACTATGTGAGTAAGAAACATAAATGGGACCGATGTTGCGGTGCAGCACACTATGCTTTCCCTTGCCTAATGACACCCTGTATCAGAACAAGTTCAAGTTTAGCTTCTCTGCTTCTGATTCAGCTTCCTACTAATGTGCCTGGGAGAGCAACAGAGGATGGCCCAAGGATGTGGACACCTTCCACCCACATGGGAGACCTTGATAGAGTTCAAGTTCCTGGCTTTGGCCCAGTTTTAGCTGCTGATCCATTTTGGGGGGGAGGGGTGTGAAATAAGTGTTTCTCTCTCTCTCTCTCTCTCTTTCATTCTGCCTTTAAATATATAAATAAGTCTTTTTTTAAATCAGCATAGATTAATCTTGTGTTCAGACTTAGAGCTATCCCCAAGCTGTCTCATCACACATAGCCAAGTACTCCAAATCTGAAACTATTCAAAAACCAGCAACACTTCTAGGGACAGGCATTTCAGAGAATGGGTACTTGCTCTGCATTTGAGCAACTTGTGAAGTGGAGCTGTATGGTGATGTTTTATGCCTGTTGCCCAGGTGGCTGGGGTGAGGAGACAGACTCAAAGTCTGGGTAGCCTGCTGGTCTCTGAGGAACTAGCTGAAATGCAAGTTGGGCTGACAGGTTCCCTTCGTTAGGGGAGAGGGGAGAAGGGACTGGCAGGTGCATCACAGCATATTCAGTCATAAATACATCTTCCCGCATCTGTCTGGGATCCTGCAGGGAAGCCACATTCTGAAGGATGACACCCCCACCAGTGCCCCCCACCCCCGAGACAGCGTGCTTGTGAAGCTCTGCCCTGGCCAGCACCTCTCCTGGCTCTCCTGTCACTTGTCTCCTGCAACTGGTTGGATACCATGTGTCCCATGAGAGGCACCTGCCTCAGGAGCTCAGACCAAGAGCATTCTCCCTCGAAGTCCTGGGGCCAACCCCACCTGAACCTCCTGCACTGGATGTGAGACGGCCTCATGGGAAGAAAGGACATAGATTTTGGACTGTCAACGCTGATAGAAGCTGGGCAGCTAGGGCTCTTGGGAATGCCAGGGCTCCCCTTCCAGGAGTGGAGGTGGCACAGCCTGGCTCAGACCCCCCCATGGTGTTGCTTCCTGGTCATGTGGCACAGCTCATGCACATTCTTTGCTTGGCCCCAGTTTCCCAATCTGTACAGTGGGTGCAGGAATGGGTGCCATGCTGATGTATCGAGATGCCGTGTGTGTTGTCTGGCGCAGAGTACCCAAAAACACAGTTCGCCCAGGCAGGGATCTGGCCCCCTGTGGGAGGAGAGGGCTAAAATGTTGCTCCTTGGGTAAGCTGTGGCAAAGAACATTCCAGCGTGTGCAGGGCACCACCCTGACAGCTACAAACCGCACATTTTTCTCTCCCCCCAGGCCTCCCCAGATCGGCTCCTCCCAGCGTGTCCCAGTTCTTGGCAAGGTGGGTCTGCTGCACACTCCCTTGCTGCACTCCGGGAGGGTGGAATGAGGGCTCACAGGTGCATGCACTTACTGGGGCGCAGCCCTGAGCAAGTGACTCTGCCTCCTTGGGACTCAGTTTCCCCACGTGAGAAAGAGGGTGGTGTGCTGCTGCCCAGTTCACGAACGGAGCAACAACCCAGGCCAGAACGCCTTAGAACTCGGCCCGGAGCCATGTTCTGGGCACGCTTGCTGTGGTTGGCTTCCTTCTCCTCTTGAGTCTGCTCTTTATTGAGAAGGTTTATTTTATGAGCTTAAGAGGCAGAGTGACAGAAAAGGAGAGACAGATCTTCCATTTGCCAGTGTCCCCCAAATGCTCCTAACAGCCAGGGCTGGGCCAGGCTGCAGCGAGAAGCCTTGAACTTCATCCGGGTCTCCCATGTGGGTGCAGGGGCCCATGCACTTGGGCCAACCTGCACTGCTTCCCAGGCCACTAATGGAGCTGGAGCAGAAGCAGAACAGCCAGGGCAGGAGATGCGCATCACAGACGTGTGGGTGCTGTTTCCAGTTTTGCCTTTCTTCGTCCTTGCTAATCTGTTGCTATACCTCAGTTCCTCCTTCCCTTCCTCCCTGCCCCGCCTCCCGCTCATTCTCTCTCTCCTCTCACCTTTTCTCTCCACTCTGCAGTTCACACATTTCACCACTAGCACCGCAGGGAGCCAGAACTCTACCTCCAGGGCCTCTCATTTTCGGTCCCTGCCATGAGCACGAGGACAACTGGGACGGTGGAGCTGAGCCGCAGGCAGGGCTCGCAGGGGCGGCAGGGGGGCTGCTCTAAAGAGGCAAAACCCGTGTTAAGAATGAGCCCTCCCTTTCCCCCCCACCCCACTGTTCAAAGAACTAAACTAGCAGCATCCCATGCTCTCCCCTTCATGGGAGCAAGGTATCCTGAACAGTCTTCTGAAAGCTGAAATAGAGGGCCTGGTGCCAGCGCTTTAGATGCAACACCACATGGGCACCACTTTGAGTCCCGGATGCTCCAGCTTGCAATGTAGCCCTTTGCGATTGTGTCTGGGAGAACAGTGGAAGATGGCCCAAGTGCTTAATGGAACTCCTGGCTTCAGCTTGACCCAGCCCGGGGTGTTGTGGCCATTTGGGGAGTGAACAAGTGGACAGAATCCATCTCTTTATCTGTAACTCTGTCTTTCAGATAAATAAAATATTTTAAAAATTACAAAGCTGCGGGGGTCTAATAATAAAGGCAGCGTCTGTTAGGACAGACATCCAGGGTGAGCTAGGCTAGGCAGCAGTAATCAACAGACCACAAACTTGGTTCCTCATTTGCATAAAGTTCACGTGGGTGGGCAGACCCCTCGGACAGCCCTGCTCCGTGAGCCGACTGGGGGTCCAGGGTGCTCCCGCTTGACTCTGCTGCCTCAGCCCCTGCGCTCCGCACTTGCTGCCCAAAGAAAAGGCAGAAGGCCAGATGTTTGCATCAGCTCAGCTTGGGTGTGGCATAAGGCCCAACTGCCCACAGGCTGTTGGTCAGCACCCAGGCATGTGGTCAAGTTGCAGAAGAAACAGAACCACATAACCAAGCAGAGGAAAATGACACAGGATTCGAGGGACCCCAAGGATCGTCTGTCTGTCTGTCCTGGGAGAGTAACTGCAAAGAGAGACAGCAGTGCTGACAGTAGTGCAAGGGGGAGGGGATGCTGAGCTAAGCTCAGAGACTTAAATCCTCTCTCCTTCCACACAGGCCTGGCCCACGTGTCCTGCCCAGCCCAGCGTCCTCAGCCATGGCGGCCTACGGCCAGACACAGTACAGTGCGGGCATCCAGCAGGCTGCCCCCTATGCAGCTTACCCGCCTCCCGCACAGGCCTACGGGATTCCCCCTTACAGTGAGTACCATCTGCCCTGCTCCTTCTCCTGCCCTAGTGCCCCAAGACCGCAGAGCGACAGACACAGCCACTGAATTAGTGCACTTTCAATGCACTTTCAAAAAGGTCTGTTATGGTTGTCAGAATGAGAAATGTAGCCCATGCTGGCTGAGGGAAAATGAGAAGCTGGGACATCAGGTGTGGGTGAACCTAGGGGATCAAATGGCATGGGAAGGGATCTGGTTCATTCCATCCTCGAGAGCGTTCTGCTGAGCTGGCATTGCTCCTGCAGGCCACAAGGATGCCCACCAGCTCTGCATTTGTAGCTGGCAGCTTGGCACCTTGAATGTACGAACCCTTCCTCCCCAGTCCATCCAACAGAACCCACATATTGGCCCAGACTGGGTCACGTGACAGCGTTAGAGCATGGCAGGTAGGTGGCTGGTGTGCCCAGATGACACCTACGGGGAGGGCAGAAAGGGACAGAGTGGAGGTCAGAAGAATGGCTGCTGGGGAGACCACACCAGACCTCCCAGCCTTGACTGTGGACCGTCCTGCTGAGCGCTGAGGAGTACAGGGAGCCAGCAGATACCACCCGCCCCACCTGTATCACCACCCTGAATTATCTCCCTGTTTCACTCCCTGCAAACCCTGGCCTCCAGGAGAAAGAAATAGATAAATGTTGGCAAGCCTGTGTGTGATTCCAAACACTGAAGACAATGCCCGCCCCTTTCTGAGCCTCAGCTCCCAAGGCGCACAGTGGGGCCGATGGTAAGCCCAACCCTCCCAGGTGGTTAATGCAAAGACTGGACAGCATCATCAGTGCCAAGAGCTGATTCGCTTTCCTGCAAAGGTGTTCTACTTGCTGGGCCATCCAGTCCCTGGCACAGGGACCCAATTTTACCGTTGAAGTGTGAAAACAGTATGTCCACAGATAGGTGTGTCTGTGTTCCAGGAAAGCGTAATCTATACATGCAGGCAGTGGACCAGACACCATGTGGGGCCCAGCTCACAGGATTCTTAGCCCCAAGACATGCCCAAGGAGTGGCGCTGTGTCACCATGCCTGTGTCACTGGGTAATGACAGGGGGATGAAAAGCCATCTGGCACGCTAGGCTGTGCCCAAACAAGCAGTGTTTGCTCATCGTCTGGCCAGATCTTGCCGAGTCTTGTCGGGACACTTCTGTCATTGCTGTTTGATGTAGGGGGGAGAAATACCACAATGGAGCAAGCCTGGGACAAGGGCGTCCAGAGCACCATATACTCCTTGTATCTGCTCTGGTTCAGGAAGGGCGCTGCAGCAGCTGGGCTCCAACCTTGCGCGAGGCGGCTTGCCTTTCTTCCCAACTCCATGTTCGTTACAGCCCTGCCCTTCTTTCTGTAGGGGTCAGCAGGTGAGAGACAAGGTCAGCAGGATGTTTTTTAAGATTTATTTATTTTTATTAAAAATGCAAATCTGCAGAGAGAAAGATCTTCCTTCCGCTGATCCACTCCTCAAGTGGCCACAATGACTGGAGCTAAGCCGAACAGAATCCAGGAGCCAGGAGCATCCTCTCGGTCTCCCACATGGGTGCAGGGTCCCAATGCTTTGAGCCATCCTCTATTGCTTTCCTCGGCCACAAGCAGGGAGCTGGAAGAGAAGTAGAGCATCCAGGACACAAACCAACACCCATATGGGATCTCGGAGCGTGCAAGGCTCAGATTTAACGCTGAGCCATCATACCAAGCCCAGGATTTTTTTTTTCCACAGAGCCAGCAGAGCCAGACAGCAAGCACTGTTGTCTTGGCAGGCCATACAGCCCCTGTCATACCTGTGCTCTCAACCCTGAGAAAGAACCCAGGAGGATGGAATTTGTCTTCAGCTCTCTCACACTGGCAAGGGACAAAAACATACAGTTTTTGTCCTTGTTTTAACGTCATTTATATGAAAGGTAAAATTATAGAGAGGAGACAGAGATCTTCCATCCATTGGCTCACTCTCCCAGATGAACACAATGGCTGGGGTTATGCCAGGTCAACGCCAAAACCCAGGAGCTTCTTCCAGGTCTCCCAAGCACTTGGAACCACCTATAGCTGTTCTCCCAGACTCATGAGCAGGGCACTGGACCAGAAGTAGAGCAGCCAGGATCAAATCTGTATGCACATAGGATGTGGGTGATGCGGGTGGCAGTTTAACCCACCTGCCGCATCACCAGCTTCACAGCAGGAGGCACACACGCTGTGCATTCTTTTGCAGCCTGTGTTTGCACCCGTCCCATCATTAGACCATTAGAATTTGTCCCTAGCTGTGCACATAGCTCAAACTCATTCATTGCCACTGCTGTGTAGTATTCCATTATTTGTACCACAACTCACCGACCCATTGTCCTCCAGACGGTCAGTTTAGATCTGAAATTTGTTGATTTCCAGTTATTTAGGATGCTGCCATCAACATCTTGGTGCATTTCTCAGGGACAGAAACCCCAGAGTAGGATTTCTTGGTGGCAGAGCACATGTGTTCTTCCTGGAGTAGTGGTTAATGTTTCTGCCGTCTGTGACTATGTAACAAACCTCCCTGTAATGTATTAGCTGGAAGCAGCCGGATACTGGAGGGGAAAAAATTGGAAGCTTTTGTTTCACCCACTTTCCCCCATGCCTCGACCCTCTCCACCCTCATCAGTGGGCCTCATGGGCATACATCCTTTTCAACTATGTAAACATCATCAAAAATAAAAATTTTTAAAGAAAACTAAAGCAGCAAGTAAGCTGCGAACAACACGAGGAAGGAAAAGAATGGAGTGATACAGAGGGGACAAAGATCTTGGGAAGAGGATTTATGCTGAGAAATTGGAGAGAAGACCTCAGCCTAGGAAGGAAGGGAGAGGGTGCGCTCCAGGCAGAGAGTAGCATGTGCAAAGGGCCTGGGGCCAATATACTTGTAGATTGTGTCTATTTTAAGGCAAACAATACAGATACCTTTGGTGCAGCCATTCTGTTTCTCTGTCCAACTGGGACAATGCTGGGGAGAAGGGGGACATTCCCTCTTGGGTTATGATACTGAAAAGCAATCCACCTCCATCCATCATCAGGGTACCAACTGAATATTCCAGATTTTGGATTTCTGTTCAGCCACTGATTTAGATGTGAGCGGCTGAGTCCACAGCTTGAGCAGAGTAAGGCTCCCAGGGGGACAGTGAGGTCAGAACGATGAATGGAGCCAGATGTGAACTAATCTGAAGCCAGGAGTTTCTTCTGGATCTTCCCACATGGGTGCAGGGTCCCAAGGCTTTGGGCCATCCTTGACTGCTTTCCCAAGCCACAAGCAGGGAGCTGGATGGGAGCTGGGGCTGCCGGGACACGAACCAGTGCCCATATGGGATCCTGGCACTTGCAAGGCAAGGATTTATCCCCTATGCCATTATGCTGGGCCCCAGATTTCCATTTCTTTAAAAGTATGCAAACCAAGCAGAATGTCCATAGGTTAACTTCAGGTTTTGGACAATTCCTAATTTGGAAGCTGCTGAAAGTGTGTCCTGTTTTTGACTCAGTAACTCTCCTGTAAGTGACAAGCCAGCCTCCTAATCATGCATCCTTGGTGCTTCTTTCTTCTCCATCCAAGGCATCAAAACAGAAGACAGTCTGAACCATTCCCCCAGCCAGAGTGGATTTCTCAGCTATGGCTCCAGCTTCAGCACCGCGCCCACTGGACAGAGCCCATACACCTACCAGATGCACGGTCAGTGGTGTGGCAGCCCCCTCTCTGCGCCCAAGGCCTGAGTCAGGTGTCCCTCCATCCCCTTGGTCTATTTAGCAGATTGACTGAGCTCCTACCGTGTGCCAGGGTTCATCTCAAGTAATGAAGTGGTGGTGGTGGAGAAAACAGATGTAAGAGCTGCCTTTATGGCAGGGGATGTGTCTGATACTAGACAAGTCACCTGCTAGACCAGATGGTTTGGGAAAAGGTTGCTTTCAATGAAGCAAATAAATCTGGTATTTGGACAATGAGTGAGGAGTAGGTGGGAAGTTGAAAGAGGTGGATGTGTAACTTTTTTTTGAAAGATTAATTTATTTTTGATGGAAAGTCAGATATACAGAGAGGAAGAGAAACAAAGAGGAAGATCTTCCATCCGATGGTTCACTCCCCAAGTGGCCGCAATGGCTGGATCTTAGCTGATCTGAAGCCAGGAGCCTGGGAACTTCATCTGATCTCCCATGTGGGTGCAGGGCCCCAAGGCTTTGGGCTGTCCTTGACTGCTTTCCCAGGCCTCAAGCAGGGTGCGTGCTGAATGGGAAGTGGAGCTGCCAGGACACGAACCAGTGCCCATATGGGATTCTGGCATGTGCAATGTGAGGACTTAGCTGCTAGGCTACCGTGCCAGGCTCGAGTGTGTAACTTTCAGTCACCAGGGAGGGTTGTACAAAAAGACCTGGTACAGGCCTATGGGTGAGGTGGTGCCAGCCTCGTGCCCTCCGCCCCCAGGGGAGAGCACTATAGGCAGAAACAGCCAGTGCAAAAGCCGATGGAGGGAAGTGTCTGGATGCATGTGAGGCGGAGAATGGTGTCCAGGGAGTCGAGCAGGAAGGGCTTGCGGCAGGAGGTCTGTTGGAGGGAGCAGAGCTGAGCTGCACAGAGTCCTGAGGGACACGAGAAGGTGGCTGGTGCTCACATGTGATGGCACGGCAAGTCCACTGAGAAGAACTGGAGGAAGGCAGCATGGAAGGGATGGTGTACAGGTAGGGGACGTCGCTGCTCGTTGTCCCAGGCCTCGCACAGAGCTTGGCAGGGGAGGAGAGGCTTCAGTGCCTCCCCAAGCCCCTTACCCCAAGGAGCTGGCTTGCTGCGTTCCTCTGTCGGCCTCCACCCCTTTGCTGCATTCTGGTGCCCACTAGGTGGCATGTTGATGGGGGTGCTGGATGCTGAGGGCTGCTGGGGAACCTGTGGCGAGCCCCATCCCTGTGTTAGGTATGCCATCTGATAACAGAAGGCCACTGAGAGTCTTGCGAAGTCAAATGCCAAGGTGGAAAGATGTTGACAAGGAGTGGCCTGATGAGTGATCGCACGTTTCTTTGTAAAATCAACTACTTGGGAGCATCTTTATCTTCTTTCTTAAGGACAGCAGAGAATCTCCAGAGTACATGTAGGGGAAAGAGTGATGGGCGATCATGTCTGGCCTGAGAGTGCCTTTTGTGTAACAGTCTGGGTCGGAGCTGGTGGGGGAGCTGTCAGCTAATCATGACCAAGCACTGGGGGCCAGGTGACGTCACACGGACCGTCTCATACCATCCCTGTGATGAAGTACTGTTACTGGCCGGATTCCCCTATTAAAGAGAGAAATACAGATGTGAAAGCAAAGACGGATGGGCCCAGGGTCAAGATAAGGAGTTCAGATGGTACCATGGGCACACTAGCACTTGGGCTGTGCTGTTTCAGGAAGGCCTGGGGGGACCGAACCTTCCAGCTCCCCACAGTCAATGCCCTCGGATGCGCCGTCTCCCACCGCCTCTGCTCCTATCATTGCCTCCCTCTCCCTGACAGCACCCCTCTGAGTATACAGGCTCCCACTGGCACCAGTCCCAACAATAAAGACTGGTGAGGACAATGAATTTGAATTTGCATTTGGATTCCTCACAAGTCAGTTTCTGTCTGGATTTTTAAAAAACGTGGACAAGCCGCCTCTGAGTTTCTAAGGCCAGAGGGGTCAAGCAGCACACAGACCCCTGCCCCAGTTGCATAAAAAGTGACTTCAGGAGCAGTAGCTCCCCTTCATTCCTTCATTCCATATGATTAGGCATGAGTTTTACACCTGACACTTTTTGGTTTTGGAAGGCAAAGTTAGAAGGAGAGACAGGGAGATTGTCCACTGGTTCCCTCCCCAAGTGACTGCAAAGGTCAGGGCTGGACCAGGCCTAAACCAGGAGCTTCCTCATCTCCCACATGGTGCAGGGTTCCAAGTGCTGCATCAGCAGGGAGCGGGATCAGAAGTGGAGCAGCCAGGACTCTCACCGACACCTGTATAGGATACTATTGTCACAGCAGCGGTTTAACTCACTATCCATAGTGCCGGCCCCAACACGTGACTCTTAGTTTTTTTAAGATTTATTTATTTTTATTGGAAGGGCAGATTTACAGAGAGAAAGAGAGGAAGAGAGAAAAAGATCTTCCATCCACTGGATCACTCTCCAAATGGCCACAGCAGCCAGGATTGAGCTAATCTGAAACCAGGAGCTTCTGCTGGATCTCCCATGTAGGTGCAGGTTCACAAGGACTTGGACCAATCCTCCACTGCTTTTCCAAACCATAAACATGGAGCTAGATGGGAAGTGGAGTTTCCATGACATGAACCGTGCCTGTGTGGGATGCCGCACTTGAAAGTGGAGGATTAGCCTGTTTAGCCACAGAACTGGCCCCCACTTGGCACTTTTCAACCCACTAACAGTGAAAAAAGATAATCAATTAAAATAATAAATTCTTAGTAATCAATTAAGAAAGATGTTTATGTGTTTTAATAAGGCTGAAGGCAAGCAAGCAGGACTGTGAGTGGGGAAAAGTGGAGATCATTAACCCCCCGGGTTACAGACCTGAGTGAGAAAAAGGATGCAGCCACCTGCTGAGCTGGAGACAGGCCCAGGCATCAGGGACAGGACCAGAGGGCCTCAGGCAGGAGAGGCCCCAGGGCCAGCAGATGCCCAGCCACTTGGGACTCTCAGGCAGAAGGAGCAGCTGGAGGGGAGTCTGGGCCCTCCCCGCACCCCTGACCAAAGAGTGATCCTATTTCTTCCAAGCTACATGAGGCAGACACTGTCAGCCCTGTGTTACAGATCATGAGAGCTCCCCCAGGAGGAGGGGTTTCTCAGGGATGAGCCTTGGCCTGGCCCACACCCGCCGCAGCATTACCACCAGACATCTCTTGTTCTGCTCCCGCTCCACCAGGTCCTTTCGTTAGCATCCTCGGGGCCCAGACGCCAGTGGCAGCAGCCGGCCTGCGTCCTGGTGAACAGCCTGTACTGATGCCGTTGCCCGTGAACTGCTCTTGAGACGGCCCAGGCATCCTGCAAGCCTCAAGTATTTTTCTCAAGCACGAACACAGAACACTGTGGTCAGAACCTAAGTTCTTTTCCTCTCTTAGGACAGGATTCTGTAGACACCAAAAGGACCTATATGGGCCTGGCCTGGTAGCCTAATAGCTAAAATCCTCGCCTTGCATGTGCTGGGATCTTGATTGTGTCCCTGCAGCTCCCTGCCTGTGGCCTGGAAAAGCAGTTGAGGACAGCTTAATTGGAACCTTGGGACCCTTCACCCATGTGAGAGACCTGGAAGAAGCACCTGGCTTCCGATCAGCTCAACTCCAGCCATTGTGACTTCTTAGGGAGTGAATCAGCAGATGGAAGGTCTTCTCCGTCTCTTCTCTCTGTGTGTCTGACTTTCCAGTGGAAATGAATAAATTAAAAAAAAAAACTTATGTAGGGCATACATTATCATTTTACAGATGGATAAACTGAGGCACAGCCACAGAGTGACTAGTGTAACCTAGCTAATTCCAGAAACTTCTACACAGCAATTGCTTGCAAACTGCTCAACACCGCCCAACTGGGGAATCTGGTGTTTGGATAACAGTGCCCTTCCCCAGAACGTACAATAAACATAAAAGAGACAAGTTTGTAACACTCGTTCATCCTTGGTATAGTTGTTGTTTCTTTAAGTTCATTCCAGGAATTTTTTAAAAAAGATTTATTTATCTTTATTGCAAAGTCAGATATACAGATAGGAGAGACAGAGAGGAAAATCTTCATTCTGTTGACTCACTTCCCAAGTGGCCGCAACAGACAGAGCTTAACTGATCAGGAGCCTGGAGCTTCCTCCAGGTCTCCCACGCGGGTGCAGGGTCCCAATGCACTGGGCCGTCCTCAACTGCTTTCCCAGGCCACAAGCAGAGAGCTGGATGGGAAGTGGAGCTGCCGGGATTAGAACCGGCGCCCATATGGGATCCCAGGGTGTTCAAGGTGAGGACTTTAGCCGCTAGGCCACGCCGCCGGGCCCTGTTAATGCATTCTTTACTGCCTAAAACTTTACCCGTTTCCAGGGTCCGATTCAGTGGTTCTCATTATTGTCACAGTTGTGTAATCTCACCCCTGTCTTGTCTCATGTTTCCATCACCCCAAAAGAAAACCTTATGCCAATTATCAGTCCCTCACTGCCTTCCCCCACTCCCTCCAAATACATGGCTTTTGCAAGGAGAAGATAGCGTTAAAAGTGACTCCTCTTCGGCAGTGCCTGAGTCCAGACATCCTCCGAAGCCTGCCTCCCACCCTCAGCGATGGCTGGTCCGCTTCCCAGCTGCTCCTTGTCACTGGTTTCCGTTTTGCGGACGTGACTCCATGTCGGGCTCTTCACGACCGCAGAGCTCTGGGTTCATGGAACTGCTTAGATCCCTAGCTGGTTGTTTTCGCCACATTTACAAACTTCTCGGTGAATATTTCTTCGAGTACTTTTGGCCTGCCTCACCCCGATCCTGTCATCAGCAGGAGTCTTACTTGACCAGTAGCTAAGCTAATCTGTTCATTACACCAGGCAATTTCTGTCTTCTCCATGGTGTTCATTTCCAGAAGGCTGATCTGGGTGGTTTTTTACTGTTTTCTGTGTTTTAACCTGACAATCCTGGCTCTCTGGATGCCAGAAGAGCCAGGATGCACCTGTGGTAACAGCCTCACCGCCGGCCCTGATGGCTCTCTCATCTCTGTGTGACCTACCCTTAGATTCTCCTCCTCGTCTCTGGACACTGCTGGCCAGCTTTTCTGCATGACTGGTAGCTGGTGATTGGGTGCCAGCCATGGATGGCACCTTGTTAAGTGCTGGCTATTGCACATTCCTGCAAACGTGTTTAGTCTTGTCCTGGAATGTGTTTTATGTCTGTTTTTAAGATTTATTTTTGGGCATGGTGTGGTAGTCTAGTGGCTAAAGTCCTCACCTTGCATGCACCAGCATCCCATATGGGCATCTATTCATACTCCAGCTGTTCCATTTCCCTTCCAGCTCCCTGCTTGTGACCTGGGAAAGCAGTAGAGAATGGCCCAAAGCCTTGGGACCCTGCACCTGTATGAGACACCCAGAAGAAGCTTAAAGCCACTTGGCAGTGAATCAGCAAATGGAAGATCTTTCTCTGTCTCTCTTTCTCTCTGTAAATCTGACGTTCCAATAAAAATGAATAAATCTTTCAAAAAAAGGCATCCTTTAAAAAAAGATTTATTTATTTTTATTGGAAAGGAGATCAGATATTTATGGGCGACTAAGAGAATGAGTTCCAGGCCAGTGGTGACTTGGAGAGCCCCACTGGGTCCACCCCTCAAGTCTGTTTTGTCAGGGAGCTGTGTAGCAGGGATCTGAGTGGCGGCCTGAGCTTTCTGCCCAGGTGCAGTTTGGTGGCCGCCTCCTGGGGAGATCATGTCCCTGTTTGTCCTTGCAGACTGTCGCAGCATAGCCAGTTCTGAGCCAGCTGCCTCTGCCTAGTTTCACCATGTCGGTCAAGGCAGAAGCTGGGTTGTGCTGGCCCTGATCGGGGTCTGGGTGTGAGTCAGCAAACACTTTGCCCACAGGAACATGGGCAAGCTTCCCTGGTGCACGCCAGCGTCAGGTTGCACCGTCACCTTGTCCAAATGGGGTGGTGGGCTGACCATGTTGTCCTGGAGCTGCAGTCTGGGAGACCCAAGGCTGACGGAGGTACAGCAGCCACGTTCATGGCATGTCAGCGGTGCTGCCGCTCACCTCCAGAAGCATCTGGAGGAAGGAGTTGGGGAGAGCCCGAGAGCCCAGAGGACAGCTGGGGACAGGAGAGAGGTTAGCTCCTGGCAGTTCCTAGAGATGGTGCTGCTGGTGGTGGAGTGTCCTGTATCCATCTCACTGGCTTACAGCCGGCCATCTCCTCTCTGTGTGCTTTTGGGGCTGTTCTCAGTGTGTGTGTGTACAAAAGCAAGGGATGATCTTCTCAAACCCTAATTACCGCCTCCACACATCCACCCAGAGGCAATCAGCCTTGGGCTACACAGTTTGTAACTTAGAGCAGATGGAACTTCAAAGATCAGGTGGTCCAGGGGTATGCCAGCCTGACTGCCTTTTAGGCCCGCACCACGGGGACCTGCGGAGAACTCCTGTCCCCAGTGTTGGTGCATGCTCACAAGCTTCTGCCTGTGCAGGACAGCCTCATCCTCCACACCTAGCACCTGCCTGTTGGTGTGTACATCCTGTTTCTCAAATGCTGTTGTGTTGGTTGATGTGTAATTGTATGTGTTGAGAGAGACAGAGTGCTTCCATTGGCTGGTTGACTCCCCAGCCTCCCCAACAGCATCAGGCTGGGGGGTGAAGTCAGGAGCCAGGCACTGTAACCAGGTCTCCCCCATGGGTGGCAGGGACGTGCTGGAGCCCTCACTGCTGCTTCCGGGATCTGCATCAGCAGGAAGCTGAGATCAGAAACAGAGCCAAACGGCTTGGCATGGGGCACCCAGAGGCATCTTGATGCTGTGCCAAATGCCCACCCCAGTTGCAACTGTGTTTTCCTAGTGCTTCCTCTATGCACTTGCGTGTTGTGTGTGTGTATGTTTCCTCCCACCCAGGGAAATTTCTGGATTCTTATAGACAAGCTCTTGCTAGGCATCGTAAGTTGCCTTTGGTATTTTTCACTAACACATCTTGGCATTCTTTCAAAGTCAGGGTAAAACACTCAGCTTTGTCAGTTACCTGGCTGCCTGGTACTAACTGCACAGGGCATCCCAGACACCTGCCTTTGATACCCATCCCCGCCACCCACTGGCAGATAACACACCTGGGGGGCCTGATCGCCTCATCTGAGACATGGAGATCACAGCAGGAGCTGTTGGGGAACTGGATGAAACTTAGGACATGCATTTCTGCCTCTTCTGTAAATTATCTCAGTGAGTGTGTGCAAAAGCAAGGGATGATTTCCTCTAACCCTGATTACCGCCTCCACACATCCACCCAGAGGCAATCAGCCTTGGGCTACACAGTTTGTAACTTTAGAGCAGATCAGAACTTACCATTCTGCAAAGATCAGGTGGTCCGGGGGTATGCCAGCCTGTCTGCCTTTTATATATATATTATATAATATATATATATATATATAGATTCTAATCTCGTTTTCCATGAACTCTTGGAAACCTCTGGGACTTTATCCGACTATTCCACCTTTGGCAGCTCTGCTGCTTCAGCTAGGACAGTAGAACCTCCAGGGATTGTTTGCGAGAGAATGAGGGTTTGTGAATCACCTAGAACACTGCTGGGTACATCTACACTGACTGCAAGCTCTTGGCTTTGAGAAATTCTGTGACTTTTTCTGGGGAAGAGTTAGCTGTGAGGGTAGCTGAGGACTCATCATATTTTTGGTTACTGGAGGCCAAAGGAGTAGATGGCCTTGAAGCAGCAGGTACTACCACCTCCCTAAGGTAACCCAGACTCCGAAGATTGTTCTATCTAGAAAGGGATCATCTAGACCAGGCATTTTTTTCTGTAAAGATGCAAACATGAACTGTTTTAGGCTTTTCAGAATATCCAGTCTCTGCTACTGTGCCATGAGCATTGCCGTGGGTGGTACACGCAAAAACAAGTGCAGTGGCTATGTTTCAATAGAGCTTCACTCACAGAACAAGTGGCCAACCCCCCAGCCACACTTGGCAGCTCCTGCTCCTGGCGGATCTAGCTGATCCCACACCCGGGTCAGGTGAGTGGATCGTAGCTGCCATTGGTACTGCTGCCAGCACTGAGCCGTGCAGATGCCCTAGTGCCCAGCTTGGAATTCTGCCCCTTCTCATGGGCACACAGTCAGCGATGGCTTGAGTTCAGAGTGGCGATGGCCATACTGCTTCAGGCCAGAACACCCCAAGAGCCAACAGAAACCCTCCCAGGGCTTGCCTTTCTCCTGGCCGTGCTCACACTGGGGGTGCTTCTCTGTCTGGTGCCCCTCCACCAGTGGGCATCACCAGGAGGCAGTAGCCTGCTTTGGTATTAAGCCACTAAGTTACTGAAATAGTTTGCCACCACAGCACACTATGACCTGCCTGTGTGGCTTGGTGGCAAGAGACGAGTGAAAATGACACTGAGACTCATCGGCCATGCCTAGAGGACGCCACGCCCCTTCCGGTTCCCTGTCCGTGTAGGAGGAAGCAGGTCCCACACTGGTGTGTCTTCATTATCTCCCTTATCCCCACACACACGCGTTTTTAACAAAATGAGAGCAAGCCCCAAGTCTAGGGTCTCAGAAGGCAACACCTAGTCAAGTGAACTAAAAACTTTCATTTGCAGCTAATTTATATGCAACTGATTTTTCTGGTCAATGGCGAGTGATATTGATTTTCTATTCACGATACCGATACGGAGCGTTCTTTTCCAAGATACTCAGGTAAAAACCATGAGAGATTTTGCAGCTTTTATGGCTTTAGGACAAAGCGTAGCCTTATGGAACTCTGAGTCCATTTGAAGTACATTTTAGGGAAATGTTCATGAAAGTGAAAGTGGTCTGCAGCTGAGGGGAGGGGAGGTGCACAGTGTGACAGCAGGAAGATGAGTCACTCTAGTTCAGTGACTTCCTTCTGTGGACCTGGAAGTGAAGGTTCAGGTCACACCCAGCTACAGGGGCCCTGGTGTCCCTGGTGGCAAGGCTGTCCTGGTCCCTCCCCATCATCCCGTCCCCACCCAAAATGGAAGAAAATCGATGAGAGCCAACAGGAAGTTAGAAGCATTATCCGTATTTATTTCCTAGAAGAAAGTGAGTTTCTATCTCATGGAGCTTGAGGCTCAGAATCTGAAATCCCAGTATCAGCCAGGCTGGAACCTTCTGGAATATCTGGGGAAGAATCTTCCACGCTGCTGTTCTAGCTTCCAGCAGTGGCTAGCTGTACTGGGCACTCCTTGCCTGTCAAAGCCTCTCTCCCAACTCTGGCTCTGTCATCGCTCAGCCTTGGCCCTGGTGACTATGTCCATGCTTGGCTCTGGTTACACGGGCCACCTCATCTATGGCCTCAGAGACCCAGATGCCAAAGAAAGGCCACATCGCAGGTCCTGAGGGATCAGGAGTTTCTGAGAGAACACACTTCCAGCCACACCAGCACCCCTCTGGGGTCCCTGGCCAGACAGTGCAAGGCCGGAGCCAAGAGCTGTGTCCTGCCCCCGAGAGGCTGATCTGAGCCAAAATTGAAACCACCCACGTGAAAGAGCTGGGTCAAGGCCCCTGCCGCCCAGCTGGCTCGCATTAGTCTCAGTCTAAGACGCCGGTGGCGCCGGCAGGGCCAGACCCCAGCAAGTTGGGCAGCCAGGGACTGCAGGCAGCAGAGGTCAGGCTCCCGCTCCGCAGGGTAAATGGAGCCCCTTCCCGGCCACCCTGCCGCAAACACACAATGTCCCTTTCAAATATCTCTGAACGCCGGTCACAGCTGACCGTACCAAATTGGCTTTATTGTTGCAAAGCCAGCCCCTTTTGCCTGCTACCCCTTCCCCCCCGGCATTGGGGGCTGGAGGGTAGGTAGTAGACATCCTGGCTGCGGTGACCTCTGTCCTCTGATGACAGTTCGAAACCCTGGGGCTACTGACAGTGTCTCACCAATGCTTAGTGACCCACAACCTGACTGGTAGCTGCCATGAGCTGACGGCCGACTCAGTAACAGGTGCAGGGTGATCCCAACAATGGCGGACGCTGACCAGGAGCTTCCAGATGCTGGGATCTGACTGAGTGGGGGACCTGCGTTTGTTGCCATTTGATAGATGGGAATACTGAGACTTTAAGCTGAGAGGCAGCATGATAATGAGGAGGCAGCGGACCAGGGCAAAGGTTAGGCACGTGGGCTGGAGGCTCAGATGCAGAATGGAAGAGGGGTGCTCAGAAAGCCGGCAGTGAAGACGGAGATTCTGGTGAGGGATTTAAAATCACAGTGTGTCAGTGCGTGGTGAAAGTCGGGCAATGGCGCAAGGGTTAAGCGGCTTCTTGGGGTGCCTGTGGGGCGTGTCAGTCCCCACCCTGCTCATAGTTCCAGATTCCTCTTCATGTGCACTCTCAGAGGCAGTGGGGGGTGGCTTAAGGACTTGGGGGGTGCCTGTCACCCAAGTGGGAGACACCCTGAGTTCCTGGCTGCTGGCACAGTCCCAGCCCACTGCTGGCATTTGCGGGTGTTTGGCAGAATGAGACCTCTCTGTCTCTCAGTGTCTGTGTGTGTCTGCCTTTCAAATACTAAAAATTTAGAGTTGAAAGTGAATGCATAAAATGTCAGAATCTTAAGCAAAGACAGACTGTTCCTGCTGTTTATTCTGTGACCGCCGTCCCCCAACATTGTCAGGCAAGAGGAAGTCACTTCCAACCAGCTCAGGGTCCCCAAGGCCCTGCCACGGATCTGGGAGCAGCAGAGGAGGGTGGAGGCACTCTGTCAGGGGCAGGTCCAGGTGGCCTGCCCGGGGAAACCTAAAGGGGGAGGATCCGCCTGGAGGTGGTGGGAAAATCAGAGCTTGGTGGTGTCCACAGTCAGGTCTGCAGGCCCAGACACTCCACTCATTTCTGCACCATTGACACACAGCCCTTGCTGTGCCTGGGCCCGGAGCGCCCTCCTCTCGGTGTGCTTCCTGTGGCCATGAGCCAGCCCTGGCCCGCATGCAAACCCCACTGTAGAGGAATGTGGTGAGCTGACTCTTCCTTAACAGGGACCCCCTCAGCAAGTTTCTTGCACAAGATGGACCTCGGTGTTCTGATCTGTAGAATGCAGATAGCCATACCTGCCACATGGAGTCAACCTGGGGAGTTCCGGGACAAGGCAGAGTTAGGACCCCCAGCGACACCCAGTGCTGGCAACCCCCTTGGCTCCGTCCCTTTTCCGGTGTGTCGCACACCCGTGCTGCATGGTCATAGTCACAGCCACTCAGTGAGCTGTTCCTGGTGCATTCCAGCAGCGTCTCCTTCCTTCCCTCTAGGCAGGGAGGTGCTGAACTAAACCGCGTGACAGAGGAGCAAACTGAGACACAGGGACCTTAAGCTGCTCAAGACCACACAGCCAGGAAGGGATGTGCCTGGATGTGTCAGGGCTGTGATGTCTGTGCTGGGGTGGGGGGGTTGAAGGAGAGCAGCAGGGGGGACCTGGGACCCCTGGGGACGCAGGGGTTCCACCAGCAGCCCCGGTGCTTGGTCAGCCCTGTGTGCCCCCACTGTGTGAGACCCCTGAGTATCTACCTGTGGGTACCACATGGAGGTCAGAGGTCAGTGCAGCCAGCTCAGCCCAGCCCCAGCCTCAGCCTGGGAGCTGGGACACTAGAGACCAGCTCGAGGTGGTCTCTGCCATGTTCCGAGGACCCTGTGACCCAGCAAACTGGGGCAGCTCTGCCTCACCCATCCCTGTGTGACACCTGTGCAGTCTTGCCCTTGTTCCTGGAGCCTCCCACACAAGCCACCTCATCACCAGTGTCCTGGGTGTGCTCCTGAAGACCTTCCAGGCACAGCTAAACACGTGTGTACTTCGGACACGTGTGAGACGAACTGTGCTTCCCGTCAACATGTTACAGTGTCAGGGTCTAGATTGTACTGGGAGGAACCCAGCCAATCCTGGAAGTCGCTGGTGAATTTCATTCGGTAAACAGCAGGGGACCTTGTTGGACTCGGTGAGGAGGCATGCAGGGATCCATTAGTGATGTCTACCCTCACCTAGAGAGGGGAATTGCAGATGGAGTTAAGTTTTCCTGATTTTGTCAGATCTTAGCGTAATTGTGCTATTTCTTGGCTTTTTAAAAAACGTACAGACTTGAAAGTAAGTTTGTTTTAAAAAGGCAAGTTTGTAGCACTACCTTAAATGGAAAGCCAGGTATTTTTAAAGGTGCTAAAAATAAAATGCATGTTATTAAACTGCAGCCAAGGCTCCACACTTGAAGCCGGCTCCGTCTTCAATGTAAAGAGCAAGTGAGTGAGCGAGCGGGTGAGTGAGCGCTGAAGGCAGCCTCCTTACCCTGGCATGGGTTGAATACCCATACACTCACTGTGTTCTCCCTATTTCCTGAAGAAATGTCCACAACTGCTGAATAGGAAGAAATGATTCTTATTTCTATTTAGTAGACAGACACTGAGGCACAGGGCGAGGCTGTAACACTTGCAATGCTACCAAGCTGCTGCCTGGAAAAGCCAGGGTCTGGACCCGCACAGTGTGGTTCCAGAGTTCAAGGTGTCTCCCTCTGAGCTGGGCTGCCCAGGAGAAAGACTAAAAGAGAACAAAAAAGGACATTGTTGGAAGGGTGTGTGTGTGTGTGTGTGTGTGTGTGTGTGTGTGTCTGTCTGTCTGTCACCCCAAAGGTTCTGCTGCACTTCAGCATCTCTGGAACAGTACAATTCACAAAACCTGCCGTAGGACTTAGAACTGGGTTCTGATGCTATCTCTGGTACCAATCCCTGAATGACCCCGCAGGCTATATGCCTCAGTTTCCCCATCTACAAGGAGGCCTAAGGAACTCAGGGCCCTATTACTCCTCATACTCGCTGCCTCCTGCTGGCTCATGTCTACCCTTCCCAGGGCTACAGATGCCTAAAGAACACCTTCCCTTCTTCTCCCAAATCTTTAAAACTGGTTATTTCTATCTACTTGAAAGGTAGCAAGATAGAAACTTTTTCCACTGCCTCCTGCCACCCAGTGCCTGCAAAATCCACAGCTGGGCCCAGCTGAAGCCAAACCCCCCCAAGTAGGGTGGCTAGGCTGTGAGCTTGAAGAGCAGCCTGGTGCTGGGCCCAGCTGGGCACTCTTCTGCCCAGATCTAAACCTGTTGTCAGGTGCCTGCAGCCACTAGCAGCCCTGCCCCAGGCCAGCTCCGGGCCACTCCTGTCGCCATCAATAAGCACCTGCTAGAGAGGACAGCTTTGGGGTGATCCTGGCAGGGCATGTGGGCACATACTGGGCATGCACCTCACCAAGTAGTGGCTGCTGCTGGCACGTGCACATGGAGGGCCAGGCCTCCCCCCACTTGGTGTCCCACAAGAAGCCCCAAAGCTGGCATTCCTTTTGAAATGATTAGATTTTGCTAGCTTCAAAAGGCTGGGCAGCACTGCTCTGGCAGCGGCCACTGACTCTCCCAGGCCGGGATGTGACAGCAGTGGAACACTGGAGTAGGCAACTTGAACAGGAAAGAGGGGCTCATGTCCTTGATCAAGGCTCCACTGATGGCGTCTGGTGGGGGCCTCCCCGGAAGAGGTGGGGTGCACGTCTCTTCCCGTGTTTCCAAGCCCCTCCACACAGCTCCCATCTGCTACGCACTCCTCTGGGTCTCTTGCCTGGAATGAGGTGCCCTCCTAGATACCCATTTTACAGGTAGAACAATCAGGGCACAGAGGGAGCTAAGGAACTTGCCCAGAGTCATGTGCCAGCAAGTAGCAGGTTCAAACTTTGTCCATCAGAATCAACATTTTATTCTAAAATGAGTTTAGACTTACAGAAAGGTGGCAGACAAAAGCAAGTCTCCTTATGCCCTCCCCGTGCTATGACCCGGTCTCCTAGCCATAGGGCAGTGGTCACAGACATGGTCAGCGCAGGGCTTTGAAGGACAGGCTCAGTGCGGGTCTCGATGGTTCTCCCACAGGTTTCCTTCTCTGTCCCAGGAGCTGACCAAGGATGGCCCATGCCTCTCTCTGCTCTGTGACACTTTTGTTCCAGGTTTAGCGTATGTGCTGCCAATGTGAACACTGCACTTTTGGTGGACACTGAGCAGGTGTTTGAGTGACTGTCCGTCAGCTTGGTGGGTCACGTGTCTCCCCAGGAACGCAAGATGTGCACAGGGCCATGTGGTGTGGTAGCATCCTATTCCGGCCGAGGCCACCACTGGCTAGCAGTCCAGGCCCGAACCTCATAATTTAAAACAAGCACAAAATATTCAGCCTGCCACATCACCAACCACTTCACTCTCTCGGGCTGACCCAGTGTGTATGAAATGTGAATGTAACCTCAGGATTTTAACAAGATTGGGGGGGGGGTGGCAAAGATGCCACCCCGATTCTGGAACTCGGGAAATCACGTCAGCTATGGATAAAGGCGGAGATGACCAGAGAAGAGGAAATGGACCCCACTGAGATGAAAGCCTTGCTGGCAGCTGCTCAGACCATCAGGCCCACAAAAGCAAAAGCAATGTGAGGCTTCCAAGCAAGGAGTGAATTATGGCCGTCAGGTCCAAGGACAAGGCTTTGATCTCCAGGGGGAGCCGCCATGAGGGAGGTTCCTGTCTAGCATTAGCTGAGCTCACTGCAATTCACACATCTGCAGAAGGTACCTCACTCCTAACAGGAAGCATGCAGCAGACAGGTAGCTCAGCGAGGAAAGGGTTGGCATTCAGAACAAGCCCTTGCGCGGCAGTCGGGGTCCCTGGAAGCCAGGGAGCATGTGCCAAGGCTCCCTGCCCTCTTGGGTAGGGGACAGATCCTGGACTGTCTGGGGAATGCCATGGGAGGTCACTGTGGTGAGCCCCTGATTGCTCTGTTTGAAAAAGTGTCCATTAGGTGAGGGGCACCTACTGCCTGAAAGCTGGTGAACAGAGACCATCACGTGGTTGGTTGGTTGGTTTGCTGGCTGGCTGGCTGGTTGGTTTTGGGCCAAACACCCTATGGCTGCCATTGGCCTTTGTGTGTCTTAGGGCAGGTCCCAGCCTTGGCCACACTTCTCTTTCATTCTGTGGCTGAGGCACACATGGCTGACATCACAAGGCAGGCCACCACATGTTGTGGAGGGATCAGAACAGGTGGGCAGTGTATCCAACACCCAGGGTACACCGGGCACAGCAGGAGGACAGGGCTTCCTAGTGGGTTAAGTCAAATGCCCACTGCAGCTTTAAGTGAGCTTCCAGGGGCAGGTGAGCAGCAGTAGCAGGCTGCAGATACAAAGTGAGAGAGCAAAGAGGCAGACGTCCCAGGTTCAAATCCCAGCTCTGCCTCTTGGAACCTGTGTGTTGGTTACAAACTGCTTTTATTATCTCTCCACCTGTTAGTCTGCTCAGGCGTGAAGCCTGTTGACCCATCCGGAAGCTCCAGTCCTTCCCTCCTCTGAGGCCGTTGTGTGCCTTGTGGCTGTCCGTGGCTGTGTGCGTGAGGGCTGATGAAAGGGCGCTGCAACCTCAAGGGACTGTCCGCAGGGCTCTGAGCATCCTTGGTAAGAGCTGCCAGTGTGGGGCGAATACCCAGAAGTAGCCGAGGAATCCGCACAGGATGCGCTGGGATTTGGGATTCGCTTCTGGGGGCATCCGTGCTATTGGAGCACAGGGGTGGGACCTGCTCCCCTCCCCTCTTCCTCCAGATCTCAAACTTCAAACTTGCCCCCCCCCCGCCGCCCACCCCTGCAGCCTTCCCCGCTCCAGGCACATGGTACGCAGCAGCCTGGTCTTGGGTTTTTGCACCCCTGAGGTCGGCTCCTGCATGTGGGCACCATCCCCTGCTTGTCTCATCCCTGCCAGCCCAAAGGTACAACAGTGGGGGCCTCGACTGTGCTCGGCTGAGTCAGGGTCTGGGAGAGGAGAAGGCACCTGGCAGGCTCACCGCACACCATTTTGGAAGGAAGGAAGGAATGAGTGACTTGAGGAAGTGGGTTGCATCCCCTTCCCCTGTTCTCTCCTGAAATGAAATGCAGTGCATGCAGGTGCAGGGCCAGCAGAATGTTGGTGATGGGTGGGTACTGGTTGAATCCGTGAACCTGTGAGTTCTCACCTGGGCGAGACACCACCTTTTTGGCATTGCTTCCTCTCAGCTGGAAGCCCTGCAGCTTGACTGGGTGCCGGGTGTGTGTGCACTGCACAGCAGGGCTCCTAGACCGTCCTTTGAGCAGGGGTGGACAGAGACAAGCACCCTCCCTACCCAGCACCTGTCATGGGGCAGAGCAGGACTGGGTGCTGAGACATTTTGTGTGGGGTTGTTTCTAAGACTCAACCCCATGTCCCTCAAATGCAAGACTCCAGGACCTCTCATGGAGCACCCGCACCATTTCATGGCCATGCCAGACCCTGAGTCCTTTGCTCTTTGCCCTATGGTTGGAAAGGCAGTTTTACAGAGAGAAGAAGAAACGGAGAGAAAGATCTTCCATCCGCTGGTTCACTCCCCAAACCCTCACAACAGCCTGAGCCGAGTCAATCTGAAGGCAGGAGCCTCTTCTCCCACACGGGTACAGGGCACCAAGGCTTTGAGCCACCTTCCACTGCCTTCCCAGGCCATCAGCAGGGAGCTGGATGGGAAGTGGAACAGCCAGGACAAGAACCAGTGCCTATATGGGATGCCAACACCTGCAGGCAGAGGATTAGCCAGATGAGCCTTGGCGTCAACCCCACCTATGAGCTTTGTATGGAGTTCATATTCTTCCAAACATAATTAAAGTAAGACCCAGCCTTGCCTGGCTTAGCATATCTAAGAGGAGGTTACTGGCTTACCTGAAAAATCTAGCTGTTATGAGCTCTGGGTAAAGATGGATCCAGAACTCAAAAACAGCCACACACTGTCTCTCTTTCCCTCCCTCCCTCTTGTGTCTGTCTGTCTTCTCACATCTGTGCACCTACTCTCTCTCCTCATGGTTGCCCAGTGGCTGCAGCTGCTCCAGCCTTTTCCTCATACAACATTTTGAGACTCTCGCTTATTGGAACATTGCTGATTTAACAAAAGTGCACTGCACAAACTGGTCCAAGCTGGGTCACATGCTCCTTGCCATGTGTTCTCCCCCGCCCTCCCACCTGCTCCCAGGAGGCATGAGGCACCTCTGCTTTCACTGCCCTTCCTGGCACTGCATGGAGCACACCTCCCTCCCATATTGCAATGTCTCCCAGAGCCTCTGCTGCTCATGGGAATCCCTCCAGAGGAGAAACAGACCATTTGGTCTTGGGGTCAGGTTCCTGCCTCCCACCTGCCACCTTCCTGCCGCTAGTTCCTTCCCATCATCTTAGCTCCTGCCCAGACATAGGACTCCTCTGAGAACCGAGGTCAGCAGGTGCCAGCATCCAGGCTAGCGTGGGCCTAGCAGAGCCTGCCAGCCCACAGTGTGTACCTCTGCACTGCATAAAGCAACTTGCTTTCTGCTTGGCAGCAGTGCCCCTCTCTGGGCCCCACCTCCCCTGCCGCCCTGGCACCGAGCTGACTCGTGCAGCTGGGACCCAGCAACAGGACAGCAAGCCAATGTAAAATGGCTTTTTCAGGAATATGACCATTTTATGACTGGCCCAGCATGTTCTTAGGCTCCCTGTATGTGACTGTGTTAGCAGTCAGCAACAGTGACAGTCGACGACAGGTCTGCAGAGATGCTAGTGTGGGCTGGGCCACACATGAGGTTGCTTGAAGACCCCACAATAGCCCCCCACATCTCAGCAGCAGCTGGACATGCATGGGTTCTCCCTTTCCTCCCCAGGACAGTGTGGGCCTCTCAGTCTCGGGGCTGGCAGCTCCAGCTGGTTGCCCCATATGCCCTGGTTTTCATCCAGTTTCCACTGTTGGGGTGTTTTGTTGTTGTTTTCAATCCTCCCTGGATTAGACTTAAAATCCCAGAACCTTGGTTGAAACAGTGCAATGGGTGCAATGCTGTCCTTGGTCATTGTACAATCTGTGATGGTGACAATGGATGCATGATGAGGAGAAGCAATCCTGAGGCCCAGAGCACCTGCAACAGGCTGGGTCCTGTCCTTTGGGTGCTCCCAGCTCCACGGATGCCTCCTCAGAAACCAAGTGGAGAAGCTGTGTTTGGCTCCATTTTACAGATGCATAGACTGAGGTTCAGGAAGCTCAGCCAAGGATAGGTGTCTAGCCCAGCTCCTGCATCCACCGCAGGCATTTGAAGTGACCAGTAAAGGGACAGGGGGATGGAGGGGGAGGCTATTTTACTCTCCATTTCCTCCTCACCCAACTCTATATTCAGCTGTCTGGTTTTTTCTGTCTCTTCTTCATCCTTTTCCCTCCTCTTCCTCCTCCCTCCTCTTCCTCCTCCTCCTTTTCTCTTATCTCTCTCAAATTGGATGAACAAATGTTCACGTCTTCCCAGTCATCAGGAAGATTGGATTTCCCTTCATTTTGCACCCCCTCCCAGGCACTAAGATACCTCTCATTCAAGGTCGAGATCTTGGCACATCCCAAGCACTCAACAGGTGCTTTCTGAATGACGGGCACTGAGTGGGTGACAGAGTGAACGGGCGGCATGTGCAGCCAGGCAGAGGCAGCGCAAGCTTGTCAGGAGCAGCCAGCTCTTTGTGTTCTGGTGAAAGAGAGAGAGAAGTGGAGTCCCATGCTGGAGCTCGCAGTGAGTGGCTTTGTGGAAGGCTCACCTGTTGCCGCCTGCCCCGTGCAGGCATGATCTGCTGTCTGACTGCCAGATCAGCCCATTTCATGCTGTGGCCTCCCACACCCCCAAACTTTTGTCCCTCACAATCCCAGTCCATCTGTAGAATTAACCTCAGGGAGATTTGACCAGGGTAGTGGACACCTGCTTGGGAGGTTACCATAGGCCGGTGCAGCCAGTCCCTCTTCTGCGGGGAAAGCCATAGTGAGAGGGGGTCCAGGGAAAGTCCTGTGCAAGGCATCACTGAGGTCACCCCTGAGGTGCCAGGGACAGCACTGGAGGCAGAGGATGACAATGAGGTCCCCGGGTCAGCTCCAAGGCCACGCGGGTAGCAGCCCATGCTGTGTCAGGCACTTAAAGGCAGCTGTCCCCATGTTGGCCGAGCACTCAGAGCCTCAGACCCAAGCCAGGCTGGCCTTGAACCCAGTTCTGCACTTTGCAGTAGGGCCGCTCTTCCTAGGAGAGCAGTGGGGAGTCCTAAGGAGCGTGGTTAACCCTAGGGAAGATGTCAAGTGCTCAGTGCCCGGGCGCTGTTATTGAAGGGTCACTATTGTGTGTCCAACTGCAAACGCAGGAGAGAGAACAGAACGCTCACATGTATTTGAGTTAAAAGAGGGAGGAGGGGAACTTGTGGGAACTGATGGACACCTTATAAAGAGAGGACACACAGGGCAGCAGGACCAAGACGGAGTGTTCAGCATCACCACAATCATGGGATGTCATGTTAGTCCCATAAAGCCAGGGGAAATTGACAGGTGGAATTGTTTCGCATGGTGGGAGGGGCAGGATTTGGGGACAAGGACCCCATCCATGGCCCAGGTGTCAAGGAAATCGGGTCTGGACAATTTCAGGTCCAAGGGGATGAGTACTGATCTGGACCGGGCACCAAGGTGCTCACGGCAGCCTTGTGTTGGGCAGAGGTGGTGACCACTCTGCCACCCTGCTGGGAAGAATGCCCATAGTGGTAGAACAGGCACCAGCTGGGGGAGCAGACAAGATGTCCCCGCAGTCACATGGAGAGAGCTGAAGGACTTCATGGTGGGTGGAAGACTGAGAAGCCCTAGGATGCATAACCCAGAGAATGACAGAAACTGACTCCTGCCGCTCGTTTTCTCCAAGAACACAGGCAGACAGGGGCCAGCGTTGGGGTGCAGCCAGTGACGTCACAGCTGTGGTGCCAGCTGTGTCCCATATCAGAGCCCAAGTTCAAGTCCTGGCTTCTCTGCTCCACTCCAGCTGCCTGCTAACACGCCTGGGAAAGCAGCAAAAGATGGCCCAAGTGCCTGGGCCCTTGCACCCACAGATGGAGTTCCTGGCTCCCAACCCTGCTTTTTGCAGCCATTTGGTGAGCGAACTTGAGAATGAAAGATTCTCCATGTCTCTGACACTGTGCCTTTCACACCAAACTTTTCTAAAAACAGAAGAGGAAGAAGGCATACACCTTACACCCCAGAACTGTTGCATGGGCTGCAATGAAAAGGAAGTGTTAGAATGAAGGCACAGCAAAGGAAGCATGTCATGACCTGTGTGACCTCCAGGGTGGCATCCAGAGCACAGGGGCTGGGGACAGGGCTCGGGCTGGCTTTGCCAGCCATGCATGCAGGTTCCCCGGTCCTGGCAGAGGCACAGACCCAGGAACACAGGAAACACCTCTGTCCCTTGTATGGAGGCATGCACCTTGCAGCCTGGGAGTTCGAGGGGGTAAAGAATGAAACGGGCTTTATTCCTTTTGTTTCCTGTAATCTCTTGTGCGTGCCAGCATCCCCTGGGCTGGGGTGCTGTCCCCAAACCCTCTAGCATGTTGGCCATGGTTCTGGTGGTGTTGGGAGTCCTGCCTTCTGCAGTTGGGTCTTGGGCTGTAACTGGGACGTCCAACATCTGTTCCATTGGGCCCCTTTGGGCTCCTTGCCACTGTGTCTTCACCATGTTGGTGGGGGTGGTGGAGGCACCAGCTGCTCTCACCATCTGTCTCCCTACAAGGGAGTCACAAGCCAGAGACCCCACACACCCGCCCTGCATGCATATTTGTGTTTGATCCAGGTTTGTGTTTGTTGCCCACATTAAAAGCGAAGAGTTTTCACGTACAAATCCAGGGCCCTGACTTCTCTTGCAAAAGCAGATGTTCTGATTCCATTGGGCTCATGTTCCTACGTGGCTGAGTTGGCTATAGCGTTGTGTCAGTCAGGATTGCCCTGGGCAGCTGATTATAAAACTCCCAGGAAGCCTGAGCTTCAACCATCATCACACTGATTGTGGCCTCAACAAAGTCATGACCCCAAGGTTGGTCTGGTGGCTCAATTTGGGCTTCAAAGGCAAGATTCTGCATTTCAGGCTCAGCAGGTAGAATCTGGCTTTGATGTTCTGCACTCAAGTCTCAGGATACTTGATCTAAGGGCCAGGGACCACATTGTCATGTGGTTCAGGGGAAGAGTCAAGGTCTTGCCCGAATGTCCTTTGGCCAGAACTAAGGAAGTCTGGCTTTCCTGAAGGTGTGAGGGAGTGTGGGGGGTGCAGAATTAGGAAGGTAGGATGCTGTCTTTGCCAGACTGCGTGGAGAGACACTAGTGAGGGAGAGTCTTGGGGATGCCTGCTGGGAAGACACATGGTGTCTGCCTCAAGCTGCCACCTCGCTAGACGGAGCCTGTGGATTCCACCTTCCACCTTGCCACAGCCATTCCCCACAGTGTCCCCAACACCAGTCATTTGTCACTGTGCCTGCATCAGCTCTTTGCTCAGTCACACTGTCTGCCAGGCCCGTGAGGTTTGGAATGCTGCTTACCTGAGACACCTGCCTGAGAAGTCCTGAGCCAGTATCTCAGAATTGACCTTCTCCCCTAGCCTTAACCACCTGTCACATGTGGGGAAAAGCTGCTGGAGCTGGGAAGGGTGACAGAAAACTGGTCCCATTAGGCCACCAGGGGAGTCTTCCTCAACGGAAAAATGGAGAAAGTACCAAAATGCAGAGAAATTTCTAGAGCTTACACATGAACTTGGCACGTTCTTTAATATCTCTGCACCCAATATATTCATATAGACGTGGCCTGTTTTATTTGAGGATAGAGAGACAGAAAGATCTGGTACCCACTGGTTTCCACTTCCTAGATGGCTGCAACAGCCAGAGCTGGGTCAGGCTGAAGTCAGCAGCTAAGAGCTTCACTGGACTTTTGTGGGATTCTCAGCGATCCAAGCACTTGAGACATCTTTGGTTGCTTTGCCCAGGCCAGGAGCAGGGAGCTGGGCCAGGCAGGACATGAGCCAGCACCCTTATGGATGCCAGCATCACCAGCAGAGGCTTTACCCATGTCATAATGTCATGCTGTCCCCAAAATGCTTTCTGATTGTCTCATCCACCATGGGAAATCTAGTCTGGAACGTGTGTTCTCTGATGAGCCAGAGGGGCATGAGTTCACAAGTCCACCCCAGTATCCTGGGTGGCCCAACTCCTTCCTGTCACACTTGTCCGGGCGCTGGGGAGACAGGAAGGAGCTGTGTCACATGCCAGTACTGGTGCCCCTGGCATCAGTGTGTTCGCTCCCCAGTTTACACGTAGCAGAGACCCAACCCTCTCCCGGCAGCTGTCACCAAGGGAGCTTATTAAACTGACAGCATTTGGAAAAATTACAACCTTCATGCGTGTTCCAAGCAGTGGCCACACACGAGAGCTGTCACACAGCCACAGGTTGCAGTTTGTGTGGCTTGGGAGTTGGGGCCCAGCCGGCAGGGACTCACCTCTCGCCACCCTGGCTAACAGGAAGCTTTGGTGGCTCCAACAAAGAGGGAAGGGAAGATACAATGCCGTGCCGAGGAAGTGGAGGCCACACCGACCCTCCAGGCTCAGACTGGGGCTGAGGGGACCCTCAGATTCTCAGGATAAGGCTCTGTAATGGAAGGAATACTCCCATGTGGGCCAGAGCTGTCAGAGGATACAGCTCAGGGGGCAGTCACCATAATATGCCATCACTACTGACGGTTCTTTTTCTAAAACATTTTTTAAAGATTGATTTTTTATTGGAAAATCAGATATACAGCAGGGAGGATCTTCCCTTCACTGATTCACTCCCCAAGTGGCCACAACGGCTGGAGCTGAACTGAATTAAAACCAGGAGCCAGGGGCTTCTTCCGGGTCTCCCACACAGGTGCAGGGTCCCGAGGCTTTGGGCTGTCCTCAACAGCTTTCCCAGGCCACAGCAAGGAGCTGAATGGGAAGTGGGGCTGCCAGGATTAGACCTGGCGCCCATATGCAATCCCAGCACGTGCCAAACAAGGACTTTAGCCACTAGGCTACCACGCCAGGCCAGCACTTACAGTTCTAAAAGATATTGTCACTTCCTGCAGGAAATCTTCCACCTACTCCCCCATCCTCCGCTCTCTACCCCCAGTCTGCTTTGTTACTGTGGAACTGCCTGTTCTGGGACTTTTCTAGAAATATGTCTGCTGTGTTTCGTGTAGCTCAGTGCTCCCAACACTAGTCCATGCTGTGGCAGGTGGCACTGCTTTTCCCTTTCTGCAGCTCAGTGGTGTTCCCCTGCATGCACAGAGCCCGTCCTATTCATCCATTCATCCTTTGATGGCCGCTCAGGCCAAGCCCACTTGTTGGCTGTTGGGATTTGTACTGCCATGAATGTCTGCATTCAAGTCCTGGTTGAAGGCCAGCTGTCAGTGCTGGGGACACACACACAGAAATACAGCAGCCAAGTTATTCTTATGGTTATTCTTGGAGTTAATAGTGGGAGGAACCAACATGCCGCCTTCCACATCATTGAGTGGGAGTTTCGGTTCTTCCACATCCTTACCATACACCAACACTTCTTGGTTTCCTTTTCTTTTTCTTTCTTTTTCTTTTCTTTTTTTTTTTTTTTTCATGGCCAACCTGGTGAGTGTAAAGGTGCAGCCAGGCCTCAACTGCTCCAGGTTCCTGCAAACCAAGCTGTATGTTGGAAATACAGCCACAGCCAGCTCACTGCTATCCACGACACCTAAGCTTGGAGTCTGGTGCAAGGGGACACTCCTTCTCCAAGCCTTTGTCACCAGGACTTCCCATGCTCACCGCAGTGAAGGCCCTTCGCCACACACTGGCTCTTGTTCCTGCGTTTGTCTCATCACAGGCTGGCAGTGGACAGAGTGTGGGCAGCCCCATCTGCAGTCCACACTTCAGCAGCACTGTGCCAGCCATGGCTGCATGTCAGGCGGTCTGCAGCCACCCTTATTACTTATGTAGCTGTTCACTTGATTGTGGTCCCTCCTCTCTGAATGCCAGCCTCAAGCCCTTGCTTACCTATGTCTGGAACAATTTCTGACACATGGTAATGCTTGATGTATCATTAGGGAGTGAGTTGTCGGATGGAGGGGTGGAGGGATAGGTGGTAGATGGATGGATGTTGGATGGATAAATGGTAGATGATGGATAGTACATTATGCATGCTGAGTCTACTTTTGCGTAAAACCCAAGAAAACCAGCTGACCCATAAAAGGCTGCAGTTCTCTTGAGTCTCCCCCAGAGATTCAAAATGCAACGTCCTCAGCAGGAAAGAAGCAGTTTTCCTTCTCAACTAAAATTGCAAACTGCCGTAACTGTTCGAGTCTGCCAATGAGACTGAAGTCCTGGCTCCTGGTTTCTGCTGGTGAGCCCTACTGATCCAAGATGGCCCTGATCCTGGGCAAAGAGGGAGCCCTCCCCCCAGCCTCTGGGCACAGCACCCATCCATTTACAAGACTCCAGTCCCTGCCAATCCCAGGGCGGGCTGGGGACAGTGGTGTTTATCCTTACCAACTGTGTGCCCAGCTTAGTCCCAGAGATTGTATTGCCAAGAGGGGAAGGCACTCCTAGCAGGACCTGCTACCATCCCCATCAATTTTTGACTCTCTCCAGCCATCACCTTAACAAGGGAGGCAAGAGGCCATTGTTCAACTTGGCAGCACCAAGTTGGATCTGTTTGCAAAACAGCTCAGACTGGGGCCTGAGGCTTCTGAAGCCATGTGCCCCCTAGTTCCCAGGCACCCCCATCCTGGATATAGGTATAGTTTATCAGATAGACCTGACTTTTAAACTATGCAAATATTTTATGTAATTGAAAAAGTAACTGTTCAGATCTGATAGCAAACAGAACCAAACGAAATCTATGTATTGAGTTGCCAGCGTCACGCCCAGAGAGACGCTATCTTAAATGGCTTTACCCATATTTTTATTTCTTTGTTCCTGATGTTTGATGATTCTTTTTAGATCATTAACCCAGCCTGCCACCTCCTTACCATAGCCACATTTCCTTCCTAAGTCCCGGGTTCTCTATGGAGGAAGTGGGAAGGATGACTATACCTTCCTTTCAAGCCTGGTGTGAGGAAGGATCGTGTGAAGCAGTGTCACCTTCGTCAGCTGAACTGATGAGCACGTGCAGGAACTGATGGATGACCCATGCTTTGGGGTGGAAGTGCCATGTCCTGTAGGAGGGGGACGAAGCAGGTAGCAGGAGGAGCCCATCTGCCGCCAAGTCTGGTAGCACAGCATCGGTGCTCCTCCCCTTTGGGCCCGGGCTCCCCAGGGGTGTGGCCAAGGATCTGTTCTCCGTTCTCGGTGCACTGGCTGCTCCCAGGGTTGTGTCGTGTGTGTTGTGTGTGTTGTGTTGCTGCTGACTCCTGGGCCCCACTCCAGATGGCGGTGTCTTCACCCTCTGACTTGGCAGTTCCTTGGGATAGGAGCCCCTGTGCTGCAGCAACACCCACATCATCTTGGCCGTTCCTGAAGGACTCTGTGCTCCCTGACCTCCTCCCACCCCAGCCCCAGGAGGTGAGTCCCTAGGGTGTCCTTAGTGCTCGAGACCGCCCGGAGTTTTTGGAGGCATCTTGCTTGTCATGTCAGTTCAGCTGAGCCTGCATCTCCTTTCTGCCCAGCGGGTATCTAGTTACATCAGAGCCTGCTCCAGAAGCCTGGCAGCTGTCCACACCCCTGCCTTGAATACAGAGGCCTTTCCAGGTCCCTGGTCTTGCAGACTGGAGCCCCAAGTTTTCTATCTGCTCTCATTTTAGGAAAGAAGAGCTGTATTGATTTAGTCAAATCTCCATCAGAATCCCGGCTGGCTTTTCGCAGAAATTGGCAAGCCTGTGCTACAATTGGTATGGAAATGCAAAGCGACTGGAAGCCAAGAGTAACTCAAAAGTTGGAGCACGGACATTACCTGATTTGCAAACTTACCATAGCGTTTCACTCATTAAGGCAGGGTAGCATTGTATGGAGTAGATGAGCGAAGGAGCAGAGAGAGCCCAGAAATGAGCCCCCACATTATGGCAAATGGGTTTTTGGCAGGGATGAGAGACGATTCAGTGGGAGAAAGTCATGGTTTTATAGGGGAGCTGTAACAACTGTATATGCCAAATATTTAGTTAACCCCTTATCTTCACTGTACACAAAGATGAACTGACATTCGACCAGAGGACTGAATAGCAGCACTGATACTGTAACTTTTCCAGATGAAAATATGGGAAAGAATATTTAGGTTGGACAGCAAGAAGGTACATAAAAGGAAGAATCGGTGCCTCTTTCCAAAGGCACCATCAAGAAAACGCAAGGACGAGCTATGGGGGAGGAGGGAGTCTTCACAAATTATATACAAAGAATGTTTACGGAGAATACAAAAATGATACTTGTGATTCAATAATAAGAAAAATGTAACTTTTAAAGAAGATAAAAGATTTAAATTGATAACAAGATTTGAATCAAACAAAATGCATGAACAGCTAATGTAAAAGGCTTAAGAAAGGGCCTTGTAGCACTCGCTCTAGCTCAGTAGCTAAATCCTCATCTTGCAAGTGCCAGCATCCCATATGGGCACTGGTTCACATCCTCAATGCTCCATTTCCCATCCAGCTCCCTGCTTGTACCCTGGAAAAGCACTCGAAGACGGCCCAAAGCCTTAGGACCCTGCACCCACATGGGAGACCCAGAAGAAGCTCCTTGCTCTGGCTTCGGATCAGCTACACTACCGCCATTGAGACCATTTGAGCAGTAAAGCAGCAGATAGAAGATCTTCCTGTCTCTCCTTCTCTTTGTAAATTTGCCTTTCCAATAAAAATGAATACATCTTAAAAAAAAAAAAAAGCACCCATGAAAAATACTCAGCATCCTTAGTCATGAGAGAAATTCTACTTACAGCTACAGTGAGGTTCCTCTAATAGCGACGAGAACAGCTGCCTTCCAGAAAGTTCAAGGTGCCAAGTGCTAGACAGCCTGGGCCTCTTATCCTATACTTGTAGAAATTGGAAATGGAAAACATTTGGGGAGACAATTGGCCATGAAGAACCTAATCTGTGTCACTGCATGAAGTGACCAGAGAAGTCAGGTGTATAGAGTCGGAGACGGGACACGGGGAGGAGCAGTGGATGTCTAGTGGATGTAGAGTTGGGGTTTGGGGGGTGAAGATCGCTCTGGAGACAGATGGTGGCAGTGGTTATACCTCAGTGTGAATCTGCTTGATGCCTCAGAACTACACAGAGTAAAGATGATAAATATCAAGTGTATTTTACCAACATTTTTCAAAAAGTTTTTTTACAACCTGGTCATCGGGGACTAGACTGTGTATTGTGTGCCCTCTCTAGGTTATTTGATATCACACTCCTTCCAAAAAGATGTTATTCATTTGCCTCCTTTATAGAGGAAATCGAGATGAGAGCTATTCAGGCACAGGTTCAGTCGCAGCCTGTGAGACCTCCAAGATGCCCCACCTTGTCACCGCATCCTTGTCTGTCAGGATCCACTCTAGTCATAACCTCACCTGCACCCTGTTCCCTTTCCACAGGCACAGCAGGCATCTACCAGGGAGCCAATGGACTGACCAATGCGGCCGGATTTGGGAGCGTGCACCAGGTAGACGGGGTCCCTGCTGTCGCTTTCTCACCTCTGTCCTTACTGGTTCCCTTGGAGAAGAGCACCCCGAGAGCCCCCAGGCATGCATGAT
Source organism: Ochotona princeps (assembly GCF_030435755.1). Classification (NCBI taxonomy): domain Eukaryota; kingdom Metazoa; phylum Chordata; class Mammalia; order Lagomorpha; family Ochotonidae; genus Ochotona; species Ochotona princeps. The sequence continues at coordinate 9,147,954 of NC_080853.1, read as the reverse complement.
CCCCACCTTCACCCAGAAACTCAGCCCTTTGATCCCTGGGGGTGGGAGCCTGCAGGCAAAGACACTGAAATGATTCGGTGTCCAAGATGTCAGGAAATCAGTGTTGGACCCTGACCAGAGCCCATGACATCCAGACATCCATTGGCTTTTCTTGTTTTTGAAAGACCCAGTGTACAAAGAGTGCAGTCTGATGTGCACTGGTTCACTCCCCAAACTGCTGCAGAGCTGGAGTTAAGTCAGTCAGCAGCTTGGAGCCTCCCTGTAGTCTCCCGTCTCTGGGTGCAGGAGGCCCAAGGACACAGGCTTGTCCGCTGGCTTCCCAAGCACATTAGCAGGGAACTGGATTGGAAATGGAGCAGCCGGCTCTTGAACCACCATCCATATGGGATGCGAGCACTACAGGTGAAGGCCACACCCACTATACCATGGTGCCGGCCCCAACCCATTGACTGTTGAATCTGCACCATAGAAAGGCCAATAAATGTATTCCTTTACCAAATCGAGGGCCTCCCCAGGAGGGCCAAGGAGGACAGCTTGCTCACCTCTACTGCCTGGTGTACAGCAGGGCAGTATAAGTACTCATTAGATGCTACAAAGATGAGTGCTGGTGACGGTTTGGATTCTCTTGGCTTTGTTTTGAGATTGAATTCAGAATCAACCTCCTCCAGCTGTGTGGGAACTCTTATCCTTCCTGCAAACCTAAAATTCTTTTCTGAAACAGAAAGGGAACGTGCTTCAAGCTAGTGACGACCCAGAATCAGCATTGTGGTATAACATGTTAAGTTGCCTCCTGCCGTGCTGGCATTTCATATGGGCACCAGTTCAAGTCCTGGCTCCTCCACTTCCCATCCAGATTCCTGCTGAAGCATCTGGGAAAGCAGTGAAAGCTGCTTGGCTTCAAGGTCAGGACCCTGACGGAGTTCCTGGCTCCTGACCTTGACCTTGACCTTGACCTTGACCTGGTCCAGCTCTGATCATTGTGACCATTTGGGGAATGAATTACTGGACAAAAGATCTGTCTCTTCCTCTCCTGTGTTAACTCTGCCTCTCAATTGATAAATGATTTTTTTAAAAAACTACCCAGGTGGGCTTTAGGGATGTTTATCATATTTAAATATTAGGAGCATATAATTTTTTCTTCAATGCACCCAAGAATATAAATATAATTTAAACTTGGAAAATACAGAAAGTATTTTTACCTGTTCACTTCCAGTGTACTGTGTACACAAACTATTTGTAAATCCAATAGTACTTTGTAAGGTCCAGTACTTAACTCTGAGACTCTGCGCCTGTTTCACCCTTAGAACATATTAAAAACACAGACTCCCTAGAAATGGATTCAGTGATTGAGGTTGGGCTTAGGAAGCTACACTTCCCCCGAGTTCTCTGGGGGATGAGAAGCTCTGGGGTGGGGTGTGTGAATCGGCATCCCCTGTGGGAGAGCTACAGGAGCTAGCTTTATCAAAGGCAGTTGGCATCTATTGATTTGATCTCTATGACTCCTTCATAGAACATTCTAGACCTCTAATGCAGTGCGGGTGGGGCTGTCTTTGCACCAACCTGTGCCACGAACATAGACTATCATGTCATCTCATGTCATCTCATGGGATCTTGTGGGATCTTGTGGGTATGGTCTTTATTCATTCCTTGGTTCATTCGCTCGTCCAATATTTGTGGAATTGCTTGTACGCCAGACACTGTTCTAGGTGCTGGGACTATGACAGTAACCAGGACTAATGGTGTCAGGGCCACATCCATGTCCCTCAGGGTTATCTGCCAAGATCTACATCCCTGGGCCTGAGGTTTTCCTTGGAACCAGAAAACAGACAGTACCAAGGAATTAAAATCCACTGGGAGCAGTTCTCAAAGCCTGGAGTGAGGCTGTAGATGCCCGAGCTCCCTAGTGCCTTGAGGGTGGTAGCTCTGAGACGTGGCTCTCCACCATCCTGGCTGTTCCCTGCAGTCATTCAGGCCGTCTCCCACCGTGTTGTATGGAAGCCCCTGGGTTGTCTCTTCTCTTCATCTCTTCACTCTTCCCACCCCCCCTCCTGACCCACACCTGCTACTTACCCTTGAATCCTTGTCTCAGAATCTGCTCCTGGAGAGCTCGAATGGAGACAGTGCCGGCCCTGGGGGTGGGGGTGCGTTCTAGTGCAGGAGAGAGTGAAGGGGCACGCTGGGGTACAGCCCAGCCGACGTCCCCACCCCTGCTCACCACCTGGGTGTGTTCTCCCTTCCCAGGACTACCCCGCCTACCCCGGCTTCCCTCAGAGCCAGTACTCCCAGTATTACAGCTCGTCCTACAACCCTCCCTATGTCCCAGCCAGTGGCATCTGTCCTTCACCCCTCTCCACGTCCACCTACGTCCTCCAGGAGGCATCGCACAGTGTCCCCAGCCAGAGCTCTGAGTCACTCGCGGGTAAGTACAGTCACTGTCATGTGGTTGTTCATAGCCACAGGCACAACTTGGATGGGAAGGTTGGGCTGGAATGTGGGATCCCATTGTAATTAACTGACTACCCATGGGCTGAACACATTCCTCAGACATGTTTTGGTGTGTGTGTGTGTGTGTGTAAGTGTGGTTGCATATGTGTTTGAAAGTCCGACAACTTTACCTATCTCTTCTAGGCCTTTTGGCTAAGGTAAGTATAGGCAACTTAACCTAAAAGTTCTCATTTCTGTCTTCTCCTGAAAGATTTGGCCTCTATAGCCATATTCCCAATGGACAACACTTGGTGGAAGCCAAGTGTGTCTGACCCACATAGAAAGGACTCTCTTGATGCCACAGCCAGACAGCCAGCCCCAGTTCATTACCTGCCCTGCCATGGCCTTGGATTCAGGAACCTTGCCCCCCACGCCAAAAAAAGGAGACTGGTGTTTGCTGCCCATCCGTGATGCACCAAACATGTACACGGGGTCTTCACTAGCTGCTTATCTGTGCCCTGATGCAAGCAGTGACTATTAAGCACCTGCTGTTTCTCAGTCTCCTTAGTTTGGAAAATTGAAGTGCAGCATAAACTTGATCTTTGCAGAGAATCATCATCACATAAATGCATATTTTTTTAAAAGATTTATTTATTTTATTACAGTCAGATATACAGAGAGGAGGAGAGACAGAGAGGAAGATCTTCCGTCCAATGATTCACTCCCCAAGTGAGCTGCAACGGGCCGGTGCGCGCCGGTCCAAAGCCGGGAACCTGGAACCTCTTCCGGGTCTCCCACGCGGGTGCAGGGTCCCAGTGCTCTGGGCCGTCCTCGACTGCTTTCCCAGGCCACAAGCAGAGAGCTGGATGGGAAGTGGAGCTGCCAGGATTAGAACCGGCGCCCATATGGGATCCCGGGGCTTTCAAGGCGAGGACTTTAGCCGCTAGGCCACGCCGCCGGGCCCACATAAATGCATATTTACGAACTGTGATAAGGAAAACTATAATCCTTCCAACAACCGACTGTCTCAGACAGCCAGGGTAAGTAACTCGCTAATGATTGGTAGAGCTGAAATCCATCAACAGGGGCCTTGCTACTCCCTGACCTTACACAGCTGAAGCCCACTAGAGTACAGCAGGGCAGAGGCTGTCCAAGTTGAGTCTGAGGGGGGTTTAGGTAGAGTGACTCTGGGGTCTTGAGAATTATAGAATCCTTAGCAGTTTTAGAAAACCCTTATATCAGTTGAAATTCTGGCTTCTGCTTCAACAGGTAAGAAATGTACACAAACTAAGCAAAAACAGGATGGAGGATGCGCGATTTTGGGCTTATGTACCCAAGATGTACAGGGGTTCCAGGCTGGGGTAACAGGTGCTAGGATGGTGATGTTTGGACTCTGTCTCCTTTCTTTCTGGCTCAGCCTCTTCCTGGGTTTACCAGCTGCCCAGGATTTAACCCTGCCTGTTCAATTACTACAGTAGAGAGAGTTCTGTTTTCTAACAATTTCTGCAAAAGCCCCAGTCCAAACTCCCGTTGAGCCAGCTTGGGTCACATGTTTAACCCCTGAACCAATCTCTGTGTCCAGATGGGCCAGTCGAGCTGGGGATCATGCCAGTGGCTAGAGCTGCAATTGGAGTCTACCTCACCCAAACCACATGGCCTAAGAGTGAGGGAGAAGTGATTCCACAGTGAAACCCAGGAGATAGAAGAAATGCTGGATGAGCAAGAACAGCCGACATGCACAATCCAGTGTGAATCCCACCTAAGTTATGGGCAGCCAGTGACAGAGTGCATGTTCTAGACCCTTTGCGATCACAGGAATCAGTTCCCACCTCCCTGTTCAACCCACTCACCAACCTACAGATGCACGTGTTCATCCCCAAGTCTGCCATGCACACAGCCTGCCTCAGAGGCAGTGGTACACAGCAACAAAATGTCTTCTTTCCTAACACCTGCTGATTTGTGGAAGCTAAGCTGGCATGATGGTGTGTGGAAATTTGGTAATGAATATTAGCTGGCTGATAGTTAGAGCAGGACCAATGGGGAAGAGAGCCTCTTTCATTCTCAGTGTAGCGCTTAAAAAAAATTTTATTTATTTTTCATTGGAAAGTCAGATTTACAGAGAGGAGGAGACACAGAGAGGAAGATCTTCCATCTGCTGATTTACTCCCCAACTGGCCGTAATGGCCAGAGCCAAGCAGATCTAAAGCCAGGAACCTCCTCTAAGCCTGCCATGTGGATGCAGGGTCCCAAGGCTTTGGGCCATCATCTACTGCTTTCCCAGGCCATAAGCAAGGAGCTGGATGGGAAGTGGAGCAGCTGGGACATAAAGCAGCACCCATATGTGATCCTGGCACATGCAAGGCAAAGATTCAACCACTGGCCACCACGCCAGGCCCTTAGTGTAGCTCTTGATTTGAGCTCTTATGCACTCCCATCAGTAGAGCTGAGTTGGTGACTCTTGGTCTGAGGACAAGTGAAGTCAACTCTTAAGGAAGTTGAGGGATTAAGCTTTGAGTTGGGTCAAGTGATCCTCCACAGACCGTGAAGTGAATGTGCAGTGCCTATTTAATGACTTCCAAATGGCTCCCTTTGAAAGCAAAAGTTTAACAAACTTGTCTTGACCTATTTTGCTATTCAGAACACGGCCTGCCCCAACTAGCTCCAGCAAAGGAGTAAAACAAAAACTAATGGGAAATTCAGACAAGCAGGTGCCTCCATGTCACTGGAGCTCCAGGTGAACTTCTCAGGAATTTGGGGTATGCGGGAAGGTCATCCTCACTGCCGTGGGGAGCAAACCCAAAGAACTCTCGAGTCTCTCTGGAATTTTGCTTTATTGTTTCCCGCTGTTCTTCATTCATCCCTGCCTCTAAGGTTCAGCAGTAAGTGGCTGAGATGGTTTTTACTGTGTGTCTAACAAGCTCACATAAAAACTAATGACACAGAATTGTCAGCCATGGCCGAGGACTCTTTCCCCCGGTGTCCGTGATAAAAGGCACATGAGCGTGTGTGTGTGTGCACGTGTGTATATGATGTCTATGCATGTATACACACACACACACACACATGCTCTTGTGACGTTTCCTGTAAAAGCTCCCTCCACGTCAGAAGTTCCCTGGGCTGTCCTTGAGTAGCTGGTTCTAACGTTAAGAGGCTTGTGGTTCACGTGTTCCTCACCCAGCACTGCTGCTCATCTGCTCCACCCAGGGCAGTATCTTGATGCTCCTCCTCCCTCCCCACCACCCCCAAACTGCCCTCCCCTGAGGTCGTGCTCCCTGGACGCTTCATTGCGTGCCAGTAGGACAACAGGATAGTTCCTTGATGTCCAGGGCAGAATGTGGACATTTGACATGACTCAAGAGGAAAAGCACATCACGGTGGTCCCCAAGGATGTTTTCTTTTTAAATGTTGAAGATGCTACAAATTAATGAAAAGCCAGGGAATACAGGAGAATTTATCTCCTTCAAGAAGAGACTTATCTCTCCTATGTGATGTGGCAAAGTCTAGCACAGTTAAAAGTATATGTACCCTTTAATCCAACTATCCTACCTCTAAAAACTTATCTAGATTCCCATACAGGTATAAGAACTTCAAAGAATAGTTAAAAGAATATTGTGGTGGGCCTGGTATGATAGCCTAATGGTTAGAGTCCTCGCCATGCATGTGCCAGGATCACATATGAGTGCCAGTCCGTATCCCGGCTGCTCCACTTCCCTTCCAGCTCCCTGCTTGTGGCCTGGGAAAGCAGTAGAGGATGGCCCAAAACCTTGGGACCATGTACCCATTTGGAAAAGCCAGCAGAAGCTCCTGGTTCCTGGCTTCGGATCGGCTCAACTCGAGCCATTATAGCCACTTGGGGTGCAAACCAGCGGATGGAAGATCTTCCTCTCTGTGTCTCCTCCTCTCTGTAAATCTGACTTTCCAATGATAAATAAATAAATAAATAGAAAAATAAATAAATAAATAAAACTTTAAAAAAGGAAAAGAATAGTATGGTATCCACAGAGCAGAAGACTGGAAGTAACCTGGGAAAACGTTAATATCAACAGGGTTAAATAATTGATGATTCACCCACCCCTGGCGTATACTATACAGCTGTTACAGAGAGAAAGATGTGAAACAGGTGTTGTAAGTGTGGGTCACATCCCAGAACAGAGTCTGCACTGGACTTCCGGCTCTGGCTCCTGTCCCCAGCTTCCTGCTAATGCAGCTCCTGGGAGGCAGTGCTGATTAGTCAAGTAGATGTGTTTCTGCCACCCTTGTGGGAGACCTAGGTTAAGTCCTGTCTCTCTGCTGGCCACTCAGGACATGTGGGGAGTGAACCAGTGGATGGGGGAGTTCTCTTTTTCTGTCTCTCAAGAAACCAACTTAAAAAAAAAAAAATTGATATATCTGACCAAACATGGATCTCTGTGCTATTGTAGGCGAGCAAGAAGCAGACATAAAGCTAGGCACACAAAGTGAGCCGGAGTTCTGCAAAGTCTAAGTGTGGATAATACCTAACCTTGAGCTGGAGTTTTCTGGAAGGATACAGAAACAGTTATCTTTAGTCCCATTCTCTAAGGAAAAGTGGGGTTCTGAAGGGAAAGACGAACAGTCCACAGCAGACTCCTCCAGCAACAGCAAACGCGCTTGCTTTCCAAGTGCAGACAGAACATTCGCCGGGAGACACTCAAGTTCAGGGCCATAAAACGGGCTTCGCACATTTGAAGGGAGCCAAGGCATACAGTGTATGCTCTCACAACAGTAGAACTAGGTTAGTATAAAAGAAAGACTTTTGGAAATTTCTCAACTATTAGGAAACTAAAAAGCAGACTTCTAAATAACCCATGGGTCAAAGACACAATCAAAGGGAAATTTAAAAAGTACTTTGAACTGAATGAAAATAAAACAACATATCAAAATTTATGGAATGTCATTAAAACAGTACTTATGGGGAAATTTATGGCACTAAATGCCTATATTAGGAAAGAAAAAAGGTTACAAACCAAAGACCTTCCACCTTAACAAACTAGAAAAAAACGGGGGGGGGGGGGTTGGAAATGAAACGAAACCCAAAGTAAGGCCCGGTGCGATAACGTAGTGGTTAAAGTCATGCCTTGCACACTGGGATCCATTATGGGCACCGGTTCTAATCCCGGCTGCTCCACTTCCCATCCAGCTCCCCGCTTGTGACCTGGGAAAGCAGTAGAAGACAGTTCAAAGCCTTGGGACCCTGCACCCGTGTGGGAGACCTGGAAGAGGTTCCTGCATTCTGGCTTCGGATTGGTACAGCACCGGCTGTTGCAGCTCACTTGGGGAGTGAATCATTGGATGGAAAATCTTCCTCTCTGTCTCTCCTCCTCTCTGTATATCTGGCTTTGCAATAAAACAACAAAGTGGTTTTTTTTTTTTAATTAAATTAAAGGGAGGAAGAAAAAGAGCTGTGTAACTCCAAGAAAGGTTTTCAGAAATCACTATGTTCTGTGCCTCCATGTGCAACCTTGGACTCCAGCCGTCCATTCTTGAAATATCAAGTTGGATAAGGAGCTGCCTTTTTGGATTTGTGATGCTGTTTTGGCTTCCCTGCTTTGTTAGCTTCTCACGGCCTTATTTTAGGCCTCTGTTAGGTAGCTGTCATTTGGCTGAATTTTGGATCGTGTTTGCAGTGACAACAGTCTAAGCCTCGGTTGCCTGAAGTCAACAAGCGAATCAAGAGAAGCCATCTTGGCATTACTCTTCCACACCGGTGGATGGAGAAGTTCTTTCTCCAGAAGACAGTCTTTGCTGGCCCAGTGTCTGGAAAACCTCAATGCACCTTCTGCAAATGTTGGGGGGGCTGGAGAGCGCCCAGCCAGCCTGGCAACTCCGAATCATGTCTCTTCTGTTTCCATCTTCAGTCTGCTAAGGAGTTTTCGAAATATTAAGATTGGGGTCCCCTGAGATTTGGCGGGAAATGGCCCTTCCAGAACAGACAAAACCGAGTCCATTGCCAAGTATTTTTACCCGAAGCCATTTCCCCCGGATGATCCAAGAACTGGCAATTTGTGCACAGAGTCTGTGGGATGCATGTGGAGCGGAAGCGAGCAGCTGGGAAGTGGGGTGAGCATCCTCCAAGGTTCCACACTGATGGACAGGCGCAGATTTTGTGCCATACTTACAGGGCACATGAGCAAATGAAGTCAACTTGCTAAGCGTGACTCCATCAGCTTGCTGGGTCCCCCAGACACCCAGCAGGTGATGAAGACCAAGAAGCAGAAGCGTGTGGATAAATTTCTGGCCTCCATCACAGCCCGGCTGTAGTGATGCTTGTAGGTCCTAGTCCAGGGGCGGCTACTCCGATGGGTTGCAACTGTTGCACGATTGCCAAGCGTGTGAACTTGGAGCTCTTGGTGGGGCCACACCCAGGAACTCTACCTGATGAGCAGCAAATGTGTCCCCTCCTGTACTTTCTCCTCCCACTCAGCCACACAGGACTGCGGGTCCAGTCAAGCCAGGACTCATTGCCAAGGCCCCTGCTGTTTGGTTCCTGCCAGACAATCTCACTTAATTCTCAAATTGGCAAACCACCCAACTGGTGAAACTTCTAGAACTCTTTTCTCATAGATCGTGGTACAAGCCATACAGGGAAGAGAACCTGAGGAGCCCTCCAGCACACACCCCTCATTTACTTCTGGAGGTCAGGAAGTCTCTTCAAGGTCCAAGAATCAATGCCCAGCTGCACATAAGTCCCATACTGTGGATCAACCCACCACGTGAGGCACTGATGTCCCGTGTGAGTGCCGGTTCAAGTCCTAGCTGCTTCCACTTCCAATCCAACTTCCTGCTAATGTGCCTAGGAAAGCAGCAAAGAGTGGCTCAAATCCTTGGGCCCCTATTCATGTGGGAAACCCAGAAGTTGTTCCTGGCTGAAGGCCAACCCAGCTCCAGCCATTGTAGCAGTTTGAGGAATGAACCAGTGGATGGGTGGGAGAGCTCTCTGTGTCTTCACTTTCTGTTTCTGTAAAACATTTTGAAATAAATAAATCAGTGAATGAAAGAATAGTAGGGAAAAATGAAATGAAAGATGAGTATTTTAGTGCAAAAAGAAAGTTGGATAGTTGTGCATAGCTTCTTCCTAATGTGTGTTTTCCATGAACTCTTTGAAGGCCCCCTGGTCAATATTGTCTTCCTTTGGTTAGTCCAGAGATCCTTAGACCTGTGGGTATAGGGAGTTGTAAATGCAAAGCCACACTCGCTATCCCTGTTGCCCCTCATGTTAAGGCTGTCTGCTCTGTGTCCCCTCCCGTTAAAGCTGTCCCTGGCCAGTACCACATAAACCAATCAGCACGCTCCCAGCTCCTCACCCCAACTTACCAATTGTGGGTAACGGCTCCCTGCCAGATACCCCGCGTGTCTACTTGTTCACTTGTCTGATGTCTCTCCCCTCACCAGAATTTAAACTCTGGGAGAATGAGGACGCACCTCCCCATGTCTGGGGCAGCACCTGCTTAGCAAATACTTGTTTGGTAGATGAAAGAATGGGCCTGTTAAGCAACTGTTGAGAGTGGTGAGTGGTTTTTCTGTGTGACGAATCACCTTGGAGCTACTTCCAAGTGACACACTGGTGTGACAACGCCACCCAGGAGGAGATGCCCAGCAAAGCTGCTCATCTGTCCCCTCCTTGCTTCTCCTACCCCAGGTGAATACAGCACACACAACGGACCTTCCCCAGCAGCCAAAGATGGAGACACAGACAGGCCAAACCGGGCCTCCGAAGGGAAGCTCCGGGGCCGGTCTAAGAGGAGCAGTGACCCCTCCCCAGCAGGGGACAGTGAGATCGAGGTAAGCCAGCCAGTGTCATCCCTGGTAGGGTACAGAGTTCCCCCGAGGCATGTGGGGAAGTGGACCTTTGGGCTGGCCAGTCACAGTGACCAAGTGAAGGGAGGGAGTGGGGAGGGGCACTGATACCTGACCAAGTGGGAAGGAAGCCGCCGGAGCTGTACCGAGCAGAGGTCTGGGGTGGAGTTGGAGACACCTGGGTGGAGAGCAGGGAGGGGTGTTGCTGGTGAACACATGGACTGCTGCCCCCTAGGACTCCCCGTGAAGTAGACAGGGCCAGGGAATGTGCGTTTCTAAACTTTCCATGTGATGCAGAGGCTCCGGGCTGGGGAGCACACTCTGAGAACCCTGGTAAGGAGCACAGTGGGAGGGCAGTGGCCTTCAGCAGGGTCTGGGTATTCCTACTCCTGGCAACATCAGAGTCAGATGGTTTTGTGACATACAGGTCCCAGCCAGACCACCTGGAGAAACTGGGGAGAGGTAGGGATCGTTTGGGGTTTTGTTAAGATTAATAAATTGCTCGAGAGGAAGAAACAGAGATCAATCTTCCATCCAGTGGCACGCTACCCAAATGGCTGCAATACCGCGAGCTGAGCCAAGTTATAGCTAGCAGCCAGGAACTCCATCATCCAGGTCTCCCCTGTGGGTGGTAGAGCCCCCTGCTGTGTGTTAACAGGAAGCTGATCTGGAGCCAGGACTCAACCCCCGCACTCGGATACGGGATGCTAGCATCAAACAGCAGCTTTACCTACTATGCCACAGCACTGGCCCCTCATTTGGTTTTTGTTTGTTGTTTGATGTATTTGGAGTTCTCTGGGATGGGGATGGTTTGCTAGGTTCCCCAGGTGACTGTCCTGTGACAGGTGATCCACCTGTCAGCTGGCTCAGGTGTGTGTGCTGTGATCCCAGGTGACTCGGGTGGTGCTTGCCAGCCTGGGCTGCGCATGGTAGCCACGTGCAGAGCCTGGCGATGATGATGATCTCAAACCACACCCCAGGCTGATTCCATCAGATTGCCCATGTTCAGGACTCCAGCACGAGCATTTGTGAAAGTCCCCAGACCATTCCAAATCCGCAGCCCAGGCGAAGAACCCCTGGTTTGGGGAATGCGCCCATCTTTATTATAACTAAAGCAAGTATGAGATGATTGGTCAGGATTGTAATTTATCCTCCTCTCCCCAAAGCAAAACAGCATTGTGGGGGAGGGTATAATGGTACCATGGGCAACATGGATGCCAGAACAATAAATAGCTGGAAGTGACCTACCAAGGGACAGAAACAGACAGTCCCATGCAATGTTGTGTCCCCATTCGTTTGATTCTGTGTCCCACTCAGTAGCCAGAAGCACGGCCACAAACCCAGAAACACTAAGAACTATCACCTTCATCATTCCCTTAAAAACCAGTGGAATTTTATCTCTGAGGCCTCTTTCTCATTGTTGGGGCTCTTCTGGAGTTGTGTGAGAATCCAGGGATTCAATTGATCTCAGAAAAAAGAGCCTGTCATGTCCAGTGTGGCTTGGCCACTGTTCCTTCAATGGCTCATCAAAGTGTAGCCACTCTTGGGAGTTTCCTTGGCAAATACTGGGCATAGGGATCCTTGCTGAGCCTAAGAACCTTCGAGGCTTAGCTGCAATCCTTTGTTGAAAACAACAGAATCCAGCATTAGTTACTTAAGCAAAAAGGAACCTACTGGGAGAGAAGGGCATGGACCAGACATGATAAAACCCAGTTTAGAGAGACAAAGACAGGACTGGGAGATGGGACAAGACCTTCAAGTGCCAACCCTGGCCACAAAGAGAATCATGTGATCCCAGAACTGCCTCGCTCACTGTCAGACTCCAGGGAGATGGCATCCCATAGGCACGGCTGGAGTCTCCTGCTTACCTCTCGCTGGACATTTCCACCAAGACTGCACACAGAGAGGCAGACAAGTCAGGGTGCTCTTATCAAGAGACATGAGGATGGATGCCAGGATACCCAGACAATGAATGTCCAGGCACCTGCTGTCTAGCCTGGATCCAGCAGCACGGCTGCAGCAGCTGCTTATGGCCAGGGTCTCAGTCATGGTGACCATCACTCTGTCCTCTACTTGCTCATTCTCCCGAGGGACAGCAACACCCACTGCTTACCTCAGGCACCTGCACAGAGCAGGTGTTCCCACTGCCTAGGGTCCATTCTCACTTTGTGAGTCTGCTCTTGCACTACCCCTCACTCTGAAAGCCACTGGCCTCCCCCATGGAGCAAATGCTATACAGTCCCGTCAGTGGATTCAGGCTGTGGCTTTGAAGGCTAGGAGAGAACTAACTGGCTTCAGGTTGCGCTTGCTCACTGCCCTCCCAAATTCCTATAGATTTCCTACCAGCCTAGAGTTGCAAAACTATGGAAAACACAGAAAGAAGCACTAATATTTCATTCGTGTTTAGGAATGTTAGTATCCCCCATTCAGAGCTGACGTTGTGGCTCAGTGGGTAAAGTGGCCACCTGCAAGGCTGGCATCCCATATGGGTGCCAGTTAGTGTCCTGGTTGCTCCACTTCCTAGCCATCTCCCTGCTTACAGCCTGGGAAACACCACAGAAGATGGCTCAACCATTGAGGACCCTGCCACGCACATGGGAGACCCAGATGGTGCTCAGCACTGGCCATTGCGTCCATCTAGGTGATAAACCAGCAGAAGGAATATCTATTTCTGTGTCTCCCTCCCCCCCCACTCTCTGTAACTCTTTCAAATAAATAGGCAATTTAGAAAATATATTCCCACTCCCTGGGATACTATTCAGCCACCCAATGTGACTTCTACTTTTGGTAGGGATCAGTGAACATGAAAAGAAAATTCTCCATTCAGCTAAGTGGGTGGAGAGAGTTGTGGCATGGAAGTAACGGCTTCTAGGTGATACTGTTCTGGAAACATCTGCTCCATTGCAGAGTAAGGACCACTGGGCAAGAACAGTTGGAAAGGTGTGAGTTGTGTTTCACTCCCTTGTGTAATGTCAGCATGGAGGCCCTGCCTGGGTCACACCTCTTCACTCTCCAGCCATCTTGCTGATGACAGAATCCCAAGAGGGAGGAGTTACATAGAAGTGGGGTGACAGGGAACTCTGTGTACATTTTAGTTGAAATCTTTCAGCCACAGGTGCCAGGAACCAACATGAGCTAGCTTAAGTGGAAAAGCAGAATTCTCTGTAAGAGCAGGGGCACATTGGTCATCTCAGGACCCTGGGATCAGCAAGGGAGTCATAACAGTGAGGGTGCTGGAGCCCCCTAAAGCAGCAATGCCCCTGCCAGGCCCCCATGCACTGGTGAGTAGGTACAGCTCTCCTCTGCACCTCTCCCACTATCCCAGCCTCTTTGCTTCCACCTGCACCCAAGGCCTGGTTCTTGCCCCCAAATCTCATGACAATGGGCTGCCAACAAGCCCCAAGACAATGACTTTGTTGGCCCTGAATTTTAGCTCATAAAAAGATCCCTGAGCCCACCTGTGATTCAGAGGCCATTCTGGCCCAAACCATGGTAGCCCAGGAAATGGAGCCACCTGCAGAATGGCCAGCAACCACCTGCTAGCTAGGAACCTGGGGCTGGGGCAGGGCTGTGAGAAGCAGGGAAAGAAGCAGTCCTCTTCCTCCAAGGGCATGGAATAGATGCCTTCATGAAGCCTGTGCCAAGTTTGGAAAAAGTTTGTTGATGAATTTTTTAAAAATTCTATTATTACTCAAACATGTGTTGATCCAATCCAGTTAGTTCAGACCTAATCCCAGTAAGTTAGGACTTGGGATGTTTGGACTTCAGAAGGCCTCTTCCGTGTTGATTTCCACACGTTGCTATCAAGACCTGGAGTAAGACAAAGGAACACACATATTTTCACACCCAAATAAGCCTAGCTTTTAATTCCATTTTCCACAGACTCCTTGAAGTCCCTTTGTATACCTAGAGCATCAATATGCGAAAATATGGCCAGGCCGAGTCATAGCAGTCAGTACTTGGCCTTGCTGATTGCTTCGGAAGCTCCTCCGCTGGGAATACTACTGTGCTCGGCTGGCTGGGGACCTCCCTTCCCTCTCTGTCTGTAGAGGTCGTTGCCCTGTGTCAGGAGGAGTGTGTCCAGAGAGCGTTAGAAGGTGGCCCTTCCATGAGGGCTGGGTGAGTGGAGTTGCAGCCACCCCCTTCCTTAACACCAGTTATGGGAATAATCAGATCTTCTCTTCTTTAAAAGGGCAGTCACCAGGAGTGTGAAAATTAAAGGTCAAGCCAAATAAGAAAAATAAATGAGAGGCAATGGGATTTGAGAAAGAACTTAGGGAAATTCAGTTTTTGTTTTGCTTTTTTGTTTTGGTGTTTGTTTTTTTCAAAAATATCAAACATTTTTGTATCCTTATAGTAGGAGGTGGGAGTTAATGTGGGAAGAAAGACTCAGAGGGAAAAAATGGAGTTGTTGGACATGTTTAAATGACTGCAAGAATCAAGTTCACGTGAAGGAATGGGCGAGAAAGAGTAAGGCGTTTTCTAGGACATAGATCGTCAGACAGACTCACAGGAAATGCTGTTTAAAAGACTCAGTAGCAATCCAGAAGGCTTCATTGGGGATTTTGGAAAGAGAACCGTAGAAAATATGGGAGGAATCTGTGGAAAATATAAGAAAATTAAAATTTCCAAAGCTCTAAAAAGATGCAAGTCAGTGGATTAAAAATGTCTTCAAATGCTGAACAGTATGAACTGAAAGAAGGAGACTACACCTCCCTGTGGCCTTATTAAATGTAAGGATAGGGGCCAGGATTGTGGTATAGTGGCTCGAGTTGCCACCTGTGAAGCCAACATCCCATGTGGGCACCAGTTCGCGTCCCAGCTGCTACATTTGTAATCCAGCTCCCTGCTAAGACACCTGGGAAGCAACAGAAGATGCCCCGAGTGCTTGGGCTGCTGTGCCCACACCGCAGATCCTGATGGAGTTCTTCTCTCCTGGTTCTGGGTGGGAGTAATTACCATGGGTCAAATCCCCGTCTCTAGACGGCTGAGCTGAAGAGACAGTATTGAACCATAAAGGTACTGTCCATTATCCAGAGTTAAGGAGTCCATCAGCAGACTTGTTAAAGCAGGCCTGGATGAGAGC
The DNA here is from genome assembly GCF_030435755.1 of Ochotona princeps. NCBI lineage: Eukaryota > Metazoa > Chordata > Mammalia > Lagomorpha > Ochotonidae > Ochotona > Ochotona princeps. The sequence goes on along the minus strand of NC_080853.1, from coordinate 9,132,629 downwards.
AGCTGGAGAATTAAGACGGTGGTGCTTCATGGTGTCGGAGGAGTTATTTGATTTTTTATTGTTGCTTTTGGATGGAGCTTCATTTTTTGAGCTTTTATGTGAAAGGCGAGAACGGGCTTCCTGGTCCTGGCATCGGCGGGGTTGAGGGGAGCCCAGAAACTTTTGGGCAGAACACGCTTTGCACGGATGCGGCTGAGGGGGCGGGTCACAGCGCATCACTGCCTCGCATGTGTTAGAATTTCATCTTCCTGGAGACTTCTCTTCCTCCGGGGGCATCAGCCTCTGCAGACGTGAAGCCAGATGTACACAAGCCCATTTGTTTCTGTTCTTTCCCTCTCTTCCCTCACAGCGTGTGTTCGTGTGGGACTTGGATGAGACAATAATTATTTTTCATTCCCTACTCACTGGGACTTTTGCGTCCAGATACGGGAAGGTAAGAATCCACTTTGTGTTTTTTTTTTTTTTTTTCAAACCTAACTGACCAGCTGGTTAATCCTGGGAATTGTGGGGGCTGCTTTGGGAGGCAGCTTCTTTGACAAAAGCTGCCCCTTTGGGTCAGCCTGGGATTTGAAAAAACTCAAGAATCCTTTGACATGTGAAAATTTAATAAGCTTTCCCTCCGTTCGTCTCCCACGCCTTTTATTCCTACACTTGAAGTACTCAGCATTCCTTGTGCACAGACTTCAGCTCAGAGCTCTAGCTGGGAAGGCCAGGGTGTGCAGTAGCCGGCACCAGCAATCGTGGCGGGATACCTGGGAAGAGCACCTTGCTTCCTCTCTGTTGTACAGCTTAGCACCTCTGGCAGACAAACTCAATGTTCCTAGTTTTTTTTGTTTTTTTTTTTTTGAGACGAGGGGGCGGTATTGTCCACTCCAGCATGCCCCTTAGCAATAAATGTACCCTGGACAAATTATATCAGGGAAACATCCAGTTAGAATTCTGTGCCAAGGCTTTCAGCTGATCGGCAGCAAACGGAAGAGAATGTTGAAACCCACTGACTCACTCCTGCAGTGGCAAAGGCAACTGCTGAAACCCAGTCTTGGCCGGTTCTTTGCGTGTATCCCACCGGCTTCTCTGCAGACCACAGCAGAGAAGGACACGTGGGGACAGGTGGGCAGCACTTAGGAGGACTGCCACTTGTCGTCTCCTGGAAGGTGACTGACCTGTGGAGCAACTGCTTCCACACATGGGCAGGAACCTTGAGATTCGTCAGCGCCTGGAAATATTTCTGTTTCTGTTTAGAGACCTGGAATATGGCTTGACGTCACTTCATGGCTTTCCCAGCTGCGCGCGGTTTTTTCAAGGGGTTATAACAAGCTGGGTGTATAATTAACAAGATGGATTTATCGGCTGCCGCTCTGCCGTAAAGATTATAAAAATGGTGTCGGGGGTGCAGAAGCGTCTTGTGGCATTGGAATGTGTCAGCACGTCCAGCAGTACCCGGTGGGGGGGCGCCAGGAGGAGAGTTGCCCATGTTGGGCTTGGGGCTGCTGGTTTAGGTAAAAGGGTGGTGGAGCCAGGAGCTGCTGGGAACATGGGGGTGCATTCAGCTGCCACTTGGAGAAGCTGGGCAATCCCAGAGGGTCACAGAGTGTGTTCCCCACCAAGTCACCCCACCTACTCATCCCTGGAGACGCCAGGGATGGCCACCTGTAAAGTTGTGTGGGGTCTGGGGATTTGGGGACACGGTATTTGCATCAGTGTCTCACCACCATTCCTGAAAACAAACTCGAGAAATGGACAAGGCCCAGAGCTGCTTGCCAGGCCCCATGACCCCTTGTCCCATATGCCCTGGCCCGTGTCATCCTGCGTTGCAGCCGACTCTATCCAGCCTGCTGCTTCTCCCACCTGCGCATCCGGCCTGGGCCCCTGTCTGATGACCCCATTCAGTTCTCCTGAAAGGGTCCCCAAACAGCAGGAATGCCCTGATGTATAGGCGAGCTTGGCCTGTACCCCCATGCTGGGAAGTCAGCAAGTCCCCAGGGGAGCCCCTAACCCTCCTCCGAGGCCCTGCATGAGTGGGTCCCACCACTGCCCTCCTATCCCCTCTGACTCCCCTCCCCGAGTGGTTCTCTGACCTCACATGTATCTACCGTGTTCTCTGATTCTGCTGGGCTCTCCCTGATGCAGGACCAGGGACCTGCGCTAGGCATGAGAATTCACTGGGAAGGCGATCCTGGGGCACACCAGGTGCTGAGGGTGAAAGTGAGACAAGGACCGCAGGAAGCCAGGTGGGCTTCAGGGACCATTGCTGCTGGGGCGTATGCTCAGAGGGACCTGTCAGCCAGTAGGGAGCCTGCAGGAAGGGACAGGAATTTACCCATGAATTCCCTTGCACCGTGGGAAGAGCGCTTCTCCAGGGCTGTGACCCCCTAGACCTCAGGTCCCAAGAAAGCCTCAGGTTAGGGAACCGTGGGTGTGCACCACTGAGGGCCTCTGCATGACCAAGAGCGGTGACAGCTAAATTGGCTGAGAAAGTGCGCACTCAGAAGCCCTTCCTAACATCTATAATCTAGAATGTCATTTTACTGGATTCAATCCTACTTATCATTCAGGTTTTCATTAGTAGTTAATCATTTGAAAGACAGAAAGGCAGACAGCTTCCATGCACTGGTTCATGCCCAAAATGCACACAGCATCCGAGCTGGGCCCGGCCAGACCAAGGTTCCAGCAACCCTGCATCTTCCATGTGGGTAACAGGGAATCCGTTTCCTTGACCCATGGTCCCAGCATGCACGCTATCAGGGAGCTGGAATCAGAGGCCAAGCTGGGATGAAACCCCAGCACCCTGGAATGAGATGCAGGGATCCCAAAGGATGTGTCAACCATGGCGTCAAGTGCCTGGTCTGGCTCTGATGTAATCCACCAAGAGAGCTTGGATCATTGCACCCCTCCACCTGAATTGTGTCTCTCCCTAAACTGTACCTTTTTTTCTGTATCATGATTATTCTTTGGCCATTTGTCTCCCCTGAAGACGGCACTCTGCTTGGTCAAGCATGGGACAGGATTGCCTAATAAATACTCCTTGAAGAAAAAGGTGAGAGCAGTCAGGCCGGTGAAGTTGCACAGGAACGGGAACTTTTTCCTGGTGCGTCTGCTGCTTAATCCACAAAACAGCACCTCCCGTTTAGCAAGCCCGAGCAAATATTTGTCAAATGAAGGAAGGAAGGGAGAAATAATATCAAAACAGAAATTCCTAACAGGTGGCCACCGGCCAGATTCAGCCTGCCGATATTTTTGTTTGGCCTCTGGGGTGTTAGGGAAAAATGTGAAGTTGTCGCCAGCATTTAAAAATCAGGAGAGGACATAGACCAAAAGCCATCCAGGTTTCCAACTCTTCTTGAAAAATTTAAAAACTCTGGCAGCCTTGTGTGGCCGGGGGGCAGCAGCCAGTGGGAGTGGAATAGCCACTGCCCTCTTGAAGGCCGCATATTCTCCAGCCTTCTACCACTCTGTAGACCCATTAGCCCACGTACGGGGGTCTCTGGCCCCACTGGGATCCAAATGTCCACCTCCATCCTTGAAGTGTGGGACACAGACCACGTGGGGCTGGGAGGACCTGAGAAGCCACCATGTCCCATTAGCTTGTGTTGTACACACAGAGAAACTGAGGCACAGAGGGGGAGAGAGTCAGATGGGCTCACCCTCCTTGTGCATCCCCTAGCTACAAAGGGAAAGACAGATATGCAGAGAGGAGGAGAGACAGAGAGGAAAATCTTCCGTCTGCTGATTCACTCCCCAACTGGCCTCAACAGCCAGAGCTGAGCCTACTCAAAGCCAGGAGCCAGAAACTTTTTCTAGGTCTCCCGTGTGGGAGCAGGGTCCCAAGGCTTTGGGCCATCAACCACGCTTTCCCAGGCCACAAGCAGGGAGCTGGATGGGAAGCGGGGCTGCCGGGTTGCCACCTCCATGTGGGATGCCAGCACTGTAGGTAGAGGATTAACCTATAGAGCCTCCACACCAGCCCCAGAATGAGTATTTTTATTCACAAAATCCAACACCCCTAAGAGAGACAGAAAGCAACCATGGCTTGCGGAAGATCCAAGCTGGTTCTGCTCCCCACCATCCAATGCGAGCAACTCAAGCGTCTGAGGCTGCCGCATGGCACTGAGGCCCCGGGCCCCTCAGTCGCATTCTTGGCAGTACTTGGAGGGCTGCCTTCCATGGCATGACAATTCAGAGTTCGCCCCCTTGTCTGAATTCAGTCCAGCAGCATGAGAAGGCTTCGTCCCTCCCTCTTGGTTTAATTTCTACGGCTTTATCCCCCTTTGTGAAGAGCCAATTCCAAAAGCGGCATGTCTCATTGCAGTCACATCCCACTGGCTGGAACTTGGTCATGTGACTGCATCAAGCTGCAGAGGAGTCTGAAATTGTACCTGTATTTAGGGTAGTCATGTGCCCAGTTAAGATCTAGAGAGTCATGTTGACAGTTGGCTGTTTCTAGCATAAGAGACCATACAATGAAAGGAAGATCAGTGAAACAGAAAAGTGGTGGGGTAAAAATAGCAGATTTACTCTATTTGCAAGACCCCAGGGAGCAGCTGAATTCTTGAGTCTGAAGCTCCACAGAGAGGTCTGGGCTCTGGCTTGGAACTAGGAAGAGGACATGGAGAGGGTTTGGAGGAGCAGGAGTGTGTACCCCATTTGCAGATGGAGTAACCGACACCAGGAAAGTTATGTGGTTGGGGTCGTCATGACAGATTGCAGGCTATAGCTTCTTGTGGCTTGCAGCTTTCTCTCCCCTTCAGCACGTGCAGCTGTGTCAAGCTGATTGTTAACAGCTGGTATCATGGACGCTCAGAAACACAGTTGGGGTGGACACTTGTCCCAGCAGTGAAGGGGCCAGTTGGGATGCCAGCATTCCATGTCAGAGTGCCTGGTTTGAATCCTGGCTGCACTTCCAAGTCTGGCTTCCTGATACTGCAAATTGATAGTAAGATCAACATTTGGAGATAAGTTGTTGTTGTGTTGTTTCATGGTTGAGCACAGGTCCTCCGTGCGAGCGGAAGTACCATCACGTCTCTGTGGGGGCAGGTTCACAAGTTTTGACAGAGTCTGGTTAAGCAGGGGCTTTGAATGTAGTTGTGCTTTTTGCTGTAGATCTTATATTACCTTTCTCTGCTTGCTTCAAAATACGTAAGTCTTCTGTCAAGTGTGCACAGGGGCTCTGTTTTGCTTCTGCCTCAGCCTCTGTGGTTCGGTCCAGCCCTGGCAAGCAGCAAGGTGGTCTGATCCCCAGCTGTAGCGCCAGGGCCTTGAACAGTGCCTGGTACCTAGCTGGGAGTCAGCAAAATAAGGAATTTGTAACAGGGGAGAGATCTAACCCACGTCTGTGTGGCATATTCGGTACCTCTGCCTGCAGCACCCACCCCACCCTGTCTTGGCCACCCCACTCTCTCGGTCTAGCCTGTGCCACTCCTCTGGGGTCACATTCGTAGAGTTGTCCCAGTTCCCTGAATAGGTAAAAACCCAGGGTTGATGGTTCATGGCCCTGTGGGCTCACAGTAGCACAGTTGCTATTACTGGTCTCAGCGTGGCTGATTGTAGAGTATTGTCATCATTACTAAATGGCTAGGACTTAGTTTTGCATGTAGCAGATGCTGCCGCTGTACCACTCTTTCCATCACAGCCCTCCTCGTTCCTGTAGGTGGTGTCCCTTGGCAGGTGCCCGTGACACTGTGTGGATGTTCTGCCATCTGCTCCGGTGGCCCCAGCAGTGACCGGCTCATTGGAACTTACCCTTCCCTTCCTTTCCCTTCCCATCACTCCCCCATGGTCTCACTGATGTTTACTGGGATTCCCTCCCAAGTCTAGGGTGGGCCCTTGACCCCTAGGCTCAGGGTGGGCTACTAGGGAGACCCAAACAAGGTCATGGAGGTGTGTCAGCGTTCATACTTCCTACGACTGGTCCTGGTTCTCCTGGGGCCCTTCTATCACTCTGACCCCACTGCCTGGCCCATGAGAGCTATAAGAACACACTCACTGAATCCAGACAGGTTGTCACCCCATGCACCTCACACCTCTTCCAGCGAGATGTAAGCCCAGCGTGTACCTGACTGGCTTTGTCATGAACACAGCCAGCCAGCAGCCTGTGTGTGTGTCTGAGAGAGGCTGCGTGGATGAGGGGAGCTGGGCCTCATCTTGGAGCTCTCCCTGGAGCTCCTGTGCTGCCTACCCCCACCCCGTGCAGTCATAGCTCCCCACCTCCCAGCCCTGTTCGTGACTGCGGCTCAGATTCCAGAATCCGATACCCAGCGCGATACCATCCGGATTCAATCAGACCCTGGCGGCCTGGCGCAGCCCGCTCTGCCCATGCCTCCTTTACAAACTGAGAAGAAATTGGAAAGAAGAAAAAAAAAAAGTTTTATGAGCAAGCAGTTAGGAACTATTTGCAGAAGTGGCTAAGGTTCAGTTCAGGAGTGCCGTCCCTGGAGGGACTATTAGTTGATGCGAGGACATAGCAGGCACTTTGCCTTTCTCTCTCCGCCCCCTACCCCCAGCCCAGTTACCTTCAGAGGTAGCTTCATTTGCTCCTACCAGTCTGATATGCAGAGCCTTCCGTCCTTGGACAAACACAAGCCAAAGTGCTTAAGGACATCTGTTTATTTTATTTCTTTAATGAGAAAACCGTCCAGTTTCTACCGGGCTCAGCTGTGTTTATTTACATTGTCGTGGTCACGTGAAGCCAGCACCTTGGCCGTTTCAAGTCCTGGCTGTGGCCCTTCTGACGGCTGGCGGGCGGCGGCAGCAGCAGCCGGGTCTGGAATGGGGAGAGGGTTCTGCCCAAGCAAAACAGAGTCCTTGGAAGTCTATAAAATCAGTTCTCAAAATAAATACAGCCTGCTTCGCTCGGTAGATGTGGATTAAGTCAAGATGAAGTCAATTTGGAAGGGATTTTCTGAGGAAGTCGAGATTGCCCCCCCCCGCTGGGGGGGTTAAACTTGGTATTGAAGTCTGTGCTTGCCCCCTCCACCCTACCCCCACCCCTCTTTTCAGCCAAGTCAAAGGTGTTTTGTCCTGAAGCTAATGAAGACGTGCTGGCTGCTGGGGGCCCTCCCAGCCTTTGATTATTTTCCTTGCAGGGCTAGGGGTGTGGGGAGGGAAAGGACAGTGATTTCTTGGGTCTGTTCCCTCCTAGAGGGAGGGCAGGCCAAAGCAAGTGCCTGCAGTTGTCATCTGGGTGTTTGGGCAGGCGGGGACGGTGGCAGGGAGGTTGTGGGAAAGCTTGAGAGGGTGGCATGCGGATGGATAGCACTGTCCATGGGGTATTGGGTGGGGGCTGGGCTCCTGTGCCCACCCAGCCCCTTACAAAGATGTCCTCCCCGCAAGCCTGGCAGCTTCCAAACCACTTGCTTCCTCCATGCATGTGGGTTAGAGTGCTCAGGAATTATCCGCAGTTTAAGATGGACTTTGAAGATGATCTGGGATGTTTGCTATTGCAACCCTGTGCTGTGGGCTGCTCTAAGACCATTTCCACAGAGACCTCCTCAACTCCAGCCACAGCTGGCAAACACTGAGGACACCTGGGTGTGCCCCGTTCTCCCCCTACAGGTCTAACAGATGCCAGTCACTTCCCCCACCCTCCCCTCACCTGTGCACCAACTCATCTTTCTGTCCCCACCCTTTGTTGCCCCAACTTTCACACTAGAGAGCATCTGAAGGGGGGCATGTAGGGGGCAGGATTTCATCACCTTTGGAAAACCCACAACAAATTGCTGGGTGAGCTCTTTTGTCTCTGTAAATATAGGGCTTGCCGCTGACAATGCTGGGAGGTGAATGTGGCTCAGGCTCCCAGGGGCTTAAAGGGGAGGGGGGGCGGATTCCCTTTTCCCTTAACCAGCAGGTTGAGGTGCTGTCTAGCTTGTCCCCCATACCTGCACTTCCGGCTACTGAGGACCCAACCGTAGGGTTCCCATGAGACTCTGCAGGTGAGGTGTCACCACTGAATGGCAAGGAGAAGTCAGTGCCATTGTGTCCCGGTTGACTTTGATGGGAAAATAGGCTGCATCCAACCCTCAGCAGGCCACCTTCCCATTCATGTGCTATAACAATGCCAATTCAGGGGTCTTGGTAACAGGCAAGCTCAGGTGCACATCTTCAGTGGGGCCTCATTCAGACAGCAATGATGCAGTTCAGTGATGGGTTTTGTTGTTTCTCGGGTTTGGGGCTTTGCTCTGCAGCGTCTTGTGTCTGATCGTGGTGCCTGCCATGCTGGCCTCTGCAGTGCTGTGGGCACTGCCCCCCTCTTTATTTTCTGGAAGAGGCTGCGGACAGTCATCGCAGATTCTTCTGGAAATGTGGGCAGGGAAGCCAACAGGGCATGGGGACCCCAGTGGTTCCCCTGGACTGTCTGGTTCTCCTGCCGGCCCCTCCCCTCCCTCTCTTGTGAATTCTTTTTTTTTTTAATTTTAGCTTTTAATTTATTTGCACGATAGACGGTAGAGCTCTCTCCCACTGGTGCAGTCATCAGCAGTCTAGGGCTTCTCTGTCAGTCCCTGTCTCCCACCTTGCAGGAAGATCTGCATTAGTGGGCATCCCACATCAGGACCTGGAGCCAGGGATCGGACCCTGGGCGCTCCAAGGCAGTACGTGAGCATCTTGCCCACTTGGCTAAACACCGGCCCTTCCTGCTCCCCTTTTGGACTCACCATACAGTGTCCTCAGATGTCACCTCCCCTGAGAGGCTTTCCACCACCAACCTAAAGCCTATGCCCAGACACACGCAGTGCCTCCTATGCAGCATCGCATGTCGTTTCTTCTGAGCAGGTGTCACTGTCTAAACTGAAGTGTGCCTTGGTTATCATGGTTCTCCTCCTCTATTCAAATGGGAGTACCATGTGACACAGGACGAGGAGGCAGCAGGGAGCATGGTGGTCTGGAGCAGGGAAATACATCCATCCATGGGCCAAATCTGGTTCTCCACCTGTTTATATTTTAAATAAAGCTTTATTGTCCGTGACCACACCCATTCATTTCCATATTGTCTGTGGCAGATTTCACTGTTGTCGCAGACTTGAGTGGCGGCCATGCAGATCCTAGAGCTCTCTAGTTCTTTATAAAAATGTTCACCCGCCTCTGGTCTAGAACCAGACTGCTCAAGTCCAAAGCCAGCACCCACCCCCCCAGTCCTGTGATCTCAGTTGAGTCATTGTGCCTCAGTTTCCACCTCAGCGTGGACAAAACAGTGATGCTAATCATTATGGCTAACGCTCTCTCAGGTCGCTGGGGCCAGACGGAGTGGGTTAGCAACCTCAGGAGTGTGGAGCTGAACCTGCCCCCCCCCCCCCCCCCCCCGCCAGTGGCTTTTGGAGAATAAACAAGAACAGATGTAACTTGAGACTCATGGTGCTGCTTGTGTCTGAGGTGCTGAGCAGGGAGGGTCGGCTGCAGTGTGGCCAAGGCTCAGGAGCACACAAGGGCAAGCACCTACCAAGTCAAGCCCTGGCCCAAGCCCTCGGCATGAACTCCCACCAACACATGGTGGTCTCCCAAGTCACGAATGCCCCTCAGTCCTGGGGAGCGACTCGTGTCAGGGCGGTCTGCTTCTCTGGGGTTCTCAACTTCCCCAGGAGCCCCCCCACAATCGTTGACCTCCATTGCACTCCTGTCCAGCTCCTTCATCGTTTTCTGGCCTTTGATTGATGTCCTAGTAAAATGCTTTAAGAGCTGTTGGGCATCTCCAGCTGAAAGAACATTGTCCAGAGGATTTTTAAAAATCGTAATAATAATAAGAGGCTGAGTCTTTGCATAAAAGCCCCGGAGAGAACTGGCCTAGACATCTTTGTTGTCTGAGATTTGACCACGACCTTATCACTTGTCGTCAGCTTGGCTGCTGTGATTCAGTGATGGCGAATTGATCCTATAGCCTTTGGTTCACTTCATGTGGGTACAAACAGGCCCGTCTGCTGAGCTAAGAGGATCTTTTCTATTTTCTGTGAAACTGCCAAAGCAGCCAAAATGACATCTTTTTTAACAGCTTCACTGTTTAAACACGTGAATCAACCTGTTTTTTTCCTTTACGACCATCATTTTCTTGTCTTCCTGTAAAAAAAGAAAAAAAATTTTTAAACAAGCTGATCTGTTTTCCAGGACTTTCCAAGCAATTAAACCCAATTAAAACCATTAAATTCTTTCTTTCAATGACAACTTTATTATTAAAAGCTAAACCACAAGAGGCGCTTTAACTGGCAAAGCCCTCCATTGTGTGTTAATCCATCCCTAACCTCTGGCTGACACTTCCAGGAGATAAACCCCACAGAACAGGGAAGCCACCATCATGAATAGCTTTAATTAATACTTTTCTTCCCTGTGGCAGAGTAATTATTCTGATCAGCTTGTAAACAGCTAGCCAGTGGTGATTTGGTGCAATGCCTTTGATTTGCTTTGTGCGTTTGTGATTTTTTTATTCTTTAAAAGGTCTCTAACTCAGAAGAGGCACAAAAGGGCTTCCTCCTCACACCCCAGGTTGGTGGGACCAGGCTGAGGCAGGCGGCGGCTACTATACCTGGGAGCCTTCTGTGGGGGAGACAAGCCCAGGCAGGGTCGTTCCCCAACCCCCACCCTACCCCGCCAAGACACAAGGCTGGCTCGAGGGCAGACTGGTGTTGAGAGCAGCAAACTCAAAGCCTGTCAGTTGGTCGACCGCCGCCAGCCGCCCGCCATCTGACCTTCCCCTCCCGGGCACTGGGGAGATGGGAGCAGCCAAGGTCAAGTGCTGGGTGTGGTCAGACTGTACCAGCCTCTGCTGCTGCTGCTGCTGCAGCTGAGAATCTATCCAGGGTGCCACCTCTGGGAAGTGGGTACTGGGGGTGCCCACATTAACCTGACAAGGAAGTGGGCGCTGCCAGGGGAGAGCACCTGCCCACTGTCACGTCCCTGTGGGGCTCCCACAGTGCGTGGCACCTCTCCCTCCACCCCGCTACCCTGGCTGTGCAGCACATGTCTTGGTTTTTCTGCTTCTCTCTTGACTTAGCTGGCAAGTTCATTTCATTAAGGTTGTCCACTCTGTAATACCAAAGTTAATCCAAAGACCAAGTTTCTCCGTGAGCTACAGTCATTGAGAGCAGTGGTCCTCACCTTGGGGGTGAGTTTGCTGGGGGATGCAGGTGCAGTGCTTGACTGTCATGCCTGTAATGGTGATGCTGTCAGTGTCCAGCTCCTGTTAGCCCCTGGCATGGACAGGACAGAATTTCCAGGAATACTCTGATGTTTAGATTATGTAAACGCAGCATCATGTAGGCGATTGATAACCAACCAAAAGCAATCTACACCTACTCCCCTGTGCCCTCAGAAAACTGGGCCAAATCTTTGGGGTGGGGGAAGGGTCATTCAATGAATGCATGAATGGAAAATTTTTCATAAATACATTTAGAAAACTAACAGCTCCCCACTAAGCAAGAGTGACTGAAATCAAGACTTGAGGGGAACCTCGAGTTCCCAAGCAGCCAGCTCTGCTTGTTGCGTTTCCTTGGGAAAATGGCCCTCGTGCACTTTAAAGAGATCCCAACAAAGTGAGGGCGTACACAGACACACACAGCAGATGCAGGGGCAGAAAGGCTGGCTGGGAGCAGAGAGAGGCTCAGGTGAGCTGACTCCAGTCTTGGCCCAGGTGTCTGGGTCCCTTAGGGGACAGTGGGGCGGGGGAGTGGCTGTCATGTTAGTTTTGAAAGGCACAGGTGCACAGGGCAGTAAGGGGGAATCTGCGGCCACTCCACGTCCCTGGGAAACCCAATGGTCACTGGAAGGGCAAGGCTATCTGAGACATGAGAGAGGACAGGCTGGACCCAGCTGGCACCTGCTTGTCCGTGCTCCTGACCTGGGAGTGCTGTCGAGTTAAACCAATTGCCCGGTCCATGAAATGTGGATATCAGCAATTTTCACTACAGGACAGTCGCATGGTCCTCTGCCTCAAGCTTCTGTTCCTTACTTAACAAAGGGCTTTATGTCATCAGTTCCCTCAAAGACATAATCCTGTGGTTGGGATTTCGGATTTTTGTATTAGACGATTCCAGATTTGAATCCCAGCTCTGCCACTTGTAAACAATGGGCCCTTGAACAAGTGACGTCACCCCAGAAACAGGGAAGGACTATTTGAGGAGGAAATGAGGTGTACAGAATCTCACATATTTGTAGATTCCTTTAGAAAGTGCATCCACTATCTGAGCTGTGTTCCGGGCATGAGGGACATAGAATAGTCACTCATGGAACCTGCCTCCTACTTATAACTGAAGCACCAAAAATCATCAAGAAATAACATTGTCTTGGGTCATGTCAGATGCTATTACAACCTGCAGCGGGGAGACCAGATGAAAGGGGAGTGGGAAAGTTTATGTCTTGGATTATCTGAGATGGAGTGGTCCAAGAAGACCTTTCCCACACTGCAAACAAGAAGTGGGAGTTCCAAGGGAGCCCGCCAGGAAAGGGAATTTCCAGCAGAGAGGACTGGCAGGTGCAAAGGTCCTGAGGCCAGAGCAGGTTGGTCAAGGGGCAGAGGGGCCAGTCTGAGGAAGTAGCTAGAGACCAGAGCCCACGCGACCCCAGAAGGAGGCTGGCAGTATCCGAGGACTGGGGAAGTCAGTGGTTTTAGATAAGAATGGACAGCCCTGGTTCTTGTTTACAAAAGAACCCTCTGGTTGCTGTGTGGACAGTAGATTTGTGGGAGAGGAGGCGCTGTCTTTGCCTGCAGCCCAGCACAAAGACCTGCTTACTGCTCCCCATGTACCACGCCCTTCCTTGAGGCAGAGCAAGAGGCCCCTCAGAGAGGTAGGGAACGTGACCAGAACAAGTGTCCGTGTAGAGCTTGGAGCCTGGCAGGTGCACAGACCCAGGAGAGCCCCAAGAAGCAGTATTCTGATTGGGGGTGTCTCTTAGGCCCTTGCTCTTTGGAAAAACCTGCACATCATCCCTGGGGGACCCAATCCTGCCCCCATCTCTACCAGAGAACAAATTGGCTCAGATGAACTCAAATGGGGTTCACCGGCAGGGGGTTGGTATCAGGATCTGAGACACTGCATTGGTTGCCAGTTTTTTCTAAAAAAATCTTGTTTTATCATACATACAGGGCTCTGGGGGGGAAAAATTTCTATTTGAAGGGCAGAAAGAGATCTTCCATCCACACTAGGTCGTTCCCCGGATGCCCTCAGTGCCCGGGGCTAGGCTGGACCGAAGCCAGGAGTCTGGAACTCCAGGTGGGTCTCCCACATGGAACCACCACCTGTTGCCTCCCAGGGTACGCAGCAGCAGAAAGCTGGACTTGGACACAGGTACTCTGATATCTGATATGGACATAACTGCTAGGCCAAACACCTGCTCCTAAATGCCTTATGGTTGGTAGCTAGACTGGCAGCGAAGCCCCCAGTAGGCTTGGGACACCCAGATCACTTATCAGAGTGCTTGGGTATGCGTCCCAGCTATGTACCATATTCCAACTTGGAGCATAGATTGGGCTCACGTGCACCCTTAGCAGGTGATAGCTCAAATACCTGGGGCCCTGCCTCCCACACTGGAGATCTGGACTGAATTCCCAGTTCCTAACTTCAGTCCAGCCTAGTCACACTGCCCCGAAACTGGTCCACAGGGGGGGCTTGTGCGGGTCTGTGCTGTGCTAGGTGAACCAGCCACCCCGAAGTGGCCCCAGAACTTTGCAGGTGTGACTGGGTGGCTCCAATCTAATCGCAGGGTTCTTCAAAGAGGGAGGCAGGAGGTTGTAGTGGATAGTGAGAGCAGAGGACAGAATGAGAGTGTGGGGGGAGGGCGCTGTGAGAAAGCCCGTGAGCTAGCAAGGGCAAAGCTGAAACAAGGCGAAGAAACTAGTTAGAAACTAGTTATTTACTACCTGCCTACCTACTCTACTTGAAAGAGAGCTACAGAGAAAGACTGACCTTCCATCTGCTGATTCATTCTCCAAATGCCCTCAACGACCAGGACTGGGTGGGATTCAAGGAAAGTGCTAGAAAATTCCATGCAGGTCTCCCATGGGAGTGGCAGGGGCCCAAACACTTGCCGCCTTAACAGAGAGCCAGATGGAAAACAGAATAACCTGGACTCAAACTGGCACTCCCTCGGGGAACGGCGCCAGCCCCCTGAGACAGCCTACCCCACTGCCCCATTTCACCTGCCCAGCCCTTTGATTTTCAGCCTCCACTGCAAGAACAGGTGGCATTGTGTGAAGCCGCAAGAGTGTGTTCATTCACTACAGCAGTACGGAAGCTCACGTGCTGATCTTCGTGATTGCTTCCCCTGGTTGTCTACTAAGGGCCATGACAGTAAGATTCTTTTTAAATTCAGGTGCATTGAAGTTGCTTTAAAAGAAGGGAGTGGCTGAATTAAAAGGAAATGCCAAATTAACAACACAGCTGCCCTACTGTGGCCAACTTGCAAAGGTGTTGCAAGAATGGCCATGGCCTACAACATGCCAGCTCAGATGACCACCTAGGAATCTCTAAGCAGGCAAGTTCTGAAGTGACCAGCCTTTTGCTAATAATCTCCAGGCCTCCAGTGTTTGGGGAGATACCTGCCAAGGGAAGCCTGGAAGGGGCTCACCCAGTGTGTTCAGGTAGGGAACTTGAGGCCCCGGGCACAGTGAGGTACCCTGGAGAGTGATGGCCCCAGGATTGGAACTCATCCTGTGGACTGCAGGCTTGATGCTCTCAATGACTTTGCCCCCGCCAGGAACTCTTGTCTGTGCCGCTTGCACGCATGCCTTGTGATGGAGGCGGTGTGGCAGTCACTTGGAGGTAGACTTTGGCCCCCTTAGACGACATTTGTGTGAAGGAGAGAGGGTGGAGCTCTGAAGACCACACAGTCACTCAGACTTGCCCACAGACTTGGTGTAACTGACCACGGGGTGAGGTGCGATCAGACAAGGAAGTTCGGTCTTTCTGAAGCGCCTGCTGGCAAAGCCTGCTCAGAGCTGAGGGGTGCAGAGTGTGCGGGTTTGCCCACCGCGCACTGCCTCTGCCTCGTGCAGCTGTTTTTGCCTGGAACTAGACAGGTTACCTGCAGAGGCAAGGAGCTTTTCATTCCAAGTGAGGAAAATTGAGGACACATTCATTTAAGCCAAAAGGAAAATGTGCTTGTGCAAGTCACCAGTGTCCAGGAGCCGACTTCATGCACTGTGGGATCCAGACCCCCGTGCCATTTCATATGCATCTGTGTGACAGTCGAGGCTGTGCCTGTGTGGTGACAGTGCCAATTGTCACCTCAACCCCTGCTACCCAGGGCAAGGGAGAAAGAGTGAAGCTGAAGTCCTGGGACCACTTCTCATTGGCTCAGATTGGCCACCTGCTCATCCCTGAACCAATCACAGTGATTCTAGCCAGACCTGACTTATGAGCTCTCTTTGGCAGGACAACAATGAGCGTTACCTTACAAAAAGTTATTAGCTGTTAGTTTTGCAGATAGGAAAGCTCATTCCCAGAGGGGTTACGTTCTGTCCACAAGCTCATGTCCCCTCCTTTGTGAACCAGCTGGGATTTCCTAAAAGTGCTGAATACAGGTACCGGATTGCGGTCCCCAGGACCACCCACAGGCTTGGCCATCTGTACTAGAAGGATTCGCCGGACTCAGCCAAGCTCTTCCACTCAGCTGTGGTTTACTATGATTAAAGGACATGGATTAAAATCAGGACAAGGAAGAGAAACATTGGGGACAGTCTGGGAGAGACCAGGCACCACTGTCCAGCTGTTCTCACCCAGTGGAACTCAGGTGCCACTCACTTCCCCACAGCAACACTGTGTGATCATGCGTGCAAGGTGTGGCCAAGCAAGGCAGCCCAGGGATACCAGCTAGGAGTGAGGGCCAGCATGATTGACCACGGTTACTTGGGGTCCAGCCCCTGAGAGCACAAACAGGCCTAAGACTAACGGAAAATCTTTCTCTGTCTCTCCTTCTCTGAAAATCTGCTTTGGGAAATGGGATTAGCAATACAGAAAGCACTGTCATGAAGTTCCCTTCTGCTCAGCACTGGCCCAGGCACGTTCTAAACTCTTAACAGTCATGAGCCCACTGACTTTAAACTTTTTAAAAAGACGAAATTACACAGGAGGAGAGACAGATCTTCCATCTGCTGCTTCACTCCCCAAATGACGATAATGTCCAGAGCTGAGCTGATCCAAACCCATGAGCTATGAACTTCTTCCAGGTGTCCTACACAGATGCAGGGTCCCAAGCACATGGGCCATCCTCTGCTGCTTCCCCAGGCCATTAGCAGGGAGCTAAATCAGAAATGGAGCAGTCAGGACTCAGGGTGTCACCCGTATGGAATGCTGGTATTGCAGGTGGAGACGTAACTTCTAAGCCACAGCACTGGCCACTGGTTTTAAATTGCTTAGCACAGTTACAATAGCAAATACATTTCCTATGTACTTGCTCCTCAACTGAAATAGAAGGTCACCACTGCTGTGCCTGATGGACTCATTTATTCCAGGGGCTGGCAAACTTTCCATGAGGAGAGAGCCAGTGTTGTGCTGCTTGGGCAAGGCTTTGTGTCACATGACACATGACATGGTCACACGACAGCAGCCACAAACATTAAAGGAATTGGTGCCACCATGTTCCAATAAAACTTTAATTATACACCTGGGTAGCAAGCCATGACTTATGGACCCCTGGATTCTCTTATACTTTTGTTACTCTTTTTTCTAGTGATGGTTATTAAACACCCACTGAAATAAGTGTAAACTTTAAAAATTCAATTCTTTGTTACAGTCCCTTTTACAGACGACAGAGTGAGGCACACCAAGATTGGCAAGTGGTTTGGGTAAGGCCATCCATGTGGTCAGAAGTGGATGTGACCGTGGAGTGGGCATCTGTGCGGTGGTCAACTGCTGCTTGGACACCCACCTCTCATATTGGAGTGCCTGGATTCAAGTCCAGGCTCCACCCGATTCCAGCACACCCTGGGAGACAACAGAGGATGGCTCAAGGACATGGGTCCCTACCATCCACATGGGTGACCCAGATCCACAGGGATTAAGAGATGGACTTCTGTAGGTGTCAGCTGGAGGATGTGACAGTTTCAGAACGGGAAGACACTTGACACTAAATACCTGTGAGGTCTTCATCAACACGGTGGCCTGCACATTTTGTAATCTCGGAGACTCCGTGTGCTATTTTCGTGATTTGTATTTTTGAGACATCAAATCAATTTCATTTTAGGAATGACTTCCTTTTATTTGTGATCTTACCACCTCTTTCATCCAATTATTGCAACCAGGCATGCCAAGTTCACTTTGTGACCCCCAAGGCAGATCTTTGAGCAATGCAGGTGGCCAAAAACCCTATCACACTCCTTCTGCAACAATGCAGAATAGCTGGGCTGCAGAGTTGCTGTCCACACCGTCAGAAGCCTCCTAGATGAGTGCATGTGTAACCCACTGTTTGTTTTCAAAATTATGGGAAATATCCTTACCTGTCCACTCGAAAGATGAACTTGGACTCAGGGAATGCGGTAGAAGCAATCAGGTGTCTGATGAGCGAGCAAGGCCAGAGCAGTTGCAGCCAGCAATTCATATCCCAGCATGCTGGTGGCTACCCCAGTTCCATATTGGCTCAGTGGCTTGAGTTACAATGTAACCTTTCCCTACACTTTCATTTCCTCTTGTGAGTGGCCTCCTCAATAACATCCTGTTTGCCTAGTGAGTTCTGCAGTATGTACAAGTCGGCTATCAGTAATTGGGCACTCTGTTGATAATGGACCACCAGCCTTTTTCTTACAAAAACCAGGCTTGGAGAAATGGGCGAGTATTAGGGCATTCTAGGAACATCCATGGAGCCCCTGCCTGATCTGCACCCCTTTCCCTGGGAAGGAACCATCTGCCACTTCTCCAGCCCGTGCTGCTGCTCCACACACCACTGCCTACCTTCCAAGACCAATGAGCCACAGAAGCCTATTTTAGAAAAACCTTTTTTGATCGTTTCTCCATTTTGTTGATCCATTGGAAGTTTGCTCACTTGTCGAGGAAATTAAGCGCTGATCCAAAGATGACGTAATGATTAAGAAAATGGTTTTCACATGCATGGCCTCTTAAAGGCTTCCGTACACTCGATTTCATGTGTTTCCCAGTGGGTTGATGGGAAAACAGGTGTTTGTGTGGAAGGATGCGAAGCCGTGACCCTAGCTGGTCCTTGCGGGCACTTGCATCCCAGGCACAGGGTCGGTGTCTGCCGGGGGCTGTCTCAATGCAGCACTGAGTGGTCGCAGATCCAAGTTCATTAGCAGAAGTCAGTGGCCTTGGATGAGCTGCAGTGTGCATGTGAAAACCTGCACAGCCGGAGTCCACTGACTGGGGGAAGCTCCACACAGAGAGGGGCTCTCTCCACGCGTCCCATGACTAAGCTGACAAGGCAGGATAGGGTGTCTCTGGGGGATGTTCTGAGATGAAACTGCTGGCTTCCAACTTGTGCCCCTTCCAGGTGCGTTTCTGTCAGTTCTGAGACTCCCCCGCCCCCGCATGGCTTTTCCTTCTCTGTTTCTTCATCTCTGCCATCCTGAAAAAGTGTGGGCTCCTTGGATAAAGTGGCCCAGCCTTGGGAGGCACTTTGTGGTACCTGACTCCTGGGGTGGAAGTGCTCCTCTGGGGTGCTTCCAGACTCTCCTACGTTGGCCCAGCTATGTCCCCCCCAAAACCTGTGGGAAACAGAATTCACAGGTTCTTGGGGGGCCCCCTTGCATCCTTTTCACCTGGGGTTTCCTGGCTGTGGCTGCACTGCTGGCATCACGTGCAGTGCCATCAGCTTCCTGGTGCCCAGGGCCCACATGGGGCCCTGTAAGAGCTGGGCATGTGGGGCAGTGGGAGGCTGAGCTTACAGGGCCCTCCATGTGAGTGACCCTCCCCTTGTGTCTCGCAGGACACAACAGCATCCGTGCGCATCGGCCTGATGATGGAGGAGATGATCTTCAACCTGGCAGACACGCACCTGTTCTTCAACGACCTGGAGGTTTGCCGGCTTCTCTATTTGCTGGGTTTAGCCACCTACTTCTAGTCTGGGAGCACAAGGCTGGTCAGGGCCTTTTGTGTCCACTCCATGCCGTGACGTGCACTGGCAGTGGTACTAACCCAACAAAGCTGTCCTTGCCTCCTCCCAAAACTTGCTACTTAATACGTTGAGTGCAGGGGCTTCTGGTCCAGAGCAATTAGGAGCCGGCTAGGATGGAAGCTTTTGAAACAATTTCCATCCTTAAGGAGCAGGGTTCACAAGCCGAGGGAATAGGCTTCCTTAAAGTATCTGCTCCCAAACAAGATGCAAGGGCGTCATAGGAGACAGGCAAAGAGCAACCCTGGAAGGAAACGGAATGCAGTTGTTGATCCTGGACATGTCTTAGGAAGATTTGGGAAGGATTGGTGATGGAAAATGTATTCCAAGCAGAGCTATTTAAAGAGCAAAAGCAGAGAGATAAAAATACTGTGTGATGAATAAAGGTGAGGATGAAGCCCTGGATGGGAGGGAGAGGAGTCAGGGCCCACGGCATGAGTCTGCAGCACATGGGACAGAAATGCTCAGGACCCTGGAGGAGCCCAGGTCGGTAGGTCGTCAGAACCCCAGCCGCACTCTACCTCCACATGGATGTTGGCTGCACCTGCAGCTCAGAGCCGGGCGCTGTGCAGGGTCCAGCCAAGAGCTTCGGTGTCCCGCACCCTCTTCTGCTCTGTACCAGCCTCAGAGTCGCACCTTGTGAGCATGGGCTTCAGTCCCAGCTGGTGCTACTCAGGGAAACCAGTTTGTATTCTCCATAGTTTTTTTTTTCCACAAATGTGCCCGAGGGCTGGCCCCTGCACCTACCATCAGGGTCAGACAGTCAAGTTGGGGCTGGCTCTTCTCAGAGCGGGGGCTGTGCCATCCACAAATGAAGGGTCCATTCCCACGCCCAGGAGCTCAGGCAGAGAACACGCCGTTTGCCAGAGCTGCTGAGGATGCATCAGCAAATAGAACCCAGCATGGCTCTTCCAGCCAGGGAGGCCAACCCTAGATGCTTGATTCGTGGAAGGACATCCCATAAAGTGCTCTGCAGAGAGACAGAGAGAGAGACAGAGAGAGACAGAAAGAACCAGAGGAACCAGCAGGAGGCCTATTCCATGGGCTGTCACTGCAGTTCACATAACAACTGACTCTTGAGCAGAATCAAGCAGGGGAGGCTGGGGTTGTGTGGGTAGGTGGGGGGTAGCAGTGTAAAGGCCCTGGGGCATGGCTAAGGTTGGCAGGCTCCAAGCACCAGGAGGAGGTCAGGGAGCAGGAGGGACAGCAGTGAGCTGTCTTGGTGGGCCCCTGCTGCTATCACAGAGTCTGAGTCCCACCTGAGGACAACCAGAAGCCGCTGGGGGATCAGAGCCGCATAGCTTAACTCACAGTCCAGGGGCGCCCCCTGGCTGCCTGGGGAGAACAGGCCATGGGGCGGGCAAAGGGCAAGGGTACTAGTGGCAGGTGTCTGCCCCCTCCCATCCCCTGGGAGTCTGGAGGCCTGGGCAGGGCTGAGTTGGTTTGTTTTCTCAGAATTTCCCAGGCTGTACGTCCCAGGGTCCACTGGAGACCCTGCTACTCAGCTCCATGGGGTACAGTCCCACCTTTGCATCCTGGCTCAGCCATCTCCTGTGCAGGCGTCTAGGCAGGTCACGCCTTTTCTTTGTGCCTTGGTTTCCTCATCTGTTGAATGGGTGGAAAGAAAGCTTCATCTTTCCCAGCTGTAACAGTGAAGGGAGATGTATGAGCAATGAGCCCACCACCCCACCACATCCATCACGTGCCTCAGGGGCCAAGCAATGGGTTCATGTGGTACTCGGGCAAACTGTTTCAGTATCAGCACTCACCATGACTTCCCCGGTCCCTGGTTCTACAAAACTCCCTTAGCAATGCAGGCAGCACAGAGACGTGGCCAAGTCCACAAAGGCGGCGACAGGCAGTCCATCCCTAAATCACCCCCGAGTGAGGGAGCCAGGGTGGCAACCTCCACCACCATCTTCCTGCTCCCAACGAAGGTGCCTTTGCACAAGAGCTGTTCATACTTTTTGGTGATTGGTTGATTGATTTGAAAAGCAGATTGATGAAGAGGGGTCTTCCATCTGCTAGTTCACTCCCCAGTGAGTGGCCACAGCAGCCCAGGCTGAGCCAGGAACCCTCCTGGCAGCCTCAGAGGACAGACATCCCCCTGTGGAGGTGGGTAACCTGAGAGGCACAGCTGTGTTCCTGCTGCCCGGCAGCCGACATGCATGGAGCTCTGGCCTCACCCCAACTGCACATGGGCCTTTTCTCACTGAACCCTCATAGCCACTTTGCATGGGGCCTGGGGGATTTGATCCCATTTTACAGGTGAACTAACTGAGGCCACAGGTCAGTGATCTTCCCAGGGCAACATAGCTTGTGGGAGTGGCCCAGAAGCTCAATTCCAGGCCAGGCTGCCCGCCAAAGCTGCATGAAAGGTGGCCTCGCGGGAGCAGGGCCATATAGTCAACGGAGTCGTTCCTGAGATAGTGACAAGGTAGTCTGGTGGTCATCCCGGTATGGGGAGGCATTTTAGGATGCGGCCAGGGCTTCCCTTAAGGACCTTGCAAGGGACTGGAGGTTGCTGAGATCTGGGCAAGCTGTGGCTGCTTGCCTGGCATGTTGACCCCATAGCTGAACATGATTTGTACCCCAAGAGCTAGATCTGATGAAGGGAGCTGCTCCCCCAAGTCAGCAGATGCCCCGAGACTGTGGACTGGAGCTCCCTGCAGATCCTCTCTGAGCTTTGGGTTCCGCCCCACAGAGCAGGGGAAACGGGTCTAAATGGCCACCGGCACCATTTTTTGAGACCTGCTGTTTGCCTGGTAACCCAGCTGTGGACAGGTGCATTCATCATGTTTCAGAATTTGAGACATCGCCGTGTCTCCCAAGAGGATGCAGAGGAGGTGGCACCCCTACAGCACTGGGCACAACCAGTATCCACGTAGTGGGGCCTTACACCATTCTCCAACGCCAGGAGTCAGAGCTCCAGGGAGAAATGGCTGCTTCTGGGCCTGGGGCAGGAAATCCACAAGATAATCCCAAGGAGCGTGTTGCTGGGGACAGGAAGCAGCCAGGAAATGCACACACACACAAAAAAAAAACACAAGGAAGGGTGATGACAAAGGGACATGGGCTCCAACCGAAAGACCTCCCAGAGGCCACCTCTGGGACAGTTTGAGTAAGCAGCAGCATTCCCAGGTCGTGCCTCAGCACCGAGCAGGTGTCCATGCGGTAGTTCTTCACCCACAGCTCTGCGTGCTGCAGTTTAAGGAACCAGTGGTCAGCCACAGCCCAGAAATATTAAATGGGAAAATTCTAGGATTGGAGAAGTCATCTGTTTCAGGTGGCTTGCCCGTCTGAACAATGCGATGACATCTTTGCCAGTCAGCTCCAAGTTACCAGAGGCTTGAGTCCTCTCTTGGGCCAGTGTATGCAGGCTGTGTGTGCTGCCCACCCGGCAGTCGGGTCAACTGTGGCAATATGGAAGCATCGCACTCAGAGGACCTTTGTTTTCTGGCTGATGACTGCACGACAGGGAATGAAACACGCCAGGACAGGTGAACCCGGGTCCTGTGTGGCAGCTCTGCAGGGCACAGAGGAAGGAACCCAGATGATGCTCACGTAGGTAGGGGTTGGAGTGGGCCAGCTCAGCAGCCCCTTGGGGTCTTGGTATATATTCTGGCACCATTGCTGTTCCATCCTGGGTTTGGGCCTCTGAGAATGGTCAAGTGTGATAACAGCAGCAAGAACTGCAATGTGGACTAGGCGGTTCCTGCAGGGGGCTTCACCTGGACTGACTTACCTCATCTTTACAAACCCCTGAAGCCAGGCGTTCAGTGATACATGGGGAAGCTGAGGCCCAGCCAGCTTCAGGGTCTCAGCCAGGGTCGCTTGGTTGGTAAGAAACAGAGTCAGTTTGAACCAGGCCCCAGGTCTGCGCTTGTAGCTGCCCTGCACTCCAGCATGAATGGGCACTACCTTCAGAGTCTCCCAAAGCCATGGGTGGGGGTAAAAACGGCCTTTACATCAGAACCAAAGTGAGGCCTCAGGAAACAAATTTTTCAGCCCGACTCCAGGAGTGGGGAGTTTTTAACAAGGGAAGTGGCATCAGTAGAGCCTTTTGCAGGCTTTGCACAGGTGGAGAGAGATGGGAACCACATTTAGAAATAGGAATAGCAAGTGCCAAGGGCCGGTGGCAGGAGTTGGCTGGTTGTTGCAAGGATGGTGGGCGGCAGTACAGCAAGGGGAGGGAGCAGGCAGTGCAGCAAAGCAGACTGTTGTGGCACACTGTGGGGACCTTCACAGCCAGGGTCACTGTGAGGGCAGTGCTGGCTGCAGCATGGAGACTGGGCCAGGAGGGGCAGCGAGGAGGTGAGTGCAGCCAGGGAAGGACAGATGATCCAGCTGTCCACTTCTCAGGCTGTCCTCAGTCCCAGCCACTCAGGCCTCCCAGCACGGGCCAGACGTAGCCACGGGGAGCGCGTGAATGAGTCAGTGTGGCTGTACCAATACAACTTTATTGACAAGCTACAAGCCAGACTCAGCCCAGAGGTCACAGCCTACCGACCTCTGGGCTAGCTGGGACAGGGTGATGGATCAGGCCATGCAGAAGCAGTGGAGGCGGTGAGAAGGGCAGCCGGTGCGTGCATGTTGCGGGGAGGGGAGGCAGCAGGATTGGTGGATGGGTTAGTGGTGGCAGTTGAGAGAACGGGAGAAGTCAGGGGTGCCCAAGGACATGTGCAGTGTCCAGCCCACAGTCAGGTGCACCATTGGTGGTCAGCGCACCGTGTACAGAGGCAGAGGGGGCAGGGCTTGGTCCTCCTGGCAGCTTCCATCTCATAACTGCTCCGGCATCAGCACTAAGCCATCTCAGAGTTCCAAAGGCTCAAGGTCAAAGTCAAGCTTTGCTCTTGCCAGGAGCTGTTCCTAGCCCATGGCATGTGGCATGTCACCCCCTCTGTCTCGGGTCCAGGCTTCCAGCAACCAGCCCAACGTGACCATTGGCCAAGATCCTGTCTCACCTAAAGGCCCATTCATAGGCACTGGGGACTGGCATCGCCTCATGTTTTGGGGGCATGGTGCAGCTCCTGTCAGGCACACCCCCACACTGCCCTCTGCCTTGGTTCCCCCTCCATAAGTCAGGATGACCATGGTTCCCCCTTAACAGTCATGAGCACTGGGTGGCATTCCTGGCTCGCCGGGTGCTCTCCATAAACGTCCATTTCTATCCAGTATCTCCTCACCAGTGAGATTGATTTTTCTGAAAGATTTATTTGAAAGGCAGACTTATGAGGGGGGAAGGTAGAGATATCTTCCATCTGCTGTTCATTTCCCGGATGGCTGCATCAGTCAGAGCTGAACTGATCCAAACCCAGGAGTCAGGAGCTTCCTCCAGGTCTCCCGTGTGGGAACAGGGACCCCAGCAGCTGAGCCCTCTTCCACTGCGATCCCAGGCACAATTAGCAGGGAGCTGTATCGGAAGTGGAACAGCCAGTATTTGAACCTGCATCTGTATGGGATGTTGGCACTGCAGGGGGAGGTATTAGCAGCTACACCATACCAGCACTTGCAGGCACTTCCTTCCCCAGCTGCCTGTT
This sequence comes from Ochotona princeps, assembly GCF_030435755.1. Lineage (NCBI taxonomy): Eukaryota > Metazoa > Chordata > Mammalia > Lagomorpha > Ochotonidae > Ochotona > Ochotona princeps. The sequence continues at coordinate 9,108,054 of NC_080853.1, read as the reverse complement.
CCAGGGGAGGATCCCCAACGATGGCTCCTGTTCACTGGACTTCTCTAATGAGACCTGCTATGACACCACTGATTGGTGGATGTGTGATCCCACCCCTGAGCTGCTAGGCGGGGAGGTGCCCCAGGGTAAGTGCACCCCACCCACAACTGCTTGCCACCCTCCCCTAGGGTCGATGTGCCTCCCCTTCGCAGGTGTTTCTTGAGTCAGTGCTCAACCTCTCCCTGCGCTGCCTGTGTCACGGTCCAGGACCCTTCCCTCTGTACAGCTGGTCCTGCTCAAACCTCCCACCCCTCACACACAACCGCAGGATGGTCACCCCTGTAGCACCCCCAGTGGGGGTCTCAGAGGCGGCAGAGGATTGCCCTCCCCCAGAGCCGCACCAGGCTGGGGTCCTCTGCATTGTCCAGATTGTCCAGCTCCCCTCCTTGCCAGCTCTGGGGTAACTCGATCCCGGTCAGCTGGTGGAGCATGAGGTAGCGTCTAGCGGGGCGTCACGGTCCTTTATGAAGTTGGAGATGTGATCGCTACTGTTGTCACACTTTAGCGCCCCCAGCAAGCCCCCTCCTAGATGAGAAAAGCAGAACCTCCCAAATACCTTCCCCGTAACATCAAGGAAAGCCAAGGGAACCCTGCCTGGGGGCCTGAGCCTCTGTGTCCCCCAGGGGGCAGCCTGGGCGGGGGAGGGGTGACAAGGCAGGGGAAGTCCTTAGTTTTCCAGTTGTGGACAGAGCAACGCCTGAGGGTACAGATCCGCTGCCGGCTTAGCTCTCCCGCTAAGGGCCTGTGAAATTGGTGCCATTAATACCGAGCTTGCTCTCCTGGCCTCCTCCCACGTAGGGAAGATGCTTATGGATCAGAGCTCCACAGCTTAAACCTACCAGAGTGAGGAGCAGCCAAGCCAGCGGCCCGAGAGCAAGAGCAGAGGCCACAGCCATGCACACAGCCCAGCACTGTCTGGGTTTCAGAACAAGGGCCCCATGCTGCCACAGAGTGTGAAAAGTCCCAGAGCATGGGAAAATCCAAAGGCCAAGGGAGAGAGATGGCAGGAGGTGGGAAAGCACCCTAGGTTTCTATACAGCCACTATGTCCACTATGTCCACTATGTCCAACGGTTTCCAGGAGCCAGCAGTTACTTACCTGCTACCTCAGAGGCCCCGAGTTCGATTCCCAGCTCCAGCTCCTGACCCTAGCTTCCTGCCAACACAGGGCCCAGGAGGCAGTGGGGAGGGCTCCAGTTGTTGGAGCCACCCCCAGAGGAAGCAAGAGTTCCCTGCTGGGCCTGGTCCCCAATGTAAGTTTGACAGTAACCGGTCCCCTTCCTATGTCACTGCCCCGTCTTTGGGTCTGCCTTCCAGTCCCTTCCATCTGGGGCTACGCCAGGTCTGCAGATGCTGCTCTACTTCCGTGGCTTGTATGACGGTGCACAGCCAGAACTGCTCTGTTTCTTCGTGGTTCCTCTTGGACTATGCCAGGTGTTCGAAGGAGGCTTTGGTATAGGTGTACAGGCTTGGTGCTGTCTGCAGTTGGCAGCATCTACAGAGGAAGGGGGTCTCCGTTGGGGGGGAATGGCTGGGCCTACACTCTACAAACCTGTCTCCATGAGCATGCTGAGTTGTACGGCCCCTGTTTAGAAGGGAGAAGAGGGGTTAGAGACTGAACTTGCCCTCCCAATGCAGACACCCAGATGAGGATGCAGCTGCTGACTCCCCATCCAGCGCTCACAGCGCCCAGCTTACAAAGCCAGCTATCAAAGGCCCCATCAGACTAACCTCCCTCCTTCTCCACCCCAACCCCCAACCCCGCACTCTCCCTAGGACTGTGACCAGATCCATGTGGACGATGTCTCCTCAGACGACAATGGCCAAGACTTAAGGTAGGACTTGAGGGAGTCAAAAGTGGCTCTTAGTTGGTGCCAGATCAAGCTCATCTTTTACCTACAAGTGGGGTTGGGAAGGCTGGCTCTCAGGACCAGATATGCCTCTGCACTTGAACCACACAACTCTGCCCATGCCCTGTAACCCATCCACATCCCCTCTTCTCTCTCTCTCTCTCTCTCTCTCTTTCTCTCCTTAAAAAGGAATGTGTGTACAATGTAAAAATTCAGATATATCCCAGGTCAGAGCATTGTTTCTAGTCCCAGCAGCTCTGCTTCTGGTCCTGCATTCTGTTGTTGCATCCTGGGAGGTGCATGACTCAAGGGCTTGGGCACCCTGCCACCTACGTGGGAGACAAAAGGAGCTCCTGGCTTTGGCCTAACCCAGTGCTGATGATGGTCATTGATCACTTAGGGAGTGAACCAATGAATGAAAGATCTTTCTCTGCCCTTCTAAGAAATCAAAGTAAAAGCATTTCTTAAAAATAACAATGATGGATTGGTGTAGCAAGATAAGGCCTTCTAGCCTGGACAGCAAGGAGCACATGTGGCAGGTGCAGGCGTGGGCTGTGGTGGGGAGGAAGTCACACTCCCGTCTCAGCAGGTCATGGATGTGCTAACAAAGTGCCCAGCCCCGAGTCCTGCCTGGAGGGTCACTTTCAGAAAGAGAGGGGGGGGCTTCCTGTCACCGGCCACTGCACGCAAAGGCAGTGACAGTTCCCTGAAGGCAACCAGAGGCCACCAGGGCACTTCCTGCAGCTCACAGGAAATGGGAAGTGAAAGTGCCGTCATGCAAAGGCTCTTCAGAAAGCTCATTAAAAATGCACTTATGAAAAGGAATTATGCACGGACTTCCAAGTTTTGTTTATTTGAAAAGCAAAGTTATAGAGAGAGACACAACAAGAGATTTTCTGTTCACTCACTCACTCCCCAAATGGCTGCAACAGCCAGGGCTGAGCCAGACCAAAGCCAGGAGCCAGGAACTCCATCTGGGTCTCCCCTGTGGCTGCAGGGGTCCAAACACTTGGGCCATCATCTGCTGCTTTTCCCATGCTAGCAGGAAACCAGATCAGAAGTGCAGCAGCCAGAATGCGAACCAATGTTCACATAGGGTGCCAATGTCATAGGCAACAGCTAAACCCACGGCACCATACCAGCCCCAGATTTTTTTAAATGCACCAAAATAAGCTTTTAAAAATATATACATATATTTTTTATTATTATTTGAAAGGCAGAGTACAGAGAAACAAGAGAGACAGAGGTCTTTCAGCTGCTGGTTCATGCCCAAAATAGCCACAATGGCTGGAGCTGAGCCGAGCCGATCTGAAACCAGGAGCTTCTTCCAGGTCTCCCACATGGGTACAGGGGCACAAGGACTTGAGCTGTCCTCTGCTGCTTTCCCGGGCCATAAGCAGGAAGCTAGATGGGAAATTGAGCAGCTGGGACACAAACAGGTGCCCATAGAAGATGCTGGAGGCATAGGTGGAGGCTTAGCTTACCATGCCACCATAACAGCCCCTACACATATCTTTCAATTCTATTCTCTGTAGTTGTTTGAAGCCAGCTATGATTTGAAGCAGACACAAATGGAGCCAGACAAGACCAGAAGATTCCACCCTTCCTTAGAGAGCTAATAATGGCCGCGTTGCTTCTCCCATGGGCACGTGGTCAGCCCCCAGTGCTCACTGAGGGTCTCCTGCGCCCCCAAGGCCCTCCCATGGTTCCTGTTGGGAGACCCCACTGTCCCACAATTAATGCTGCCCTCCCCTCCCGCCCTGTCCCCAGCACCTACAATTTCTCCACCGACGGCTTCCACAGCTCAGCTCCAGGAGCCAACCTATGTCTAGGCTCGGGTGTGCATGGCGGCGTGGACTGGATGAGGAAGCTGGCCTTCCGCTACCGGCGGGTAAAGGAAATGTACAACACCTACAAGAACAACGTGGGCGGTGAGTGGCCCCCGGGCCACCCTGCGTGCAGCGGGTGGACACCACTGCCCCTGACGTCACAGCGGCTGCGTGCGGGTCGCCCCCAAACTCTGCCACCCTCACCTTGAGGGGCAGGGGTGCAGAACAGAGGTCACATCTCCCTATCCCCCAGATGGCAGAGGTAGGCGTTGCAGGGTGGTGAGCTGGCATCATCAGGGGCCCTCCACGTGTGTCGCTCAGGCCAGCAACAGCAACCTAGTGCAAAGGACTTGAGAAATGCAGATGCCCAGGCCCCACCTCCTAGCTGGCCAGCAGCAGGGCCACATGCTGCAGTCTGGTGACCTGGGCCTCCCCATAGTGGGTGGCCCCGATGCCCAGGTACCGTGCAGGTGGAGACAGCACGGGGCATCCCTGGTCCTCACATGTGGCTCCTGGGGCAATCTCCATTCCTGACTGTCCCAATCTGGCTGCAACCTGGGCATGTGGGCCCCCAGGCTCCCTGGGGAGTTCTAGTGTAGAATCCACAGCTTAGTCCCAGGGAAAGGGAACATTTGTGCACCCCATTCAACAAGCAGCCAGCAAGGGCCAGGGCCAACGGCCAGCCCTGTCCCCAACTCACTGTGTCTAGGTCAATAGTTTGCAGTGTGTGTTGGCGGGGGTGATGCTGCCCGCCCCAACAGCTGTTTGGGGACCTCCCTTTGTTATTGCCACCTGCAGTCACCTGATTTTTGTTATTATATATATATTTGTTTATAATTTATTTGAAAAGCTCAGACAGATCTCCCAGGTGCCTGCAACAGGCAGAGCTGAGCTGGGCTGAGCTTGCTGAGCCAGGACTTCAGTCCAGGTCTCCACATGGGTGGCAGGGACCCCATCACTTGAGCCATCACAGCTGCCTGCCAGGGTCTGCGTTAGCAGGAAGCTGGAGCCTGGACTTGGCACAGACACATGTTGTGGGAAACAGTCAACCATCCGAGGCAGCAGCCTCAGCCCAGGCCACGTGCCTGCCCCCAGAGCTCACGGAGATGACGGACAACTTCATTTCCTTCACTGGCAGGTTTGATCGGCGCTCCCAAGAGAGAGACGTGGCTGCGGCTGCGAGCGGAGCTGGAGGCTCTCACAGACCTCTGGCTGACACACTCCCTCGAGGCGCTAACCCTCATCCAGTCCCGGTGGGTGGCAGCATCACTTCCCCAGAGACCTGATGTGGCTCCGGGGCTGGCAGACACCCAGACGCACTTCCCAGGGTGCAGCGGTCTTCAGAGTTCTTCCAAAAAGTCAACGTTGCCATGTGCTGACTGACCCCAGTCCCCACCTGTCCCTGCTGTCCCTCACTAGCCCCGCATCATTCATTGTCTGGAGGCTGCTGCACCTGTTGAAGCGTGTGGCCCTTGCCATAGACGCTGACTTTGTGGACCAGGGAGGTATTACACCTGTGTCACCTTTCAGTGTCAGACAGCTCCAAGCCCCGACGAGAAACACAAGTGCAGACTCCTTGGGTCTTCCCGTCTTGGGAGCATGACTACGCAGAGCCCCCAGGCCTTAGGCTCATGCAGGGGCCCGGGTTCTGACCATTGCCTCCTTCGTCCTCAGGCCCAACTGTGTCAACGTGCTGGTCACTACCACTCAGCTCATCCCCGCGCTGGCCAAAGTCCTGCTGTACGGACTGGGTTCTGTCTTTCCCATCGAGAATATCTACAGTGCAACCAAGACAGGTAGGGGGAGGCCGTCCCTCTGGGGACACGACAGGGAGATGACCAATCTGTCCTGGGAAGATGGCACCAGGGAAGTTTCCAGAACTGTCCATCAGTGTCCCTCAGAGCCCAGAGCAGTTCTCCCGGCCCCTTTCACCAGGGAACAGAAAAGAACTCCAAGTGAACAGCATCGCTTAAATCAGATGCCTTCTTTTTAAATTGTCTTTATTTGAAAAAGAGAGTTCCTATACGTTGGTTCCTTCCCCCAAATACCCACAACAGCCTGGGCTGTGGCAAGTGAGCACCAGGGGCTGGGCACTCCATCTGGGCCTCCCGCATGGGTGGCAGGGAGCCATGTGCTCAACCATCAGCTGCTCCCTCCCAGGAGACACACTAGAGGTACTACTGGGATTGGGAGAGGAACCGGGTCTCGAACCGCCGCCTGTGACGGGCTATCCTGGGTGGCACGTCCTAACTCCTGTGCCCACTTTCCTGAGATAGCTTTCTAATGTGAGGGTCTTGGTTTGCTTTGGCGAGAAGCATTGGACTTTTTAAATTTATTATTATTTGAAAGGCAGATGTAGAGAGCAGAGACCTTCCAGTCACTGGTTCACTTGCCAAATAGCCGCAATGGAGCTGGGCTGGTCTGAAGGCAGGAGCCTGGAATGTCTCCTGGGTCTCCCACATGAGTGCTAGGTCCCAAGACACTGGACCAGCCTTCACTCCACTTCCCATCCAGCTCCATGTTAATGGCCTGGGAAATCAGCAGAGCGCGGCTGTTAGTGCGTGGGCTCCTGCACCCACGTGAGAGACCCAGATGGAGCTCCTGCTGCTGGCTTTAGACCAGCCCGGCCCTGCTTGTTGGAGGGGGAACGCACTAGGGGATGGAAGATCTAGCTCTCAGTCTTTTGAATAAATCTTTCATAAAAGGCAGAGTGCATTTAAACAAGAGATAGATCGGGGCAGCACTTAGAGAATGCTCCATGAGGCCCCATGTGTCTTTTCATTTTCTTCCGGGCCCCCTCCTACCTGGTTCCTTTGTCAGCTTAATTAGAACGTGTTGTAGGTAGTTTTTGCCATTCAGGGATGGTAAGAGTCCAGATGCCACACCTATGCCTGGCGTCACTGCGCACAGGCGCCCCAGCCACAAGCCCCAGCTCGGCCCCCCCACCCAGCCTGTCTCTCCCATGGCTGATGGTGGGGGAGCAAGGACTCGGGGCTGGCCTCTGGGAGGGCAGCCACACGTGGCCAGGGCCCCTGGGCCCTAGAAAGCTCAGGCCTTCTCTGCTTCCCTCCCTCCACCCCCCACCCACCCCGTACAGGGAAGGAGAACTGCTTCGAGAGAATCATGCAGAGGTTCGGGAGAAAAGCAGTCTACATTGTCATCGGAGACGGCGTGGAGGAGGAGCAAGGAGCCAAAAAGGTGCCTCTCTGTCCCCCCTCACTGGCTGTCTCTCTCCCCCCACCATCTTGTCACGCTGGTGCCCTTTCTTCCCCGTGGTCCTCTGTCTTGGTCTCTCACGCACACGCTCGCTCTCCCTGGTGCTCACCCGTTCCCTGCCAGTCTCTGTCCTCTCTCTCTCTGGTTCGCTTGCTTTCCATCTGCCTCTCCCTGTCTCCTCTGTCCATCTCTCTCCGTTTCTCTATCACTCTGGCTTCCTGGTTCTGTCTCTCCTTGTCTTCCATCCATCCATCTGGTCCCTTTGTCTCTACCCCTCTTCCTGCATCTCCCCCTCCATGGCTCTCTTCCTGTCTCTCTCTCCCGTCTCCCTTTGTTTTTTTCTCCCACACTCTTCCCCCACCACACCCCAGCCCAGAGGACCCAAGCCTGATCCCTGCCCGTGGCCCCCACCTACCAGCAGCTGGCTGGGCCGTCTGCCTCCAGGGCGCTCTGCGGCCTGTCCAGGCCCCTTTGCAAATCACAGACGCATCCCGATTAATTTCCTCCTGCAAATCCCCTGTGTGCTTTGGGGCTTCAGCCCCGGTAGCCCTGGACCATTTCTTGAGACCCTACCAGGAGCCTCAAGACCTCTAGTCAGAGTGGGGGGCAGGGCCACGGGCACACATGTGTGTGTTTTATGTTGTCCCTGCTGATTGCATGTTCCAGGAACCCTTCCCAGGCCATAAGAACAGTATTAAGCTAATGAAAATGAAAATCCCACACTTGCGGTCTCAGGCCTGTGGGGAGAGGCCAGGGGGCTCTGGGGGCTACAGCTCTGTTCCTGGAGAAGAAACAGCTGCCAGATCCCCCAACCCTGCCCCCCCCCATCCTCCACTGGGAAGCCAGGAAGCCCAGGACCAATGTCCCAGAGCTTAATCTGGGGGCCTGTTTTCCCCTTCACTGCCTGGCAACAAAGATGTGCCAAACCAGGCCAGGTCACAGCGGCGGGAACCCAGGAGAGGACCTACCCCCCGGGTGCTAAATGCGGATTCTCCAACCCCCACCCGGCCAGGTGCTCTGTCCTGGGCACTGTCCCCTCCTAGCTGAATCACCAACTCATCAGTCAGTAGCTGAGTGCCTGCTGTATGCCAGGGTGGGGAACCCCCACTGGTGACAAAATTCAATAGATCTTCAGGTAGCAGGCTAATTTTTGAGTCCACAGTGCTATATGGTCTTCCTATATGGCCAGAGACCATATAAATGACCCCCTGGGGGAAGACTTATAAAAGCTAAGAGTCCTTGCACTGCCCTGGGGCAGGGGTGTGGTCTGGCAGGACCCTGGGAAGTGAGGATGGGTGAGATAAGGCAGGACATGGACAGCTGTGTCCCCCTCCTGCTCCATCATTGTTAAAACTCAACGAGCCCACCAGAGCAGTCCTATAGACGGAGCACGCTTCTCCTGCCCTTGGGAGCCCCTCCTCTGGGGTCACTTTCCTCCAGGGCCAGGCTGAGGAGGAGGTCAGCTGGGCCTTTTGCGCACCCCAGCCCCAGGGCCATTTTGCCCTAAATCTTCCTTCCATTCGGGGATGGGTGCCCTGGAAAGGGCCCTCTCTGAGTTGCTGTCCTGGCCTGTGGGAAGGGTGGGCCTGGTGGCTCCTGAGGGAGACACTCCCTGCAGCCCTGTGGGCACTGCCCAGAGCTGGGGAGAAGGCTGCATAAAGAAAGACACGCTTTACTGTTCACGTAGGAGAGAATACAGCCTGCCAAAGCTGCCAGGGACCCTTTACCTCTGCCTAAGGGGAAGCAGGTGACTGGGGATTTCATGGGGAGCTGTGCGCAGCACCGTGGGAGATGTCACCCAGCAGCTGGTACGTCTTCCTCCCTCCTGACGGGCACCTAAACCACAACAGCTATGGCAGTGTGCAGCCTCGGGCTCCAGCTGTCACAAGATCTATTTACCTATTTGAAAAGCAGTTGCATGGACAGGTCACTCTTCCACCTCCTGGCTCTCCCCCCGAGCGGCCCCTGCCCCGGGGCCAGCAGGAGCCACGGGGATCAGCCCATGGCGTTCTGGCACCTGTGGGAGAGGGCAGCAAGCATCTCTGTCACGGAGGCTAGGCCCCCCCCACCCCTGCCCTAGACCCCTTTTCTTGATTACAAATATCCTCTCTTATTTGAGTGAGAACTCCTATCCCCCTAACACTCCCCCACAGGACCCACACAGCTGCAGGGCCAAAGCCAGGAGTCAGGAACTCCATGCAGGGTCCCTGCCATGCACTTGGGAGACCAAAGTGGAGCTGCCTGGTCCAGCCCCAGCCCCAGCCCAACTGTGGCAGGCATCTGGATGAGAGTGCTGTGTCCCATACACCTTCCACGTTGGGCGTGTGGGAGATGGTTTCTAGCCAAGCCACCTGTCCGTCGTAACAGAGAGCAGCACCTACAGAGGAGGCTGCTGGCCCCTGGCTGAGCCCTCCTGGAGGGGCCCAGGGCTGAGAGTCTTACTTTGCCTTGTGCTACACCAAGTACCAGCACCAGGCCTTGGACAAAGAGTAAAGGTGGCTGCAGTTGCCAGCTCGAGGCTGGGTGGTCCTCGGTCAGGTGGCTGCTTCCTGCTTCCGGGGACCACCCAGCAGCACTCCCGAGGCAGTGCAAGGCACCCTGCGGCCAAGGTCACCACCAAGGGAAGGAGCCAAACTGGCTTTCAGAGAAGACCCTGCAACCCCTAGGTGCATCCACTCACTCAGGAGGGCCGAGTCCTCGTGCTCCAGTCATCCCGCCCTACCTCTTCAACCCTCGTAGGGGAAGACACAAGAAGGCATTCTGAAGGACCCTGTGTGATGGACTGCCAAAGGCCATGCCAGCGCCCATGGAGGGCAGATGGCGACCGGCTGGCCATGCACAGCTGGCCATCAGGAGCAGTGATGTGGCCAGATCTGGGATGGGAGGGCGGGACTGGGACAGCCATAACCAGTGGTGGTGTCTGCTTCCAGCACAACATGCCCTTCTGGCGGATATCCTGCCACGCTGACCTGGAAGCGCTGCGGCACGCCCTGGAGCTGGAATACTTATAGCAGGACCGGACAGCCCAGGCGCCTCGCCTACCATGAGAGACCCGGATGGAGAACAAACAGGCTCAGCATCCATCTCAGAAGCCAGGCGTCCCGGGGAGAGTCTGGAAATGCCAAGTACCCACCCGTGTGTGGCCTTGGAGTCTCTGACTTTGGGAGAAAGTCTGAACCTGGAACCAGCCCTTGCCCCAGACTTCAGAAAACAAAAGCAAGGAATTGGCTCCTGGGGTAGGGGGTGGGGGGAGGCCAGTGAGGAGGAGGCGACAGGTTCATGCTGTTTTTCCTTTTTAATTTATGGACTAAAGCCCCCTGCTCTGGACCTAGGCTCTTGTACCTGTATGGCTGGTTTCCTTCATTTGGTTCTTTTGTTTTCCCGGGCTGGCATGTGGGGCAGTTCCCAACTCTTCTCCCTGCTGTGCTTTGGGGACCCTGATCACCCTCGGAGTGTGGAGTGTTCACGAGGGAGGCATTCTGGGACTGCTGGGAGGACAGTCGCTTCCTCTTGTTCTTCAAGACACCCCCCCCGCCCCCCCCCCCCCCGACGTCGCATGGACAGTCCTCGTGCCTTATGCTGCCATCTGGTTTACTGGGAAGGAGGGATGTAAGGCATTCCAATAAAACCACGTTTACATTTTCAAGTGAGGTTGAGAGCACGCACTCCGTCACCATTTTTGAGGCTTCTGGCCAGGCTGGTCCATTTCAGGACATTTCAGGGACAGAAGAAACTTCAGCTCAAACACGCTGACCGGGGTGGTGGGGCCAGGAACTGTGGGAACCTTGGGCAATGACTGTCGTCAGGCACAGCTGGATGCAGGCACTCCAAGGGCTCCGTCCTGGGGCCCAAGTCCTCAGGCAGGCTCCTTGCTGTGGTCCTAATCATGGTTGCCGGATTCTCCAGCAAAGCCACAGAGGTGGGCAGGCAAGCAGCCCCTCTACCACAGTGGCCCTGGCCCAGACCCCATGGTTGTACCCTATTGGCCAAACCTCAGTCATGGGCTATCCAGGGTGGATCTTCCCATGCAGAGAGGTGGAGAATAGTCTCCCACAGGGCTCAATCAGTTCTGATAGTTAGGGGAATAGGAATTGGGATGGAAAATACAACTGGCTTCCGTTCCAGCTGTGGGATTTCACCTTCTCATGCATGGGAAATGAGGCAAGGGACACCTTGAGCACCTGTTCTGGTTCCATCTGATTGGAAGCTAAGTGGAAACATTGACTCTTCCCTCTATGGTGCAGTGAAGCCCAGGGTTACCAGTTGGCTGAGACCCATGCCAGTAGAGAAGGGCGAGGACTTGACACCTGGAGATCAGAACTAGAATTCTGAACATTAAAAATCCATCACTAAAAGGAGATCATGAGAGAGACTGTCTTCTGCTAGACTGAATTCCCTGGAGTAGGTATTGTTGCTATCATTCCTGCACCCACACAATCAAGCACAGAGCCTGACACACGTGAAATCCCCTTCGGAGACGGAAGGACAGACATGTAACTAGAACCATGGTTGGGTCAGTGAATGGATGACTGAATCACTAGGAAGGTCAGGGAGGGGTTAGCAGTTGAAAGGTGAGTGGACAGTCAAATGGAGGATGAATGGATAAGTGGGTAGATAACTGTTGGGACGACAAGATAGCTGGATAGCTCATGATTATATGGGTGAATAGAAGGTTGGATGTCTGGATAATTATATGGCAAAGTGGATAGATGGGTGATTTTCTTTGGATAAGTGAATGGGTGACTTATGGAAATACAAAATCAGAGCCTGGCATGGTAGCCTAATGGCGAAAATCCTCACCTTGCTTGCGCCAGGACCCCATATGGGCACCGGTTTGTGTCCCAGCTGTTCCACTTACAATCCAGCTCCCTGCTTGTGGCCTGGGAAAGTACTGGAGGATGGTTCAAAGCCTTGAGAGCCTACACCCACGTGGGAGACTCAGAAGCAGCTCCTGGCTTCAGATCAGCTCAGCTCCAGTCATTGCAGCCACTTGGGGAGTGAACCAGCAGATGGAAGATGTTTATATCTCGTTCGCTCTGTAAATCTGGCTTTCCAATAAAAAATTTAAGAAAAAAAAAAAAGGAGTGACTGGAAGAGACTTACTAGGTGAAAAAATAAAAGAGAGCCATCCTGGGAGTGATTTGGAAACTCAGGGGTGCTCCCTGCTTCCCTGCGTCCTCTGCCACGTGGGCACCCACTTGTGATGATGATCCATCCACGTCCCTGCTACCATCAAGACTGCTATCAGAAAAAAAATAAGCTTACAAAGAATGCATTCCTTATTAAAAGGAAACCTTTAACAAACTTCCATTAGAAACACTAAAACACTTATTAGAATTTTAGCAACAAGACATTTCAGGAGAAACAAACCTACTCTTTGACCCTAAAATTAAAGCATCAGGTGGCCAGCTATTTCCCTGTGGTGATGACCAAATGTTGAAGGCCAGTGCTGACAGTTCAGTTGCTAAGGTAAACATTCCAGCCTGAACTCTGGGTGACCCAGAACTACTGGAAAGCAAGGACAGACACTGGCACAGAGACAGCACTCCATGAATGGATGAGTAGACAGGTGTGTAGGTGGATTGGTGGACAAATAGGAAGGGTGGGAGGATGGATGCATGGGCATGTAGATGGATGGACAGGTGGGTGGGTGGATCAGTGGGTTCATGGATGGACGGACAGATGGGTGGGTAGTTGGATGAGTGGGTATGTGGATGGATGGATAGATGGGTGGGTGTGTAGGTGGGTAGACAGATGAGTGGGTGGGTGGATGGGTGGATGAGTGGCTATGTGGATGGGTGGGTGGGTGGGCATGTAGGTAGGTAGATGGTTGGGTAAGTGGATGAATGGGTGCATGCATTGGTATATAGATATATGGATGACTGCACAAATGGATGGATCAGTGTGTGCGTGTGTAGGTAAGTATGTGGATGGATGAGGGTGTAGATGGATGTGTAGCTGGCTGGATAGATGGGTGGGTAGGTGTGTAGGTAGTTGGTGGACAGGTGGGAGTAGATGAGGATGTGTAGCTGGCTGGATAGATGGGTGGGTGGTGGATGGAAGGAAGGATGAACGGATGGATGGCTGGGTAAGTGGATGTGCAGGTGCACAACAGATTGTAGCCCTAGGCTGCCTACCCTTGCTGCCTCCCTGGCAGTGTCCGCTCTGCAAACACATTCAGAAGTGACTAAACGGACACCTCAGTCACATGTGAGAGCTCTGAACCCGTGAGAGGTACAGCATGACTTGGGAGTTTCCTGAGCAGCCAGCAGTAGGAACCCAAAGGACCCACACACACCTCAAGAAGGGCCCCTGGGAATGAAGGAATTTAGCTTTCCAGACGATTTTTAAGTCAAACAGCTCCCAGAGGGATTTTTTTTTTCCTTTGCCAAAGACAGAAATGCAATCAGAGTGGCTTGAACAAACTAACTCGGAATTCATTGGCTCACACCTGCCCCCAGTGGGAGATTCAGGACATGTTTTTAAAATTCAGTCTCTCTTTCCCTCATCCCCATACTGTTTCCTCTTGTTTGGCTTCATTTATAAGCAATAATTGACATTTGTGGAGTAGAGGCTGTGCAGGGAGTAACCCAACAGATTTCCATGGACAAAGTGTTGCTTAATTCTTACAAGGACCGAGTGCATTACACACGTTCATAAGTGTCATGGTTTAAGGGTTTTCAGTTCTGTTTTCCTGACTTACTAAACCATCCCAACCTGCACAATACATCATAATTAGTGTTTGTCAGTGGTACTCTACCTTTCAAATAAACGATCACTATTGGAGGGAAAACAACACTTAGGAGTGTTCTTTCTGGGTTGATTTGGAAAGATCTCTAAGACATTGCCCAGTGAAAGAAGATGGTGACTCCTACCTTCATCTGTGTCAACATGAAACTGGGGGCAATCCAAGAGGGACTAGCCAAGCCCCCTTCAGTTGCTCCCTTCAGTTGCTCTGTCACAGGAAAACAACACAGCAATGATCACGTTCCCACGTGCCTGACAAGTTTTCAACAAAGTGGAAAGGAACAGAGCAGACACACACATCTACAGCCAGCATGCAGCACCGCCAGCTGCAAGCCACCGTTACCAAGGTAGGAAGCGATTCCTGCCATGCACCTGCTGCTTGCAGGTCGGCTGGGAGGGAAGCCACAGTCACCTGCTGGTTTGTGCTTCCCCCTGGGGAGCTGACTGGGATCTGAGCCATGGCCAGGCATGGAGCAGGGAAGCCATGCTGCTTCCTCCCCTCCATCCCTTCCTCCCTCTCCATCCCTGCCCTGCACCTTGTCTGGCAGCATAAAACCACACAGCATGTCTCTGTCACATTGATACCAGAATCAGAGTCAGAACAAATGTGCAGGGCAAAGGACCGACCTGCATCTGCAACTGTGCAAGTTCTGGGGGCATCAACTCCGGGACTACGCCCGTGCACTCTCCATAAGCCAGGAGGATCAGACACGAGAGACAGCCCATTAAAGAAATCCACTCCCACCACACACAGCAGCACCAGGACTGTAATGATTGGTTATTAATTTCTCGGTGCTGCTAGAATCTCCCCGATGGACCTAACTGCACTCCAACTCTTTGCCCCACAGATAGGAGTCACATGTTGGGAGTCATTCATGCCCTGCTGGAATACTGGCTGCCTGCACGTCAATCAAACAACCCCTGCCCCAGCACGCACTTGCCCTCGCCTGGGACTTGGGTATCATGCACCTACTTCCCTTTCCAGGCTCCTAAGAAGCTGGGCCAGGGAGGAGGACCCTCACCCACAGACACAGACGAAAGTCAGACAGCTCTCCAAACCTCTCCCCTCCTTACCCCTGCTATCCCTGAATGCGGCCCACGTGCGTGGGCGACATCCTCCTCTTTAAAAGTTACTCCGTGCCCTCAAAAGATTCAGACCTGAGAAGATCATTGACATGGATAAAAACATTGCTAAGGAGAGAGAGCTGCTTAAGGAGCATCAAACCAAAATCTTGGAGATGGAATCTTCAACCAGCAAAATAAAAAAAGATACAATTAAGAATTTTCGAGTGTCTGTCTCTCCCCTGTCGAGAGGCACCCCACCTCTCAGCTTTCCAGAGGTGCTTTCTCCTTCCCTCTCCCTTCCCTGAAAAAAAAAAAAATTTTTTTTTTTCACAGCAGAATAGATGAAGCAAAGAATGACCTCCAGGAGCAAACTGTTGAAACCCAATCACACAATGAAGAATATTAAAAAGTAAAAGTCTATATGAAATGTGGGATACCATTAAGTGATCAAATATTTTTTAAAGATTTATTTATTCTTTATTGGAAAGTCAGATATACAGAGGGGAAGAGAGACAAAGAGGAAAATATTCCGTCCAATGTGACCCCAACAGCCAGTGCTGTGCCAAACTGAAACCAGGAGCCAGGAACTTCCTCCAGGTCTCCCACACGGGTGCAGGGTCTAAGGTATCACCCCGTCAAGCACTGGGATCCCATGTGGGTGCTGGTTCCTGTCCCAGCTGCTCCACTTCCCATCCAGCTCCCCGCTTGTGGCCTGGGAATGCAGTTGAGGACGGCCCAAAGCCTTGGGATCCTGCACCCGCGTGGGAGACCCGGAAAGAAGTTGCTGGCTCCTGGCTTTGGATCAGCTCAGCTCTGGCCATTGAGGCCACTTGCGGAGTGAATCAGTAGATGGAAGATCTTCCTCTCTGTATATCGGACTTTCCAATTTAAAAAAAGTCCTTTTTAAAAAAGCAGCAGCTACTATATATGTTATGTTAATAAACTGGAAAATCTTGAAGAAATGTATGAATTCCTGGATACATGCACCACACGAAGATTAAGTCAAGAAAATTAAATCTGAACAGACATTAAAAGCCTTGACATTGAAGCAGTAATCAATCGTTTCTATGAAGGCAAGTCTGGCATCTGATGGCTTTACTGATGAATTCTACAGAACATTCCAGAACCGAAGTAACCCCAATACCCATCAGACTATTCCAGAATATTGAACACAATAACTCTTCATGGGGCCAACATCACTTCATTCCAAAACCCAAGATACGACCCCCAAAATGGGAAATCACATATGCATGTCTTTAAGGAACATCGATATGAAATTTTTCAACACAACACTAGCAAATCAAATCCAAACCACATAAAAAAAATGATACGTCACAATCAAGTGGGATTTATCCCAGAAATGCTAGGTGATTGCAAAATACGAGTCATAAATTATACAGAGTGATAAAAAGCATATCGAAATGACAGGCTTAACAAGAGGAACTCCATGCTGAGCCGGGCTCCATCTTAGGGGAGGTACCCCTTCCACCTATAAGACTGAAACCCTGCAGAGAACACCACATCCTGCTTGACAAGAGCCCCAACCCCCTCACTGGGCTATTTAGGCATGACAAGGTGAAAAATGAATTTCACCTGATACAGCAACAAAGGTTTCAAAGTCAGTAATTGTTTCATCCCTAAGGTAGTTCCCGCCAGCTCAGTAAGGTAGAGCCCCGCCTGGCTGGTGGGTTTTGCCTTCACAAACTCCACTGTTCTGTAGCTCAGGGTCAGAGGTGTGTAGGGCACAAGCCGTCTCTTCACCACTGGCAGTAAAGGACTTCCAGGTCTGAGTAGGTGTGTGTGGCACACCTCTGTACTGGGTCACGTGGGTACAATACGGTCACCTCAACAGACGTGTTAAAGAAATCCATACCTTTTAGCATGTAATCAACTCAATATGGACCAAAGACCTAAGTTTATGTCCAGAGACCACAAATTTGTTGAAGGAAAACACAGGAGAAACACTCCAAGACATTCATGTACGTGATGGCTTCTTAGATAAGACCCCAAGAGCACAGGCAAGAAACACAAAACTAAACAAACGTGGCTGGACGCAATTTGATGGCTCAGTGGCTAAATCCTAACCTTGTATGCACCAGGATCCCATATGGGCACCGGTTCGAATCCTGGCTGCTCTACTTCCCATCCAACTCCCTATTTGTGGTATGGAAAAGCAGTGGAGGATGTTCCAAAGCCTTGGGACCCTGCACTAGCGTGGGCGATCCAAAAGAGGTTCCTGGCTCCTGGCTTCAGATCGGCTCAGCTTCAGCTGTTGCGTCCATTTGGGGAGTGAATCGTTGGATGGAAGATCTTCCTCTCTGTCTCTCCTCCTCTCTGTATATCTGACTTCTCAATAAAAGTAAATAAATAAAAAGATCGTGGTAAAGATACTTTAAAAAAAACTGTCACCATCAGCTAACTTGGGAAGACCCCCGGAAGGGTCCTGAGAAATTGTCTCTAGCAGGTTCCTGCAGTCCTGCCAGGGACACAGCCAGAGCCCGTCAAGGCGGCCTCATTTTGCCAAGCTTCCCACCTAGGGAGCACACAGTGTAATCCCGCTTCCTTCCCCTGGGGAGTTTCCACTGTTTGGAGAATCTGGAAAGAAGTGGCCGGATGCCCCAGGAGACCCTGTGGACACACTGGTCAGCACCAAGCAGGTGACCAGGACATGGACAGCTGGGGAAGGCGGACCTGGGGTGACACAGGCAACACGTGAGCCCGATTTCAGAAAAGTAAGACAGAGCCCAAGCCCGGGCCAAGCCAGCCGTGTCCGGCCCCTGTACTTCTTGGATTGGGGCTTTATTCTAAATCCAGGGAGACGGCCAAGGCAAGGAGGGTTAGGCGGAGCTGGTCTGGTAGACATTCCGAAGCCCAGTCTGGGGTTTGTTCATCGTTTCTGAAATTTTATAATCAATATAACATTTATTGTGCAAATTATGCAGTTTTTTTATACGAAAGATTTGAAAGGGGCCCAACACAATGGCTCAACTGGCTAATCCTCCCCCTTTAAGGGCCAGGATCCCTTATGGGCACCGGTTCATGTCCCCGGCTTCTCCATTTCCCATCCAGCTCCCTGCTTGTAATCTGGGAAAGCAATTGAGGACAGCCCAAAGCCTTGGGACCCTGCACCTGTGTAGGAGACCTGGAAGAAGCTCCTGGCTTTGGAAAGGCTCAACTCTGGCTATTGTGGCCATTTGGGGAGTGAACCAGTGGATAAATCTCCATAAACCTGCCTTTTTAATTTAAAAAGTTAAATTAAATTAAAAAAAAAAAAAAGATGTTAAAGGCAGAGCTAGAGAGCTCTTCCATCTGCTGGTTGACAGCTCCAACGCTCAGGACTGGGCCAGGAAAAAGCCAAGCACCAGGGCCTCCATCCAGGGCTCCCATATGGGTGCAGGGGCCCAAGCACTCCTGCCACCCTTGGCTGTTTTCCCAGGGAGCTGGATCAGAAGTGGAGCAGCCAGCAGGACACCCACATGGCAGGCAGTAGCTTAACATGTGCCACCAAGCTAGCCCCTCCAGTAAGCATCCTGAAGCAGCTTTCTGTGGCTTCACCGATCACGTGAACACTTAAGACCCACCCCCAAAGGCTCGCTGCCTCGTGGCTCTGCTGCTTCAGTCTGTATTCCCTTCACCAGCCTTGACTGGCCTGATTGCGCAGATATGGACCGCTGGGTGACCAGCTCCCATCACTTGCAATGTGTTGCAGGAGCATCACGTGGCTGCAAGGACCTGTTGCTCTTTCTGGGCACAAGGGACTTGGAGTTTATTTAAAAGGCTGGACCTTCTTTGCTCAAGGCTGTGTGTCCTGCTTGATGCCAGCTCAGTGCCCATGAGGCTGCGCTCACTGTGACCACTAGGGGGCAGTGTAACCCTGCGGTGGAGACCAGCAGCCTGCAGGATCAGTTAGCAGTAAGACAGGCTGCCTTGCAATGGGTCTGCAACCACGCCGTGGCCAAGCCCACACAGGCATCACTCTGGCAGTTAGGTGACTTCCTGCACTGACAGCGACAGTCCTCAGCAGGCAGGCAGGAGCCACTGGCCCCTCACCGGGCTGAGAACCCCTTCCCCTGCACCCAGGTTATGTTATTGACCATATTGATTTTGTCAGTAATTGTATCGACAGCTCAGATGGTTTGGGAAAGGTTCACCTGCAGGCCTGATGTGGTAGGGAAGCAGGTTAAGCCGCTATTAACTGCAGTAACCTGTGACAGCAACAGAATCTGACCCAGCTCCTCTTCTGGCCACCTCTGACCCTGACCTACAGTGAGCAAGGAAACCCTGCCCACACCTGCTGCTAGGCTGGTTCAGTGGACCCAGCTTGGGGAAGTGAGGAACTTCACACAGACCTGCAGTGACACTGTCATGCTCCAGCCCTTCTGTGGGGGCAGTTCTCAGCCTGTGGGTCCACACCACAAGCCCCCCACCCCAAGCCCCTGTGGTGAGAGGCAGTGCAGCCATGCAGCTGGTGGCCCGGCTCAAGGGCGCACACCCCACTAGCGCCTCGGCTCAGCCAAGGCCAGTGCACCTGCAATGAAGGCAACAGCACACTGGCACAGACTCCAAGCTAGCCAGGTAGGAGCAGCACGCCTAGGGAACCACTGCCCCGGGAGGAGGGGGCATCCTGGCACGGATTTGGCGGCTGCCATTCAGAGTCCCAGCCCGTTTCAGCCTGGCCTGGAGAGCCCAGTACCCTGCGTCCATCCCTCCCCACTACAGGCAGCCCAGTGGATTCACAGTTCTGCAGTTGAGCACCCAGTCTTCTCCAAACTCACCCCCTCCTCCCACAGCAGCTCACCTCCAGCGGAGGTCCACTAAAGCCTGGGCAGAGTCACCTACAGACTCCCCGGGGTGCCTCAGAAGTAGGGCAGCCTGGTTTGAATTGTGGTTCAGACACAGCCACACCAAGTGAGCTTCGGGAAGCCACTTCTAATGGGCAAATGGGGCAAGCCAAAAGCACTTGCCTGGGGCAGAGTAAGGTGCAGAGGGCAAGCTACCTACAGAGCCCAGCTGCAAAGGATGCCCAGAGGACCATGGCCGGCCCGGTACACGGTATTCAAGAAGCCACAGCATGCAACACTGGTGGGGCCCACGTGCCGAAGCAATGGATGCCTGGCCGCCTGCAAGGGCTGGACTCTGGGCAGCCCTGATGGATGCTGGAGTCCTCCCAGGGGGAGCGAGCGGCAAGCGTGGGGCAGGTGCGTGCTGTTACCGACGCTTCATCCAAGACCCGACCCAGCTGCTTCTGAAACCGTAAGCCAGAAAGCTGATGGCGGATCCCGATACCTCACGGCCATTCCTTGGGAACGAGGTGGTGTCGGCCGGAAGCCGGCGCTGCACTGTGGTAGACAAAGCATCCACCAGTTCAAGTCCCAGCTGCTCCGTTTTATCCGGCTCCCCGCTAACAGCCTGTGAAACCACGCAGCCAAAGATGGCCCAGGTGCCTGGGTCCCTGCATCCAGGTGGAAGACGCGGAAAAAGCTCCCGGCTTCCGAAGCAGCCATTTGGGGAGTGAACCCATGCATGAGAAGTACTGTTACTTTGCCTTTCAGATAAATAAATCTTTAAAAACAAAAACTAGACCTTTTGAAAGAGTGAACAAGCGAACGCCCAGCAGCTGAGCACTCCCCACCCAGGTGGCTGCAGCAGCCTGGGGGAACAGGGCAGAGCCCACGCCTGGAACCCCTGCCGGTCTCCCCATGTGACAGGGACCCAAGCCCTGGAGCCACCCCACCCCCCGCTACCTCTCAGGGTGCGCCTTAGCAAGGAGCCAGCTCAGGAGGGAACTTGGAACCCAAACCCAGGCTCAACCATCCGGGCCACGACACCCACCCAAATCACACAAGCAGATAACTACGGTAGAACTCTCAGCAAAACTCCAACAGCCGGCACCAAGTCCAGCCTCTTACCCGCGCGGTGCAGTGCCAAGGGCCCCCGCGGCTCCCTCTCCGCCCCATTGCCTGCCTTCTCTTCCCAGCAGAAGCAGGGGTGCCACAGTCTCTCCCCTACCTGGACATTCTTCCAGCCAGCTCCGCGGCAATGCACTCCGACTGCCCCACACCCAAGGAATCCCAGCAAGCACTGCTGCCCACGCCCACGCCCTCCCTGGGATGGGGGCTTCATTAGCATCCTTAAGTCTTCCCAGGTGCTCGGTCGGACAGCCACGAACGAATCTGCACCCGCGAAACCTGGGCTCAGGCCCTTCCTCGCCCACACGAGTCGCTGAGCTCATAGAACACACCTGCTTCTCGTACCCCTAGGACTTGGCTCATTATTAAACAGGATTGGGAAACGGCCGGGGCGGGAATGAGCCCCCGGGAGATGCAGTTCTCGGTGTGACCACCAGGCGGCGGACCCAGACAGCAAACTGCGGCTTCCAGGAGCCCCCCGGGAGATGCAGTTCTCGGTGTGACCACCAGGCGGCGGACCCAGACAGCAAACTGCGGCTTCCAGGAGCCCCCCGGGAGATGCAGTTCTCGGTGTGACCACCAGGCGGCGGACCCAGACAGCAAACTGCGGCTTGCAGGAGCAGCAAGCCGCTTTTGCCAAAACAGATTTAAAAAAAAAAAAAAAAAGGAGATTCTGAAATTTAAAAAAAAAAAAAACTTGGGAGGGAAAGTGAGACAACCCAAGAGGGTTTCTTGTGTTGAGTCCACTGGCTCAGTCACAAAAAAACACCATCATCAAAAAAGATAAGTTTAATACAAATTTTATACAAAGAAAATGTGAAAAAATACTTCCATATGCTAAAAGCAATTAAGCTTCACAAGTAAGGCCAGCTAGGCTTTTTGTGGGTTTTTTTTTGACAACTGCAGTTCACAAAGCTCGTCTCTCCTCGTTTCTTCTAATACTCTCTTACTTTTTCTCTAATAAGGCTAACTAGCCGGGAACTGTACAATTCACATTCCTCTTATCAACAATGAAGAGAAAGGAAACGAGACTAAAATGTACAACAGAATGTACTGGAATGATATCGTACAATTAATTCGCTCATATACAGACGTCACCTTCGGCTTGGGTCCCATGCCTCTTGCTTTACAACAACATACAAAGTGGGACTAAAACCTACGTAGTGTAACAGATGGCATGATGGGGCGGGCGTGGGGACGCCACTCGCCCCCCGCTGCCCCGGCTTCATGCTTACAGAAGGACGAGGGTTCATCGCAGAAATAAAACACATGCTCGCTCCCGGATGCTGCCCTCCCCTTCCCCAGTGGGCCCGGAGTTCCTGTGTCCCAGCAGCACTGCCTCTGGGATCATGTGTGTTACGAGTGTGTACACATATGTGTGTGTACGGAGAGGAACCATAAAGAAACAGTTGTTCATAGTGGATGATGCCACTATTTGTGTGCCCTGCTGCCACCAGGCTGGGCGGGGATGGCCCGACCCCTGTAAACGAGGGTCATGTGTGTTTGCTCTTGGAGGAATCTGGGGAATTCCTCCAGCCGGCCCCCCAAACACTCCCATGGACAGCTTGGGATCTGCAAGTGGCCACACGGCTGGGAACCGCCGGCTTGGTGTGGCATGCAGGGTCACAGCCCCCAAGGCCCACGCGCTGTGTCCACAGGAGGATGGACAGTTGAGAATGGCTTCTTCCGCCCAGGACCCATGGACGAGGACCTGCATGCGACAGCAACCCCCGCCACCACAGCCCCAGGGCCTCCGCAGCCCACGCCTTCTCCACCATCAAAACCTTTCTTTTGTGGCTGGGGCATTTTCCCCATTGTTTTTTTTTCCTTCTTTTTTCTTTTTCATAAGTTAAGGTCCATACAAATATAAAAACGGGCAGGTGCCCTAGCATCGGCGACACCCACATACTGTACAATATTTACATCCAGAGCCTGGGGCTGCTGGGAGCCAATGCTGCACAGCGTGTAGTGTCGGCTGCCCGCGGTGCTTGCATGTCCAGAATTGGGGAGTCAGAAGCCGGCGGCCGCGTGGTCATTCATTCTCCCGCCCCACCATGGCCGCTTCCCAAGTCCCTAGGGTCCAGGTGTCCGTCGTGACAATCTGCCCCTAGTCCCAGAAGGCGTCCAGGCGAGACTCTTTGGGGAGGAGGCTTTTGCTGGAGCTGGAGGAGCTGGCGCTGGCGTTGTGCTCGGCCCGGGCCGAGGCCCGCTTCTCCTCACTGCCGCTCCAGGACTTGCTGTTCCGGGAATGCTCTGTGGGAGGAACGGACACAGTGAGCCAGACCGCCCGGCAAGGCACGCTGGGCCTCAGGCTGTGCAGCCACCTGCCCGCCCGATCCCACCCCACCGGGTCTGCCCTGCCAGTGCGGGAATGTTCAGGGCACAGGCAGAACAGCCCTGCTGAGGCCTGAGAGCTGCTGGCAGGAGGGGGAGGGGAGGCAGCGTGCATCAGGCTCACAGAGAACCAGGTTTAGGGGAGCGCAGAGCCGCTCGGCTTGCCAAGAAGGGAAGCCAAGGAGGGAAGCACGTGGGATGAGGACCAGGCAGAAGGGGCTGGACCCAGTAACGGGGTAGTGGCCAAGACCGGGGGGGGGGGGGGGGGCCTGGGTTGCTCGCCTGTGCCGCCGGCCCAGCTCTGAGCACGGGCTCCAGGTCAGGACAGAGGACAATGTCAGGCCCAGGGAGGGTGTGGCCCCGTGGACAGGCTGAGGAATCAACTAGGGGAAATGGGGCTGGGTCAGCCAGGCTGCTGAGGGGAGGGGCCTGCATCGTGCCTCTTGCCAGGCTGGCAACTCTCAACAGCAGTCTGTGTCCTGGCTGCCCCATTTCCGATCCAGCTCCCTGCGAGGGCAGAACGTGGACCAAGTGTTTGTATCCTCCACCCACACGGAAGACCAGAATGGAAGAGTTCCTGGCTCCAGCCACTGAGCCATTTGGGGAGTGAAAAAAAGAGATTTCTCAGGGCCCAGCGTGATGGCTCAGCTGGGTAAATTTTCACCTTGCATGCACAGGGATCCCATATGGGCACCGGATCTAATCCCGGTGGCCCCACTTCCCATCCAGCTCCCTGCTTATGGTCTGGGAGAGCAGCAGAGGACGGCTCAAAGCTTTGGGACCCTGCACCTGCGTGGGAGACCTGGAAGAGGCTCCTCACTTTCGTGGCCGTTTGGGGAGTGAACCAGTGGACAGAAGAGCTTCTGTCTCTCCAGGCCTCTCTGTAAATCTGCCTTTCCAATAAATTTTTTAATAGGATTTCTGTCTCCCTCCTGCAGCGCCAGTTCCACTCCAGGTTGCTGACTGATCGCCCGGGGCTAGGTATCACCTAGCTGACCTCAGCTGCATTTATTTCCCAACACCTGCCTGTGGGTGACCACCACAATTCCAACGAACTCTGCACACTCTCTGCCATTACACAAGCAGCAAATGCAGGTCAACCAGATGGCTCTGCGGTTCCCAGATCTGGACCTTGACCACTGTGGTGTGGCTGTAAACCACCCAAGACCCTCCCATACCTGCTTGCTACAAGGTTATATTTTAAAACTGACTATTTGGGGCCAGAGTGGTGGCTCAACAGGTTAATCCCCCACCTGTCAGTGCTGGCATCCCAGATGGATGCTAGTTCATGTCCTGGTTGCTCCACTTCCCATCCAGTTCCCTACACGTGGCCTGGGAAAGCGGTCAAGGATGGTCCAAGTTCTTGGGACCCTGCACCCACATGGGAGACCAGGAAGAAGCTCCTGGCTTCAGATGAATCTAGCTCTGGCCACCGAGGTCATTTGGGAAATGAACCAACAGATAAAAGATTTTTCTATTTCTCCTCTCTGTAAAATTGCCTTTCCAATGAAAACAGAACTGCCTTTCCAATAAAAAAAATCTTTAAAAATAAGTGAATAATGAAACAGACTTTAATTTTGAAAACCTAACTTTGGATCACCACCACCCCAAAAGGAAGAGAGCAAATGAGGTTAGCATGGGCGGAAGGTAAGGCCGCTGAAGCGCAGGGCAGGGCAGTCTGCAGAGGCCCCACGGGAAGCTGCGCTCTCAGAAGACACAGGAGCCACTGAGCTGGGGACTGGGACAGGTGCAGTTCCTGAGCTAGTGGCCAGCGCCAGTTCCACGAGCTCCACGAAATCCCCTATGGACCCCACTGCCCCTCAGCACCGTGCCAACTGTCAGAGCCTGACCAGCGTCCCTGCCCCAGCCATGTGAGCGACCGGTGCTGTGGCCTTCTCCCCTAAAACCCCAGGACCTGAAGAAATAGCCACTCCCAGTTTCCAGATGCAGAGAATCATCTGGAGCTGAGGTGACAGCAAGGTGGGCCTTTCTAGAACAGATCCCAGCTGCCAAAAGACCATGACGGAATCCTAGAGTCCCCGGCCAGCGGCCCCCATGAGGAAAGAAAGGGGTTTACAGCGAGACAAGCATCAAACTACCACCTGCCCTGCCACAGGCTAGTATGCCCAACCCAAAGCCAGCATGGGTGCTGGGCCACTTCCCTGTGGGCGGAGTCAATGCAGGACTTCTGGAGGGACTCTGACAGATGACTCGCCCAGCCACACCTGACCTGGTGCCCGCGCTGTGCCCATGTCTCCCGGGCAAACCACAGCCACCACAGCCCCAGGACACGGGAAGCAGCATGCAGCCACCGGGACAACCTACCTGAGCCCTGGGTGGAGCCAAGGAGGATTGAGGAGGGCGTGTCTCGGGAGCCAGAAAGGTCAAGGGTCTGCAAACACACCAAGGGCAAAGATGGACTTGGGCCACATAGGCAGCGTGCAGCCGTTGGGGGTGCTGGGACCACCCCCAAGGTGTCCATCCAACGGCTCCTCCCTCCCCCAGCCTGGCGTGGTCACACACCTTGTGCTGAGCTCCCACACTCGACAGTCTAGAATGCAGCTCAAGCAGCACTCTGAGGGCCTCAGCTTCCAGAATGTTCCTGTTTCCCCAGGATTTGCCCATAACCTACCCACCCTCCAAATGTTTGCCACAGCCGAGGCTCAAGACTTTGAAACAATATAGGTTCACTTAATTGCACCATAGACCTCTGTGTTTTGGATGCAGCTAAGAGAAAACACAGCGCAAACAGCACTGACCGCTGGACTCGAAATTAACAATGACCAAACACATCCGAGAAATCAGACCCTTCTCACATCAAACACACTTCAGGCACCCAAGAGGGCAGCCCAGGGTGGCCAGGGGAACAGGAGTTGGTGACCCTGCTAGGAAATTTCATTGGCTGGCACTGCCCACTCAGGCTGTATGCTCCCCCACATCCATGGGGGACAGAGGCCTGGCAAGTTCCCATCACTGCCCCAGACCCGGGATGCTCACCGAGCCGCCATCTTTGCCCTTCTCGGCCACCGTCTCCTTCTCTTTGGGGGTGCTGGCCGCCTCGGTGGGGGCCGTTGGAGTGCTGGTAGTGCTCCCCTGGGCAGGCTTGCTGACCGCGTCTGTACTCACCTCAGCATCTGCCTCCTGCTGCGGGGCAGTCGCTGCAAAGGGGACAGGGAGAGGGAAAAGTCATGTGGCGGCCGACTGCCCTGTCTGGGGCCCAGCACCAAGCCTGAGCCCACCACCACACACAGGGGAGGCAGCAGTCCCCAGCCCCACCCAGGACCGGGCATGAGGGCGGGTCCAAGCTGGACAGCTGCCCAGAGTGCGACCCATGTTTCATGAAACTATACCAACAATGACAGTCAATAGTGCCACCCATAGCGAGTGGGGATGGGGTGACGAGTGACTTTCATTCTAGGTTCAGGCCCCACTCAGCCCCTGGGGCAGTGGGCTCCGTGGGCAAAGCAGCGACTGGGAAACCGAGCACCTGCAGGGGTCAGCAAAGGGTGCTGGAGAGAGTCACCACCAGCGAGTGTCCCTGCCTCGCAGGCAGTGGGCAGCAGACAGCAGTGCCAGCTTGGTGGACAGCCAGAGAGGAGGCAGGTGCGATCCAGAGCTCAGGGAAAGTGAAACGCCACAGCACTATGGGACGTGACGTCCCTACAGGCAAGGAGGGCTCCCACTCCAACACCCCGAACGGGGCACAAATTCAAGCCTCGGCTGTGTCACTGTCCAAACATCTCCCTTCTAATGCGCCTGGGAAAGCAGCAGAGGATGGCCCTGGTCCTTGGGCCCCTGTATCCCAGCTGCTCCACTTCCCATCCAGATCCCCGCCAGTGACCTGGGAAAGCAGTGGAGGATGGTTCACAGTCCCCGCACCCACGGGGGAGACCTGGAGGGTGGGTGCCCTGAGCCCAGAGCCTGCATGCGTTGCTCAGGGAGCCAGATGCATGGCTGATTTCAAGGGACGAGGACCTGGGCAAGTGGCCTTTCTGTGCCAGACAGCCTGGGGCCTCTGCGGGCGCAAGCCACTACCTGACTGCGTGCAGGACTTCATGTGCTCGGGCCAGTGGGCCTGCTGGCAGGGGTAGTCGCAGTAGCTTGTGTTCCAGCAGCAGTAGAAGATGGCCTCCTTCCGACAGTGGGCACACCACTGCTTCTTCTTGGTCTCGTCCACTGCCTGCTGCTTCTCCAGCTCCAGCTGCTTCTTCACCTCGGCGATGAGCCGGTCCCGCTCCTGCTCCAGGCTCTGCCGCATCTCGGCCATGGTCAGCTCTGCAGGAGTGCGGGCACAGGTGTGTGGGTAGGACACCCCCGGTGACATCAGCCACCCCAGCCCAGGGCCGGACACATACACACACAGAGTGCAAGCCAGACGCCGAAAACCAGTCCTCTCCCCACACAGCCTCTGGGTGCAGCTTCCCTGAGCCTCGGGACTTGGGGGACAGACCCCACCAGCCTCCTGCATGCACCACAGGTAACCCAGCAGGAGGGTAGCCGGAAACCCCCACGGTGGTTCTCCATCCCTAATTGCACTGTGTGCACTCCTCAAATGTCCTCCAAGTAACTGCCACTCCAACTTATTTTAGATTTTGTCATCAGCACAGGATTTTTTTTTTCCAGTAGATAAAATGCTTCTGTAGCATCTATCGTATGTGGAGTGCTTCATGAGGTCACTTCCACTGATTGGATCAACCCTTACGCTGTTATTACATGGCAAGTTCTGCTTTGCTACTACCCCTTTCACAGATGAGAATATTGACGTGCACAGCTAACAGGAGAGGAGCCTTCCTTTGTATTCTGTGGTACTGGATCAAATCCAGCACACAGGACCCGGCGGCAAGTCGCAGGGCTGCCAGCTAGCTGCTACTGAACTGCCCCCTCTGGCGAGATTTCCCGAGTCGGACTTGGGAAGGTTAAGGCCGCTGGCAGGTCCTGGGAAAGTGACCTGCACAGTGCAACACAACAAACCCTTCTGGAGAAGACACGTCCAGTCTCTTTCATCTGCCCCTCCCACCACACTGGGGACGGATCTCGCCCTCGTGGGCAGAAAGGCAAGAGCCAGCAGCTACCCTTCCCCTAAGGGCCTCCCACCACAGAAAGTTCTAGGTGGGTCGTCTGGTACAAGCGACCCTCCAGGCTACGCAGCATGGTTCTCGCTGACAATGCTATTATCGCGGGAGAAACCCAAGGTGGACCTCACTGTACGAAGTGGACAGCAGAAGAGGGCCCCCCACCCACTTTTGCTTTTAGGCCCAGCTTCTTGGTTAACTGTCCTCACCCAGCCGCCCATGGCGCACAGCCATGCCAGGCAGCAGGGATGCCCAGAGATGCCCACAAGGCACAGCCAGGCCCAGTGAGGGCCAGGGATGCCCACGTGGTCAGGTCGTACCCAGGTTGTGCTTCATCTCCGAGAGCTCCTGCTGGTGCAGCCACTGCAGCTTCTCAATCTCGATCCTCAGCCTGCGGATCTGAGGGAAGCAGAGAAGTGTTGTCCACGGCCGCTCACTACCCAGGCCTCCACACTCGGCCCCGGGCTGGCCCGGGCAGCTGGCCCAGTGCCGAGCGCCGCTGAGAGAGGTGGCCACCGGCGGCTTCACGCAAACCCGTGAGACCCCTGGATCGGAAGGCCCCATTGAACCTGGGCATCTCTTCCAGGCAATGTTGGCACCAGTGAAAGCCCCTCTGAGGGCAACACTTCTGAAAACCAGAGTAAGGGGTCAGGGCGAGGTGGCCAAGGCAAGCAGGGTATCACACGCACTAGAACGGGAAGCAACAGGCTCAAGTGGCACAGATGATTCTGCCTCCACGGCAATGAAGTCTGGGGGTCACTCTGTCACAAATGGGCAGCACCCTGGCAGCAGTGGGCAGAAGCCAGGGACGTTGCTACACAGCCCACAATACACGGGACCGGCCACAACATAACAGAATTCTCTTCAGTGCACACCCAGTTGCTTAAGTCCAGAACACTATTATGGGGCCAGTGCTGGGCCATACATTAAGCCCCACCCTACAGGGCTGGCATCCCATATGGGCACCAGTTCATATCCCAACTGCTCCACTTCCCGCACAGCTTCCAGCTTGTGGCTTGGGAGACTATCAGAGGATGGCCCAAAGCCTTGGAACTCTGCATCCACATGCGAGACCTGGAAGCTCCTGGCTTCAGATCGACTCAGCTGCGCTCATCATGGCCATTTAAGGAGTAAACCAGCGGATGGAAGGAAGATCTTTCAGTCTCCTGCTCTGTGTATCTGCCACGTCTCCCATGCGGGGCCCGCAGCCCTTTCTCCCTGCAGAAGGCATGACCATCGTGGGCTGCATGCTCTCTCGCTCTAGTCCACAGCCCCAGGACGCCACTGGGCCGAAGGTCTCAAGGGAGACCTCCCGGGCGCTGCTTTCCAAGGCCAGCAATTCTCAAGGGAACAAACAGGACGTGACAGCAGGATGGGTGCTTGGCTCGGTGGTTCGGTCACAGCCCAGAATGACTGCTCTCTACCTGTATCTGAGTCCCAATTCCACCCCCAGGGGGGTCCCTCACAACCACGTGCCAGATCCAGGTGGACTTCCTGGCAGCAGCCTGACTCAATCGAAGCTGCCGCCAGCATCTGGGGAGTCAACTAGCAGAGGGAAGAGTTCCTTATGTCTCCCTCCGAGACAGAGAGAGAGAGAGAGAGAGAGAGATCCTTGATGTCTCCAACACAAGCATTAACAACAGTCACTTGGACAGAGAGGCCGTGCGCCACCGCCTTCTCTCGGGCCACTCACAAACCTGCATGCTGACACCATCCTTGGCTGGAGACACCCCTCTGTCCATGGGGGACTGCGGGCCAAAGTTACCTGACCCTCAGAGGTTAACATTTTCACGGGCCGGGGCCACAGTTCTCCAGCATGACCTTGGGGATCGGGCCCCTTGCCATCCCACCTAGGGACCGACCAACACTCGGCCACCCAGGACCTCCACCCACAGCAGCCATGCAGCGCCCACTCGCCCAGCTGTGGCTGCAGCTGCAGGAGGCCACTCTGCAGGTGGGCGGTTGGCCTACACTGTTCCCTAGGCAAGACACCAATTCCCACGTATGGACTGCTCAATAACCCAAGTTCAGCTTCCGGCTTCCCAAGAGGCAAAATGACCAGAGTCCTATTCTGCCTGCGGGTCCGACCTGATAAGGCAGAGTGTGTCTGCACAGCCTCAGCCTCGTGCCCTCCAACAAACACCCCAGCCACAGCCACACATTCAAGGGAGCAAGGCCAGACCTCAGGCAGGGCTTCCCGGGTAGGGCAGGCCCAGGGACCAGAGCTGGCATCTGGCAGGGGAGGGGTTGTGGGACAGGCTGCCCCCTCCTGACAGTCCCAAGGAAGACACTCTCACAGAGAACGGAAGTCATGCGGCGTCCCTGACCTCGGCAACTGTGCTTCCCGTAGTGTTTTTGGAGAGATCGTTGTAGATTTCAGTCATTGTTCCTTTGATGGCGTCCATCATCTGAAAGATGAAAAAACGTGCAGGAGATGGCTTCCTGAGGCTTGGCACAGGGTGGGGGTCTTTAGCCGGCAGCCTTCTGCCCCTCCCAAGCCACGGGGGCCTCCCTAGGTGGGCCAGCCGAGGGCCCTGACATTGGTGAGCAGGGGCAGGAACGTGGCGGGGCACACGGCGGGCAATCAGCCCGGGTCACAGGTGCCAGCTGGGAGTCAGCCGCACACTGGCAGCTGGAGGCCAGGAGAGCCCGTCTCTGCCTACAGGCACCACTGGACAGGCCTGGCCCGACACCCACTTGTAGGGAATGGGAGATTTGTTCGGTTACAGGCCAACACAGCAGGTGTGAAGAAGGGTCTGCTTTGTTGGTTTATTCTGTTGTTTCTGGGGTTTTAATTCTTTGCCTTTTAAGAAATCACTATTTTCTGGAGCTACAACATGGACACCATACAATTTACCCAATGAAAACAGAAAAGGTACCATCCAAGGTTTTGGGGCATATTCAGAGTTAAACACACATTGTCACAGTTCCCAAAGGAACACCCACTCCTCCCTCCAGTCATCAACCCCTCACCACACACTCCAGTCCCCTCCCCCGGGGTCTTCAGTCTCCAAGAATCGACCTAATCCAGCCCAAAGAGTCTGGGGTGGGGGGCCTGCTTCAAGGCTGGGGGAGCATCGCGTGTGAGGGCCCCATGCTCTGAGGGTATGGTCACTAATGTGGACATGGCAGCCCCATCACTTCCAGTTCACTTCCTGTCCTCCTGCCTCCTTTACTGTCTGACCCCGGAAGCCATCAGCCATGGGCCACACAGCCGACCCCCAGGCAACTGCTGGCCAAATGCACTTATGGGATGAGAATCAATCCACCGGCCAGCAGACTGTTCTCCTAAGCCCAGGACACATGCTCAGAACCCCCTACCTGGTCCTCGGCCTGGCTACATGTCCCAGACACCTGAGCCATTCTGGCAGGTTCCCCACATGATTTAGCATCCACGTTCTCTCTGCATCTCCATTTCCCACTGAAGAACCAAGCACACGGAGCAGGCATGGAGGCGGTCACTAGGCAACAGCATCCCTTACAGGATTTCCTGGGTTCAACTTCCTGCTCCAGCTCTTGCCTGCAGCTTCCTCCTAGGGAACAGCCAAGCAGGCAGCACCCAGGGTTCCTGGCACACACCTGGGCAACCTGGAGTGAATACTCCCCTCCAGGCTACAACCCGTCTCTGCCATCACAGCCTTTTCCAGAGCGAACGAGCAGGTGGGAGAGCTCTCTGCCTGCCCCATCCCAGCCTTGACACCAGCAAACATATATTTAAAAAACAAAACAAAACAAAACAATAAAACACATCAGAATAAAAGAATGCCCTTACAAAGCATGCTCAAAAATTAAATGAGAAAACTGGCCACAAGTTGAAAGGGGCTCAGGAAGAAATTCTTGTTCACCTTGTTTTTACAGAAAGTCACACGAGCACGTGACAGGGTTACCACTGCTAACCCCCCCAAGAAACAGTAACCCCCAATTCACCCCAAGACAGAACCGACTGAGGTTTCTGCCACAGCTGACCGCACAGGCCACAATGGGCTGCTTCCAGCAGAACCACTCAGAGCTTCGTGTCGCTTGAAGACCAGGACATTTTTATGGGTCTCCTCGCTAACCACCGCCCCAACCATGTCAACTCAAAATGTTAAAATGCGACTGTTTTACAAGAAAGCTGCAGAACGCGGACATTGCTGACGCAGGGGTTGCATTCCACGGTACAGATATCACAGATGCGTGACCGGGCCTTTTGGCTCTGACTTCCAAACACAGCCAAGAGCTCAGCCAACAGAAAGCGGGCCCTTGTGCCAACACACACTCCTGCCCCCCCACAAGCTTCCTTACAGCCAGGGGAGTCTACCAGCTCCCCCCATCTCGCCAAGAACATCTACCAAAAGAGCTCTCCGGGGGGGCGGTAGTGGGCAACTCAATTTCAATGATACCAGGAGC
The DNA here is from genome assembly GCF_030435755.1 of Ochotona princeps. Taxonomy (NCBI): domain Eukaryota; kingdom Metazoa; phylum Chordata; class Mammalia; order Lagomorpha; family Ochotonidae; genus Ochotona; species Ochotona princeps. The sequence continues at coordinate 9,075,605 of NC_080853.1, read as the reverse complement.
TGGGAAAACAGGGTTTGGGCAATCCATTGGCCAATGCCAAAGGCCCCCACTTCACCATGAATACACAGCTTGGACCAAATCAATGGATGGCCACACAAGGGACAAGCAATAAGCCAATGGTTACATGCTTGTCTTGCAAGCGCCAGGATCCCATATGAACGCAGGTTCAGGTACCAGCTGCTCCACTTCCCATCCAGCTCCCTGCTTGTGGCCTGGGAAAGCAGCCAAGGACGGTCCGAAGCCTTGGGACCCTGCACCGACATGGAGACCCAAAAGAAGCTCCTGTCTTCCAGATCAGCTCAGCTCCGGCCTTTGCGGCCACTTGGGGAGTGAGCCAGCAGACGGAAGATGTGTTTCTCTGTCTTTCCTTCTCTCTGTAAAATGTGACTTACCAATAAAAATAAAATAAAATTTTTTTTTTAAGATTCACTTATTTTTATTGAAAAGTCAGATATACAGAGAGGAGAAAAGACAGAGAGCAAGATCTTCCATCTGATGATTCACTCCCCAAGTGAGCCACAACGGCCGGTGCTACGCCGATCCGAAGCCGGGAACCAGGAACCTCTTCCGGGTCTCCCAAGAGGGTGCAGTGTCCCAAGGCTTTGGGCCGTCCTCGACTGCTTTCCCAGGCCACAAGCAGGGAGCTGGATGGGAAGTGGAGCTGCCGGGATTAGAACCGGCGCCCATATGGGATCCTGGTGCGTTCAAGGCGAGGACTTTAGCCGCTAGGCCACGGCGCTGGGCCCAATAAAATAAATCTTAAGAAAAAAACGCAGCAGCAACATGGCAACAAAGTCCGCTGGGGATACCACACCGCGGTGCCCAGCGGGCTAGCTCTGAATTCACAAGCCAGCTCCAAGCCGGGTCGAGGGTCCAGGCCACAACCACCACAGCCCCAGGTGAGGCAACCATGGGCTGTGGGGCCCCCAACACACTGCATGACCATCCTGGACCTCCGTTTTCTGTGGAATGGGTCAACAACACCGACTCCCTCCGTGTGTCACTGTGAGAACACAGCACAGCCACCGGTACCCCTCCAGTCAGTCACATCGTGGCCATGAAGAAGGAACTGACAACAACAAACCCAAAGACCAGAGAGTTGGGCAACCACAACCACACAGCAAGTGCCCACTGCGGCCAACGCCCTGTTCTAGGCCTTCGTGAACAAGGCAGACAGAATCCTACTTGGGACGGTCCACGGGCAACAACCTGCCGGCCACTCCAAGGCCCCCAAACATTGCCCAGAGGAATCCCGAGTCTTTTCCTGACTCCCACAGAGAACACAAAAAAACAAAGAACCAGTTTGAGGGTGCTGTGAACCTACACGGCCAGCAACCCTGGCTGCCATGCCACTAACCAAAACACGCCCTGGGCAGCCGGGCCCAGCCATTCCCCAGCCACCCCCCAGCAACTTTAGCTCCCAGGGGTTTAAAAAAAAAAATCACGGTGCCTGGTGTGGGAACCAGGCCTGGCCAGTGTGCCGTGCTCAGGGATCTGCCATTTTTCTTCCTCAGGGTTTCCAATGCCTCTCCTAGCTGTCCACAAAACGGCCAATCCTTCCTGCATTGGAGGAATACTTTGAGTGGCAGAGATGGGGGGCTGGCACTGGGAGCGGCAGTTTAGACCTGCTCGGGATAGCTGGATCCCAGAGGAATGTCCGAGTCCAAGCATCCTTCTCCACTGCTGATTCTAGGCTCCTGAGCAAGCCTAGGACTCGGCAGGTGCTAGCTCAAGAGCCTGAGGTCCCCGGCACCCACAAGGCTCCTAGCTCTGGCCCGGCAGCAGCTGACATGGAAAATACAGCAACTCTGTCTGCCTTTCAGATACGTAAGACTAAAAGTTATTTTCAAAAACACAGGCTCTCCTGCAATCTGGACCCCATTTCTCTCTTAAAGGTCCACTTAGACCCAAATAAATCCGCCCTGGGACACTCCTGGGGCATACCTCCCAGTCCTAGCCTGTGGCCACTCACCTTGCTCGTGTACTTGGCAATGTCCGCGGCCACATCCGCGGAGGCGGTGGCGATGGGTAGGTCAGCGCTGACCGAAGACGCAAGGGTGCTGGAGGCCCCAGAGCTGGTGACCAGGGGTGACGCCTGGGTGCTGGTCACCAGGGTGATGGTGGACGTGGATGGGCTCTGCGTGATCTCCTTCTGCTGGACAGCTGGGGAGGCAAAGGAACTGGGTCACCCCCAGGCTGCAGGGAAGGGTGACCCCAAGAACCTGCCCGTCCTCGAAGGACCAAATTCTCCGCCAGCAAGCTCGGGCCAGGCTCACTGCTGCCTCTTCTCCCCGAGGTGCCCACCGAGGACTCAAACACCCAAAGCCTCCAAGAGGCCGCGGGCACCTGCTCGGCTGACCCTTGGCTGCTGCCAGAGCCTGCCAGGGAACACTCACAGCTGCCTCCCAAACTACATTTTGCTGCAGACGGCACCTGAAGCCTCCAGTCTTCATAGAAGAGGATGAGCACCGTTAAGAACCTGTTCGCAAGCCCAAAAGGTGGCCCCAGCCTCTCCCCGCGGCTCCAACCGCTTGGAATCCACTCCCCCCTACGCCCTCATTCCTCCTCGCGTTTGTACAAACCCCATACTCCACCAGGCGTTCCCCTACTAGCGCCGTCTGATTGAAACCTGCCCTGACCACCTTCACCAGGCTTTAGGGTGCCATAGCACTCGCCCCGGCCAGCCGGTCCCTTCCTGGCAGCCCCGCCACCCCTTCGGGGAAGGCGCCCAGAACGCCGGCAGCGCATGAAGGTAGAATGATGGACGCCGTGGTCCCGAGAGCCAGCGCGCGCTGGATTCACTCCTAATCCTCTCGGCTGGATCTAGCCAAGAGGGCTGCACCGCTGCAGGTCCACGCCCGCCCAAGCCCTCGGGGTCAGCTGCCCCACCCAAATCCCTGCGAGGTGACCCCCAGGCGGAGGTCAGCGGGTGTGGCGTCTCCGGTTCGCAGGCCCAGCAGGCCCCACGTCCGCCTCCCACGACTCCTCCAGGGCTCCGCCTGCTGGCGCGCCCTCCCTGGAGGAGTCCGACCAGGAGCCCGTGCCCCACGGGCGCGCACGCGGTCACCCCGCCCCGGGAGATCCGCTCCAGCTGCGCACGCCCGGCATCCTTTGGCCCAGAAGCTTCTTGACCTGATTGGCTACAGATGGGGCATCCTGTTCCCTTGCAAAGGCGGTAGGGGGCAGATGGACTATTGATACTACAGCTTCCATAAGGGGTTCCTGAAACTGGCCCCTCTTTTGTACCAGACAAACCCCACCCCTGTGTCTAAGGCAACCTTTGTACCACTTCCCAAAATAACATCAAAAGGCCCACCCAAGTCCACTGGGAAAACACGCGTGGGAGCCCTGTTTGTCTGAGGCCCACTCGGGAAGCGTTTTGTAAGCAACCGCTTCAGGAGGGAAAAATGCTTTCAAGCACTAGGAATACTATGCAGCAGTCCAAAAGAAATCTTGGCAGGACTTGAGGGGGTGACAAGAAGGACCTCCAAAACATGCGGATGGGTGAAAAAGGGAAAAAAAAAATAAAAAATAAAAAATAAACACATAGGGAACCATTTTGACCAAAAAAAAAGGGAAAATTTTTTTCTTAATACCCTACATAGAAATATATATGCATGCATGCACAGGAAAGGGAAACAGTCCCCGGTGGCCACCAAGGGATGGAGGAGGGGACAGTGGAAGGAGGGTCAGGAGGGACCAGCTGTGACGTGAACACCCCCTCCACTCCCAAGGCAATATCATTTACAAAGTGCGCGGGGGGAGGGGGGGTTTCTTAAATTTAAAAAGTCGTAAACCAGTTTTTAAAAATAATGTCAAATGGAATGTGCAAAGACATTGTGGGAGGGTTGAAGGGGGGGCCAGGAAAGAAATTGAATGGGGAAAAACAAAAAGGTCATGGCACTTCTCCTGCCAGCGTGGCCCAGAGGGGGGGCGGGCGCCCCGAGCACGGAGGGAGGCGCGGTACCTTTCACAGCCTGTCTGGTCTGATAGCGCGTTCCCTGGGAAGACTGAGGCTGCTGGCCGGGCTGCTGCTGCTGCTGCCGCATCTTCTGCATGTGCCACTTTTGGGAGGACGTTTGAAACTTACTTGAGGAGTTCCACACGACCCGCTGCACAGCCGGGGCAGTCTCCTTCGGTAAGAGCAGCCTCTGCTTTTTCACCGGGCTTCCGGCAGCGGTGGCCGTGGTGGCGGCAGTGTTGGTGGAGGTGGTGGCAGTGGCGGTGGAGGGGGCGGTGACGGTCGCAGAGGATGTTGCGCTGGTGGTGGCTGTAACACCAGCCGTGGGGGTTTGGGAGGAAGAGCGGGTGAGCACCGGTGTGTCGGGGGGAGACTGGCTGCCCGCTGTTGTGGTGGAGGGTGGCACTTTACCTACAACTAAAAGCGACATGGGAGACACAGAGGTAAATAGACGACCCGTGGCACTGGACCCTGGCTGGTGACACTTCCTGGGGAGAAAGCTGACCGAAACGAGGCATGCTGACAACCTTGGGCAGCGCCATGTGCAGCCTGCACAGAGAGCCCAGCGTCACTGTTACCTCACCGGGACACAGCACTGGGTGAACGGCACCACTCATTCTAAGTGCCTGTTCAGAGTCTAAATGTGGTGTTAGGTACTCAAAAGACACCCCCAGGTCAATCCAGAGACGCAGGTTATGGGTGGGAGTCAACAAACATGGACGCCCAGGGTCCTACAGCCACTTAACAGCCAGCTGCTACATCAAGCTCCCCTGTAAGAAAAGTACCCCTTCTCGGGCCCGGCGTGATAGCCTACTAGCTGAAGTCCTCGCCTTGAATGTGCCAGGATCCCATATGGGCACCAGTTCTAATCCCGGCTGCCCGGCTTCCCATCCAGCTCCCTGCTTGTGGCCTGGGAAAGCAGTAGAGGACGGCCCAAAGCCTTGGGACCTTGCACCTGCATGGGAGACCCGGAAGAGCTCTTGGCTTCAGATCAGCTCAGCACTGGCTGTTGCAGCCGGTTGGGGAGTGAACTATCGGACGGAAGACCTTCCTCCAATAAAAATCAATAAATCTTTAAAAAAAAAAAAAAAAAAAGAAAGAAAAGAAAACCAGCCCTTCTCCCATCTTCCAATTCCCCTCAGGACAAAGTCTCAGCGTGGTACTGACCCGGAAAGGAATTCAGTCCCAAGCCAGAACCCTCCGGCAACACGCAGCATTAAGCCAGGCATCAACGGCATTGCTACAGTATTCACTTTGTTTGGGTCATGCCCTGGTGGTCCACATGTAGCCCACAAAATTGCCTTTCCCTGTTGTGCGCTAGGGTCCAGTGGACTCAAGGGCGAAAGTCCCTGACACCTGGAGGGGGGCTTCTCAGAGTAGCTGAGCTATGGGGGGAGGCGGGAGACGACATAGCTGGGGCTTGGCAGGACAGCTCAGTATCTAAATCCTCACCCTGCAAGTGCAAACACCCCATATGGGTGCCAGTTCGTGTCCTGGATGCTCCACTTCCCATCCAGCTCCCTGCTTGTGGCCTGGGAAAGCAGCTGAGGACGACCCAAGGCCTTGGGATCCTGCACCCGCATGGAAGACCGAAAAGAAGCTCCTGGTTCCTGGCTTTGGATCCGCGCAGCTCTGGCCATTGTGACCACTTGGGGAGTGAATCAGCAGACGAAATACCTTCCTCTCTGTCTCTCCCCCTCCTTGTATATCTGACTTTCCAATAAAAACAAATAAATCTTTCTTAAAAAATTGCCCTTAGAAGCTGCCCCACCAGCTTAACCTGGTATTTCAGAAGCAGTCACTGGTCTGTGTTGGATACATGCAGGGAACCAGGAGTGTCACTTCGGGGAGAATGGAACCTGCTGACATGACGAGGCAAGCCCCGCCAGGGGTCTCATAGGTGAGCTCGCTGCACCTGCTCTGCCAGCATTGCCCATGCACGCACTGGATTCCTAGCCCCAGGGAAGCCTCCCACGTGCTGTCACATTCCTAAGGTCAGAAGCTAAAGGTGGTGGCTGAGCAAGTCAGCAGAGCCTGAAGTGAGGGCAATTCTTGCAGGCCTAACGCTGCCCCAGGGAGCTGTGCCTCTCACACACATTCCGCCCCCAGCCTTGGCAAACTGCTCAGGGTGAGCTCTGATTTTACCAGCAGCTTCAGGAGGACACCACCACTCAGCCCTCCTTCCCGAGCAATTCCCTGCAGGTACCAGTGCTTTAATCAGATGTGATGCCTTTTATTTGGGGAAGAACAGAATGAAACCCTTTAATCAACCATGTCCCTTATTTGCTTTCATAGCTTGGAAACTCAAGAGCCAAAAATGGAACCCAACGCCAGCAGCATTGAAGCTGACACAGCCCATCTTTCTGGAAACACCTCTCTCCCCACGCCCCCTTCCCTCTCCTTCCCCTTTGGTGCCTTTCACCTTGCTTCATGGCTGCAAATCCTTACCACGGGGTTGCAAAGCTTATCCAGAAGGGGAAGGGGCATGGCACATAGCAACCCCCGTTCCAGAGAGAAAGAGTGCTGGTGTGTCACAGGGGCACGTGACCCTGGGGAACAAAGGCCACCCCACAGCTCCCGGCTGGTAACACCTGAAAAAGCAGCGGGCAGTTGGTCCAGGTGTCTGGGTCCTCACCACTCACACAAAGTTCCAGGCTCCTGGCTTTAGCCTGGTCCAGCCCTATACCGCCATTTGAGGAGGGAATAAACTTATGGAAAACACCCCTCACCCCTCCATACACATACTGCCTTTCACATACAATGAAACTCTTTAAAATAATTAGTCTGAGCAGGGGTTACAGCTAAGTCTCGGTTCCACAGGCTAACTTGGGAGCACAGCTTTGTAGAGCCTTCCCCGCAGCCCCAGAGGGCGACGCCGACTTTGATGATACAGACACAAGGCGGAAGGGCACCCGTTCACTCACCCTCCTGCTTGGGGGATGGCTCTTTGGGCTCCTTCTTACTCTTCCGCCCCTCCCGCCCAGAATGGTCGTCTCCTAAGTCTATCACAAGTTCGCTCTCGGAGTCGGAGTCCAGGCCCAGGTGCACGGTTGGGGAATCCGTCTCGTCTTTTCCCTTCAGCTTGTCCTTGGTGGGATGAAGCGAGGGCTTTGCTTTCTCAGCAAAGTCCTTCTCGGGCTCCGGGCTGGCCTTGTCCTTGGCTGAGGCGTTGGGGTCGGCCTTCTCGGGGGTCGGGGATGCGCTCTTCAGCTCCTCCTCCTTCACCTCCACGGGGTTGGCGACCTTGGGCTTTTTTTTGACGGCTACCGGCTCTTTGTCCCCCCGACCGGCCTCCTTGTCCTCCGTGGGCTCCGGCTCTGTCTTGGGCTTCTGCTCTTCGTCGCTGATGTCCTCACTGTCGCTGCTATCCGATTTCTCCGAATCTTCCGAATCGCTGTGCTCCACAGCCGTGTAGACATCTTCGGAGATCTCATTGATGCCTGTGTTCAAAACAGAAAGCCCAGCATGTAGCGTGGCTACAACACAGACACCGCAAGCACCTGCCACACCAAACACATCACATTGGCCTGGTGGGTTGAAGCAGGATCTGGTGGGGGGCGGCTAACAACCAAACTCCCTTCTTCACAACACTGGAGACTGATACAAAAAAAAGGTGGGTTTGTCAACAATCCTACACAAGCGCTGTTCCAAGCAACCCAAATTACAGATGAGAAAATAGAGACCTCAGCACAGAAACAGAAGCATGGCTGGACCCTGGACTCCAAACTCACACCAGCCCTCTTCGCACCTGCTCCCTAAGTGTTCAAGGCCCTTGACTCTTGGTACAGGGCTCAAGGAAGCAAGCCAGAGCTTCAAGGGCAGGATGCCAACCTCAGCCCAGCAGCCTGAAGAACATGGAACATTCCAGAAGCAGTGGTCTGCCCCCAACATATTCTGTTGTTTGCTTTTAATGCTCTAATGTAGAGTGTGTTGCTCTGTTCACCAGTAGGGAAATTTTACCCAGAAACCAAGAGCTGTGGCTGAAGGAACAGAAGGCGTGGTGCTGGCAGGCCACGGACAGCCAGCTACCAGCCCCTCGAGGTGAACGGAGCATGAGGTCTCCACGCAGCCCAGGTGCCTGGCACACCCTGCCTGCCACTGCAGCTCCACCTAAGAGGGAATCCAGAAAGTGTCACATCAAAGCAGAAACGAGCAGGTGCGTCACACACAGAGCAGCACAAACAGGCACAGAACAGACACTTTCACCCTGACCACAGCTCCATGGGTCACGTCTGCGCTTTGCACGCCTGGCCACCATCATCCAGCCCAATACCGCCAGGACCAGAAAGTGGCAATGGAAGAAAGCGGTTAATGCCAGCTAAGACGGCTGCATCTCCCGTGTGGGAGACCCAGCTTAGAGCTGAGCCCCAGACCTAGCCACTGCGAGCATTCTGGAGAGTGAACCAGCTGAGGGCAGCTCTCTGTAGGAATTACATAAAAGACATTTTTTTTTACAAAAAAAAGTTTAAATAGAAGCAGCCCCCGCTCGGCGCGGGTGACATACCTAGCTGTGCCTTGCAGCTCTCAATCGTCTTGTCGAGGTTGAGCTGGAACCTGCTGCGGATCTGCCGCTTGGGTGAGGTGAGGGGCGCGGGGGCAGCCTGCTGCTGCACTGCCTCGCTGAGCTCCTCCAAGTCCATCTCAGCTTTGCTGCGGTCTGCAAGACACCACCACACCCTTGTGAGGCAGGTGCCCGGAGACTGGCCAGCCAGGCGGGTCCTCCCACAGCAGGTGCAAAGCCCAAACACTGTGTTCTTATCCACTTCAACGCCATCACCCGCTCAAAGGCATGCGGTGACAAAAGGGAGGAGCCATGTGCATGTGACAGGCAGTTCCATCTGTCTGCCCAGGAATGATGTCTGCATGGCTTAGTGTTGAAAAGGGACAATCTCACCACTTCTGGGATGGCTCCACCCAGGGGACTCGGCCCCACCCAACGGTGGGAGTGGAACACTCAACCTCGGACCCAGTGACAAAGCAACAGCCAGTGTGGCCCGCATGTGGCTTTCATTCCAGCCCAGAGCACAGGAGCTGAGAGCACCCTGAGGGCCCCGCATCTATGTCCCCAGGAGACTAAAGCTGAGGCTCAAACTCGGAAGGTTGGGAAGGAGGAAGACAGGCCTTCCAGCCAGTGTGTGCGCCTTGCAGCAAGGGGAGGGACTGAGGCATGGGAGCCAGCCCCTTGCCTGACATCTCGTCACTCACTCAGATTCCTGGGCAAAGGCCCTGGGGTCACCTTGGGCACCAACATCCTGTCCCTCACTGCTGTCAGGGACACTCTCCATGACCAGTGGGACCAATGAGCTCTACATCTTTCCCAGTCCTCTTACACTACCTCCAGGGTCCCCAAACTGGCCCATGTGGGGTGGGTGCACAGGCCCAGAAGGCTCTGCAGTACAGCAGGTGAGCTCCCCATCCCAACCCACCATGGAAAAGACGAGGGGCACCTGTCCCAGCCCCCCAAGCACAGGAAACAGAGCGGAGGACAGTTGGCACCCAGTCACCTTTGCCTTTGCAGGCAGCAGCTCACCCCCTGGACACAGCCCCCGTGCACCAGCAGCACCCTGGGTTCACTGCACTCAGAGGCCCGGAAACACAGCCTAGCAGCTGGCCCTTCCCTCGCATGCAGCCTCTTGCTCACCCAGTCGGGGCGGCCCCTCCAAGTACCCCAATTTAACAAAGGGGTCTTCCTTAAGTCACTCCTGGGAGCTACCCCACCACCACCAATGAGGGTTTGCAAAACAAGCAGACTCATCTTGGCACTCAACACCCAAAACCACGTGTGTGTGTTCACACACACATGTGCACATGCATGTTTGCGGGGCTTGGGGAAAGTGGCTGCCAGAGACCTGCCCGCACAGGTAGGTGCACGTGGCAGGCAGAGGCAGAGCCAGCCGCCCTGCAGAGAGCAAGATGTCTGCTCAGATGCTCAAAACAAAGACCTGGAAATATCTTGGTACCTCCATCTCCCTCTCTTTGCGAGAACCAGAAGCAGCTCGCACAGCTGAGTCCCATGGTGACAGAAGGGCAGGGGGAAGATGGGGACCAGCTCTGAGCAGCGCAGGCCGGCAGTAGCTGGGGCTGTGGCAGGGCTGCCCACCAGAGGCATTGGTGCCAGGCAAAGCCCGGCTCCCACTTCCACCCTGACAACACACGGAGGCCGCTGCCCCCCAGAGGCAGTATCTCATGCAGCAGGGTCAACTAAACAGGTCAACCGGGCAGGAGCCAGAGATGCCAACCACAGGAGGCCAGGACCCCAGCCTCCATTTCCAGCATTCTGATGGGGACCACGTCCCATGTGAACCAACAGGTCCTCGCCAGCCGCAGTTGGGAGCAGCCTGGAGTCCACACGGCAGGTGCTGGGGGTTGAAGGGAGTTGGGAAAGCTGCTCGAGTGAGACGGACGGAGGTGGGCTTCCATGCTGAGAGGGGCAGCACAAATCAGGAGCCTGCCCTGGGCCCATCCAGAAGCCCGGTGTGAGCTGGACACACAGAAAAGGGACCCAGGTCACATCTGCATCTGTCACTGTGCCGTCCCTGCTGCTGCCTTCCTAAAGCTTTGCCTCAGCCTGCTGCGGCCCTCTCTGGGTGCTTCCAGAAGTTACATCGTCGATACAGTGTGCAAGCCCAGGCCATAAACAAGTACGGGAGAAGCCCCCAAGATGCCCCTGCGCTTTCAACCCCTGCCAGCCACTAAGGACTTCTGTGAGACCCAGTGGATGCCTTCTAGCAAGGAAGTTGAAATTCCAGCCCATAAATGCCCCCTCTATCACCCCCAGCCATTAATATCCAGAGCAGTATGAATACAAAGACCCAAGGTACCTGAGGGTCCCTGGTGGCGGGTGGCTTGGGGAAGACAGAGTGACTGGCAGAGAGAAGATGCTGTGGCGGCGGGGTGGGGGGAGGCACAGCAGAGCACAAAGCTGGGGACAGCCAGTGTTCCCAGGGGCACGCAGGATGCCTCTCTGCTTGCTGAGTTCCAGGGAGAAGCCAGCCAGTCACTCTCACCTGCAGCCCCCCAAAGTAGCCACCTGACTGTCCCCTGACACCTGAGTCGAGGTCCATGAGGAGGGAGGCACCAGCTCTGTGAGCTAGACACCTGCAGTTGTCTCTCCAGCCTCAGTTTCCCCATCTGAAAAACACACTCAGTGCATGGTGCAGTGCATCCCTAGGGCACCACGCCGCAGGCAGCTGTGGATTTGCATGTAGGCATCACTGCCCACAGCAGCCAGCCTCCCAACCCAAGACCCTATGGGCCGGAAGCCTGCAGCACACAACGCCACAGTGTGGCACCCGCCTCCTTCACCACCTGCTGCTGCTTTCCCGGCTGATCTCTACAATACACAACCTGGGCTCTTCTGATAAGCTAAAGCTAGACCTGACCCACAGCTTAGCTCAGCATTGGGGCTGTCCCAGACAGGGTGCTGAGCCATAGCCACTTCCTCCACCCACCAGATGGCAGTGGCGCCTCACACCGCACACACACGGATGTGAGAACCTGCCCTGCCCTAGGGATTCCCATCATCACACCAGCTGCCCAGGCCTGACTCCTGCTTCTCCAACATGTAGCAGCACAGACGCCGGCATCCCCCGTGAACTCTGGGACAGGATGCTCTGGGCAGCCCTGGCCTCATCACGCCAGCTGTCGCTAACACCTCCTCCTGTCATGACCAGACAACAGCTCCAGTCACAGCCAGGTGTCCCAGGGTGGGGAGGACAAACCTGGTAAGAGCGTGTTCTCTCCAGGCAGTACAGGGGTCCCCCGAAACAGGTATCCATTCTGATCTCTCCTCTTTTCAATCCCCTCCACATCCACCAAGTGCCACCAATGTCCCCACAGCCCCACTCACTGGAATGCAGCGGCCACAGCTTCCTTGCTACCCCTGCAACATACCAAGTTAATCCTTAACCTACAGCCTTTAAAAAAAAAAAAGGAAGGAAAAAGAAGAAAAAAAAAATCTGGCTCCTTCTAGAATGTTCTTTCTTCTGAAATTAGCATGGCATGTTAGGTAAAATCTCAATTCAAATCTTCTGGCAAGAGGCTTCTCTGTAATCCCCCTCCCCCAACTCAAGGAGCCACCATGCCTGCCCAGCCTGCCCATCTCTCTACTGGATCAACATACCCCACCTTCAAGGCACCCAGTTTGCACCAGCCAAAACCCAGGATACCAGTGTTTTAGCTGACTCTACTTCCCATACTGAAAACTGCGCACTGCACAGGGCAGGTGCGGGGTGAAACCGGAGGGTCACGATGGGGCCAACTGTAAAAGAATTTCAAATGTTGTTGTTTCACGACCTTGGTACCAAAGTTAGCTCAGGTCTCTGGCCTACAGTCGTGTTATCCCAACAATCAACTGAAATCCAATAGGTTATGACATAATTCGGGAGAGAAAGACAGCAAAGGCAGCCGTGTACCCACATGCACACACACAGGAGAGGTGACGCAGTTCGAACACTTATGGTATGCCTTATATGTGTGCGCTCCCACGTAGCAGTCACTGCTCAGGAAACCAAGCCTGGCAGCCTTGGCAGAAGGCACCTGAAGCTAAAACCATTTTTGCAAGCCACCAGCCCAAGGATACACCTGCCTTGGCTCCATTATGCTTGTTCTCACTCACTGCATCTTTTAAATTCCATTCATAAAATTTTTTAAAAAAGTGCAAAGTTCACAAGCCACCTAACAGGACCTTACAGTTTGTACAAAGCATCCCAACTTGCCCCAAGACGAATTCCAAAAGCTTCCAACTGACCCAGGTTAAGATTCAGGATACTTCCGGTGGTGGAGGCTTTGTCTGTCTTCGTCGTGACTGGAGTTGATGCTTGAGGTGAAAAGGGTTTTGGGCTGCCGGATAAGCTCCCTGCTTGTCCCGTCTTGGTGGAGGCAGGAGAGGCTGAAAACACAATGTCAACATTAAAGACAGATTCACGAATGAATTCAGGAGGCAAATGTGCAGGTGGGGGGCTGGGGGAGAGTGGAGAAAGTGTGAAAACATACGAGGTGTCACCAAGGCCTACAAGGTGTCATGAGGTTGTGGGGCCAGGAGGGCTGGCCATTTGTTTGCAGCTTGGAGCTTCAACGCAATGTTCAACCGTGAAAACCGCAAAGACGACGGCCTCACTGATTATTCTGTTACACCCAAAGCTCTAAGACCAATCGGCTAAGCCGCCACTGAAATGGGCTTGGCCCACTCACGGGTGTAAATATCAAAATAAACAGCGATCAAACCAGCCCCTACAGGGCCTGCCTTGGGAGCCAGGCCTTCTTGGCAGCACGGCATCCGTTTGTGGGAAGATGCGGCGGCCGGCTCTCAAAGGCTACTGCACCTGCTGGCAAGTGACGCAGTCCCCGGGGAAGCCACCAGCTCCCATTTCAAAGGTTTTCAAGGCTGCGTGAAGCCCAACTCACCGCCAGACAGAGCATAGGGGTTGCTGGCCAATGTCCTCCCTCGGTATTGTGTTTCCAACTTTTACCAGAAGACAGATGCCTACAAACTAGCTGCGATGCATTTGTCCTCAGCCTCTGTTCACCAACTGAGGCCCACACCGTCTGTTTTAACCAAACAGACTGCAGCACAGCCACAAACTAAGGAATCTTCCCACTCTGCCCGTGGGCTTTGGCCACACCACCTTGTTGGCCTCTGCCAAGCTTATTCAGAAACAGCTGAGACTACAAACTAAAAAAACCAATCTCCCTGCCAGTGAGCAAGGAACCCAGAAGGATCTGGTCCGCACCGACGGCCAAGGGCCAGGAATCAAGGTGTCCCCTCGGCTGGGCACCCAGCTCGGTCTCCTCCCTGGCCAAAGGCAGTCTCAAGGTGAGGAGTACGCGGCGTGAACTGGGAGACCAGCTCAGCAAGTCAATACATCTGAGATTATCCTAGCTTTGGTGCCAGGATCCATCAGCATCACTCAATGCACGATCTTGGAAAAACAGTTGATAGACCTACAGAGGCTTGAGGTAAAGACAAGTCAGCACTGGGAGCCAGACACTCGGGGTTCAAGTTCTAGCCCACTGTCACCTCGCCCTGTCCCCTTCCTGGCAGCAGAGACAACAGGGGCCGATGAGGTAACAAAGTGACCCAAGCCACACAGGATGTCACAGGCCGACAGGAGGGCTCAACCTGTCACTCCATCACCCACCCGGCGCCTGCCACCCAGGAAGCCCTCAACAGCCCTGGGATTGGTTCCTAGGCCTCCCCACCTAGAAATCCTGGTTGAACACACACAATCCCCCACCCATTCTAAAGTGTGTGTAGATGACTTACAATCCCTAATACAACGTAAATGCTGTAGGTGTATTGGACAGATGGCATCCTCTAGCGAACAATCACACACAGGAAAATCTGCACCTGCAACCGGTGTCGTGCGCAGTGCGTTCAGCTGTCACTTGCAAGGCCGGTGTGCCACATCAGGGTGCTTGCTGGTTTGAGTCCCGGGAAGTAGCAGTAACTGACAGCTCCCTGCTACCCACGGGAGCTGCCCTGAACGGAGTCCCAGGCTGCAGCCTTTGGCCTGACCCAGCCCTGACCCTTGGGGTCAATTGGGGAACAAGCCAGCAGGTAAAAAGCTCTTGCTCTCCCTCTCTGCTCTATCTGTCCTGTCACTGTCTAGGTGGAGCTGCGAGAATTCTCCCTGAATACTTCCAAACGGCGACTGGCGAGATCCACTGAAGTCCAACCATGCACACTCCTGTCTGCTGTTACTATGGTTTCATTTTTCTAGCTCCCCACCCACCCCGACGCCACCCCGGCCAGGACCCCCAAGGTAAGCAAGCCAAGTTCTGGCCACCTCCACAAGGAGGAGCGGGGCTGTCATGGCAGGAGCCACGCTAGGAAACGCCCAGCCCTCCCCTCCCACAGGACAACAGAATTACCTGGTCCCAGGGGTGACCCGTGCTGAAGCTGAGGATGCCACCCTGCGCCAGATGGCACAGCCCCATCTGGGAACCCAGAGCCTAAGGAGGGGGACAGGGAAGGCTCAGCCAGTGCCCAGCGGAGCCCAGAAATGACTTGGAGAAGGACACTGAAAACATACGGAATGGAATCCATCTTAACATGAGCGTGAACAGACTGCCTGGCCCAGCAGCTGGCAGACAACAGCCCTCATTTGACAGCTGGTGCTGGGAACATTTCCGCTGGTGCTGTAAGCAAAAGATGAATGTGCGTGTTACACACACACACAAATATTATTAGGATTTTAAAAAGTCACTTATGTTCTATCTACATCCAAAAGCGATTCAAAAGAGCTCCGGGGAGGTGGGGGGAGTAAGAAAAAAAAAAAGAAACTTGGAAAATCCACAGACTATATTCCCCACAAAGATCGGGGCTTTTCTTCCTCTACCATGCTTTTGTTTTTTCAATATTTAAGTTTTGAAAATCTATTTCAGAGCTAAAAAGACATCCACGAAGACCTGGAGTGACCCTCGCTGTCAACCCATCTGCGGTGGGCAGAAGGCTGTCCGACCATCCCCCACAGGCCCTGGGGCACAGATTCCAGGCCAGCGGGGGCCTGCTGACTGCCAGGAAGCCAGACATCCCACGGAACCAGCGAGTACATGAAATGGGCTAACTGGAGAACAAGGTCTCCATTTCTCTTCCCATTATGGGATCATGAGGAACAGTAAGGAAACAACAGCAACCAAATTAAAGCTCTGAAATCCCACACAGAAATCCCAGCATAAACAGTCTTCAGTGTTACAAAAAACAAGCAGTGCCAAGAGCAAGATGAGAGACCCAGAGCAGGACGCCGCTTGGCGCAGCAGTGAGGATGCTGCTGGGCCGACAACATCCCCCAAGTCAGCACCGGCTCCTAGGCCCCCAGCATCCGCTGCTCTGGACACCAGCTTCCTGGAAGCGGAATCCAAGGGGCTCAAGTACTTGGGTTCCTGCCGTTCCTGTGTGAGACCCAGATGGAATTCCAGGTTCTTGGCATCAGCCTGGCCCAATCCCAGGCATGTGGGGAAAGAACCAGCAGAAGGACGTGCTAAGTGGGTCTCTTGGGTTTTAAAATGAAATAAATAAATGCCTAGTAAGATGTCAGATAAACAAAGTTAAGAAAGCTCAGTAACAATCCCACAATCCAACACTAAAAGCTACGGCCAAGTTGATGTTAGGCATCAAACATTCGGAAGGCAGACCCATTCCTAACAGCTGCCGCCCCCTTAGGGTGGATTTCTGTGCTTGGATATTTTATAACACCAAGTTTCCTTTTTTTTTTTAAAAGATTTACTTATTTTATTGGAAAGGCAGATGTACAGAGAGGAGGAGAGACAGAGGAAGATCTTCCATCTGATGATTCACTCTCAAAGTGGCCACAAGGGGCCAGTGTTGTGCTGAACCGAAGCGAGGAGCCAGGAGCTTCTTCCGGGTCTCCCATGTGGGGAGGATCCCAAGGCTTTGGACTGTCCTTGACTGCTTTCCCAGGCCACAAGCAGGGAGCTGGATGGGAAGTGGAACTGCTGAGATTAGAACCGGCAACCATATGGGCTCCCAGCACGTTCAAGACGAGGACCTTAACCATTACACTATCGCACCGGGCCCAACACCAAGTTTCAAAATGAACATTTTGCACAAAATGAGAATGCACCACACACTCTGCGACTAGCGTGACACTCTGACAGCCTGCTGCATCCCCTGCAGGATTTTCAACAGGTGCAGGGAAGACAGGGTGACCTCTGCACTCTTCCCTCTGCACTCACTGTGGGCAAGGATGTGGATGGCTCTGACAGCCAGAGCCCCGACAGCTTGCTCAACAGCCTGCAGGGCCCAAGATGGACCCACAGCAGGAAACTAGTCCAGCCCAAACACCAAGGAAGCAGAGGCTGAGAACCACTGAGAACCACTGCTTTAAAATGCTCTGGACATTTTCAAAAGCAAAGGTACGCTTGCAAACGTTGATTTTAATTACCCTTTGAAACAGAGGCCAGTCCTTTCATAGAAGGACTTACAGCCATAAATCTCACCCAAAGAAATAGTTGCCTTTGAAGTTGCAAATAACGTAATCAGATTTTGGGCTTTGCTGCTCGGTCGACTTGTTGTCTGTCATTCCTTCCCTACCTTTGCAAACCCAACCCTGGACCTGTGCTGGTCTGACCCAAGAATAACGTCAGAACACAGCGCCCTTTCCTGCCCACACAGCCCGGCTCCTAGGCCCACAGAGCTAAGTTCCTCAACGGAGAGGCCCTTAGGCAAGACCTCCTCACTCCAAGGGCTGCACCTCACCCAGCTCCTGGGAGGTGCAGGTACAGGCAACATCCCTGGGGGCCTGCATGGTTTAGGAGGCATGGGTAAGTAAATGCTATTCTGAAGGATTACTAACAATGAAAAAGTACTCACAAAACAAAAGGTTGAATTTAAATGTATATTCCAGGGCCAGAATAACAGAATGAGTCTGCAATGCTGGGATCTCCGAAGGCTGTGGATCCCATGCCTCGCTGCTCCACTCCTGATCCAGCTCCCTGCTAATCGCTGGGAAAACAGCAGAAGTTGATTCAAGTCCTAGGGTCCCTGAGCCCACATGGGAGACCTGGATGGCTCCTCGATTCAGCCTGGCCTAGCTCTGGAATGAACCACCAGATAGAAGATCTCTCTCTCTCTCTCTCTCTCTCTCTCTCTCTGTAACCCTGCATTTCAAATATGGAGAATAAAATATATCTTTAAAACAAATAAACAAAACAAAAAAAAATCCTATGCTACCTACACCAGACACTGGGACAGGTGCACCATGAAACAGGTGATTCATGGGCACATTTCACATAGAATACAGGAAACACTGAACGGGTCTCTAGAATAAGAGTCAACCTGGCAGCATGGAGCGCGCAGCCCCCTCGGGAACAGAACCAGAAGAAGAGGTCCCAGTCCTTCGCATGCAGACGGCCCCCGCAGGCTCCGTGTGTGGGAGCTACAGGTCAGGGCCGTAAGCAGCAGCTACAGAAGGAAATACAGGAAGGGAAACATAGCATGGGTCAGAAGGCGGAGTTCTGCAGGGACTCTGTGACACACGTGTGTGCACAAGCAAGCACAGGTGGGTGTGTAACGGGTCATGACACAAGGTCAATGTCTATTCCCGGTCACACCCCTCCCACCACTTCCTGATCTCATTCGCTTCTCTGCTTGAACCTCAACGTGTTTGGGCTTCCAACAGAATAGTATGACATAGAAACTGACACAGGAAGGCCCACAAGCTCAGAGATGGGACCAGCAGCGCCTGCAGTCTCATGACTAATAATTATTTCATGACAAAAGCATACAAGAGGGATATAGGAAAATATCTCCCCTTCGCCCAAAAGGGTAACCCCACAGTGGAGCCAGGCCCATCCATTCAGAGATGAAAGCTCAGCCCCAAGCCTTCTGCCTAATCCACGCTTGTGAGGGACCCTGGCATTCTGCAAGAAGGTGTTAGAAGAGGCATCAGGTCTGTTGCAGAGACCAAGATAAAGCAGAACCAGAAAAATCTGAAAGGACAGAAACACTTGCAAGCCAGCTGGGTAGCAGGGTGCTGTAAGCTAAAGGCTTCTGGCTGAGCAGAGTGTCTCTTCAAAAGCTGAACCCAGTTCTAAGTGTGTATGTATTTTTAAAATATTTACTTATTAACTTATTTTTTGGAAAGGGGAGTTACAGAGAGTGACAGATCTTCCAAACGGCCGCCAACAGCCAGGTCCGCGCCAAGCCAAAGCCAGGAGCCTGGCACTCCATCCCGGTCTCCCACGTGGATAGCAGGGATCCAAGCACATGGGCCACCGTTGGCTGCTTTTCAAGGCACATTAGCAGGAAGTAGATTGGAGGCTGAGTAGCCAGGGCTGTGGCTCAGATATGAGATACAGACAGTGTGGCGATGGTGCCACAGTGCTGGCCCAGCTCCAGGGATTTTCAACTCTGGACTCTGCTCCTCACACCTCCCCACAAAAGGAGGCTCTGAAAATGCACATAAATAATCGAGGTAGGGGACCCGGAACGGTAGCCTAGCAGCTAAAGTCCTCGCCTTGAACACACTGGGATCCCATATGAGCATCGGTTCTAATCCTGGTGGCCCCGCTTCCCATCCAGCTCCCTGCTGGTGGCCTGGGAAAGCAGTCGAGGACGGCCCAAAGCCTTGGGACCCCGGACCCACGTGGGAGACCTGGAAGAGGCTCCTGGTTCTCGGCTTCGGATCGGCGCAGCGCTGGCCCTTGTGGTCACTTGGGAAGTGAAATCAGTGTATGCAAGATCTTCCTCTCTGTCTCTCCTCTCTGTATATCTGACTTTAGAAATAAAAATTTTTTAAAAAGTGAGGGTGGGGCAGTGTGGATCCTCAGGGCTGGTGAAGGCACCTGGGCCCCACAAGGACTCCAGGGTTGGAGTCCTGCCTCAGGTGGCTGACTCCAGATCCCTGCTAAGGCGGACACTAGGAAGCCGTGGTCACGGCTCCAGTGCGCAGCCTCAGTTCCCCCACCCCCGCCATGGCAGGCACTTAGGGAGAAAACCAGTGGATGAGAACTCATTCTCTTCTGCCTCTCACATAAACACAAAAGCATTATTACAAGTGAGACATAGTAACTCCAGGATGAAAGATTTCAAACTGCAATGAAATGGGAATCTTCACATGCGGCCATGTCAATAGTCTACATATTACACAAATGTCACTGTCTTCACAGAAAAATTCACCCTCGGGGCCCAGCACAATGGCTCAATTAGCTAATCCTCCACCTCCAAGCACCAGGATCTCATATGGACGCTTATTTGTGTCCCAGCTGCTCCATTTCCCATGCAGCTCTCTGCTCTTGTCTGGGAAAGCAGTCAAGGATGGCCCAAGGCCTTGGACCCTGTACCACGTGGGAGATCCATAAGAAGCTCGCGGCTCCTGGCTTTGGATTGGCTCAGTTTCAGGCACCGCAGCAGCAGATCTTCCTCTCTGTCTCTCCTTTTCTCTGTAAACATGCCTTTCCAATAAAAACAAATAAATCTAAAAGAAACAAAGGCTCTGTTTAAACAAAAAAAAAAAAGTCATCTTGCTGGCAAAGGGTGTCCACATTCTAGAAGAACGTGACGTGCAGCTCCCACTCCCCACACAAACCTCTCCGTGCTCTCCTTCCAGCCTGATCCAACAGCTCTTGGCTCTCACATGCAGAACTCTTCCCTGACACGGTTCTAGAAGCACAATGTCTCCAGTCTCCATGAACACAGATGGAAGAGCCGTCAACAGTGCCCGTCCCGCCGCGGCCTCAGCACTGCAGCTTCCTTCAACAAGAGCTGTTCAATGTGCTGAATGTCACCTTGCAGCTTCCCACGACTGGTACAGAACCCTCACTGCTGAAGTCCTCTGCGTGGTCCTTGTCCCCTGGGACATGAGAAGCTTCTGTGACACTGTGCTGGATAAACCAGCCTGGTGTCAACATCGCCCCTGACTGTGGCAGCACTGCCCTTGGTGCCCACATTCAAGTCTCGCTCCTCTGACTGCTGCTCTCCCTGCTAACAGCAGAGGGCAGTAGGCTGCAGTGAAAAGGAACTTGGGCTTAGCACCTGGCAGTGAGGACTGGAGTCACTTCCACTTAACTCTCTTTCCAGAACCTTCCAACCTGCTTTCTGCAATATGGAGACACAGGTAATTCCTACTACCTCCCTCCATCAGTGATCGTGGTCAGCCAATCACACCCAGCATAGCAAGTGTTTCCCCAAGCCTGAAATTCAAATTCAGCCTACATCAACAGAGTCTCTGCCATCATCTGGGCTGAACCTGAAGGTTCCAAAGACAGCGTGCCAAGCCCAGCACAGCAGCCTAGTGGGTAAAGTTCTCGCCTTGCAACTGCCGATGGGATCCCATACGGGCATCGGCTGGTATCCCGGCTGCTCCACTTCTCAACCAGCTCCTTGCTTGTGACCTGGGAAGGCAGTCGAGGATGGCCCAAAGCCTTGGGACCCTTGCACCTAAGTGGGAAATCCAGAAAAAAGCTCCTGGCTTCAGATTAACTCAGCTCTGGCAGCCGTTGCGACCACTTGGGGAGTGAACCAATCTCTCTGTTTCTACTTTCTGTGTATCTGACTTTCCAATAAAAATAAAGAAATAAAGAAAGAAACACAAGGGCAGAAAGGAAGATTTTTCCAGAACACAAATGATGTCAATCTAGAACAAAGCTCTACAACCCGACTGTGAGAACCAGCTTGAGAGAGCTGTGAACCAGAACAATAAAGCGGCTGTCCCTTTAACAGCCAAAAGCCACAGGCCACTCTCCTCCACCCTCTTCACCACCTGGGGAGCGGCTGGGAAACACAAGAAACAACCACCAAACTGGGCAAAGTCCATGCACCACCAAGTCCCCATTCAAGAACGGACACTTCCTCCCTCCACAGCTCTTCAGTCAAGGATGGTGAGCACCGGTGGGTGGAAACTCTCCAAGCTGTCACCCAGGCTGCTGGCGCAACCTGTGAGCATGCTCCAGTCACTCTAGACATCATGCTTGGGGCCCAGTGTGGTAGCCCAGTGGCTAAAGCCCCTGCCTTGCATGCGCCAGGATCCCATACAGGTGTCAGTTTGTGTCTTGGCAGCTCCACTTTCCATCCAGCTTCCCGTTTGTGGCCTGGGAAAGCAGTCGAGGACGGCCGAAAGCTTTGGGACCCCGCACCCGTGTGGGAGACCCGGAAGCAGCTCCTGCCTTCGGATTGGCTCAACTCCAGCCATTGCGGTCACTTGGGGAGTGAATCAGTGTATGGAAGATCTTCCTCTCTGTCGCTCCTCCTCTATATAGATATATACTATATAGAAAGTCTATCTGTATAGACTTTCCAATAAAAATAAATAAATCTTTAAGAAAGAAATCATGCTTGGGCATTCTGACCTGACACTTCGTAACTGGAGCCTTCCCTTTAACACGCAGATTTCTGCTTCCCTGGGACCGCAGCATTCAGAGCTGCAAGCCCCCAGCCTGAACCCCACACAGCAGGCTGAGGCTAAAACCCTGCAGTGAGGGAGGGGGCTTCCTCCCGACCCTCCCCGCAACTCACACGACCACCTTCAGTGTTGCGCAAAACCTCGGGGACCCATGGCCCTCAAAAGGGACCAAGGAAGAACATACTGAGAAGCCCGTGCTTCGAGCAAAATGAGGGCAACGCCATTTCCTTGGGGAAGCGATCCGGTTGAGGCATGAACACGTGACACGGGAGGCAGTCCCCCCCCAAGGCCGTATCACTTCCTGGACTCTGGGCCAGCATCCCGTGACTGCACCTCTGCTCACCCATCCGCACGAGTGACCACCAAGACAACGTAGCAACCAGGAATTGCTCCAAGACCTCTGTGTGTGTTCGTTCACCTCACGCTTCCCAGAAACTATGATGTTAGCTTATGTCAATAGTTATTCACAGATGGGGAAACCAAAGTAAAATGAGGATACAGGCCTGGCCCACAGTCACATGGCCAGTGAGTGGCAGGGCTGAGATGTGAGACCAACAGCCACATCCTCAACCACTTGACTCCAGCACATCTTAGACACGCAGCCCAACTGCTGGATGCATGACCTTGCAGGCCACGGAGGACCTGGGGGACAACACCCTTTGGTCTCACAGGACTCTCCAACACTTGAGCGGTTAGTGTGACAGCACAATTTTGACAGAGAAATTCATTTTCTATTAACATGAAATTCTTGGGAAAGAACGACCTTGTGGAAGGCTGATGTGATCAATCCAAGCTGTGTGTGACACCAGCTGGTCTCAAGGCAAGCACTCTTCTCCTTTTGGAGTCCCTCCCAGCAGGTATACCACCAGGCAACCCAGGGAACGCCAGTTCCAGGAAGCAGAACCCTTCGGCACAGCCCTGTGATGGCTGCGTTGCATCCCGCTGGCTTCCACACCCCACCCCTAGCCGGGGCTGACCTGTGCTCTTATCCAGGAAGTCCATGGACTCCTCGCTGGCGCTGAAGTGGCTGGAGGTGGCCTTCTTCTCGGGGTCCTGCTCCACGTCGGAGCCCGTGTGCACGGAGGAGTTGGTACTCATCGGGGACCGGGGCATGTCCGACAAGGATATCCTGCGGCCAGAGCCGCCACTCAGCATCGGCTTGCTCATGAGGATCTTGGGGGAGGCCGTCATGTCGAAGTTGAGCTTGACCTTCTCCTGTTTGTCGATCTTGGCCGTGCCCGCGCTGGGGTTGGTGGGGTCGAGCAGCATCTGGTACTGGCTGTTGGGTGTGTAGGGTGTCCTGAATGGAGAGTAATTAAAGACCCCGAACTTCCTGCGGATGTTCTCCACGTACACCTCCATCTCCTGCATGGCACTGTTGAAGATGCTCTTCGTCTTCTTCACAGAAAAAGGGATTTCTTTAGACATGAGGTAGCAGTTATTGATGGGGACCCAGGCCCTGGGAGGGCGAGAGATGGCATCGGTTAACATCTGTCACCTCTAAGGCTGCCGGTTTCTTAACACAAACCCAACGAGCCCACTCCCTTGGCCACGATGCTCACGCTCCCTCTTCCCCTTTTTTAAGAGCTAGATAGGAAGTGCAGCAGAAGGGATGTGAACTGGGGCACATATGGGATGCTAGAGGGCTAACCTACCATGCCACAACACTGGCCTCTGCCAAGATGTGTAAATATTTATTCTATTCTCTGACAATGATTTGGCTTGACGGTTCATTAATGATCCACTGAGCTGACAAGTTCTGCCTTCAAGGCAGCAATCGAGAACAAAACTCAGCTAAAATGTGAAAAGGCTGAATGCACTGTCATTTTAATTCATTAAAAAAAGAAAGAAACCCTCTTGGGCTTTTGGTTGGTGGCGGGTGGCCCCCAGCCACTGCAGGCTCCACTATACCTCTGAATGTAAAATGATTCCCCAAACTCCCTCGGCGACCCAAGGCCACGAGGAGTTTTCTTTTCTCGCTACAACTTCAAAGGCCATCCGATGGACACTTCGGAAATGGCTTGCCTTTAGAAGGGCATGTGACTGAAGGTGAGACAGTTCACGCAGGGAATGTCCCAAAACTAGGCCACTGGCCTTTAGTGTGGACCTGGCACCACACGCTCCAGGGGGCTCAAGCTCCTCCCTCAATACCCTACATTCCACTGGGCGACCAAGACAAGGAAAACGCCAGGGACCATCCTGGAACCAGCAACCCATGTGACTGCAGGACGGGCCAGGGATGACACATAGCCATGGTGGGTGACGCCCGAGGCCACATACAGACGTCAGGGCAGCACGTGCTCCTCACGTGGCTCTCCCAGTGCTGGGAGAAAGGAGCTTTCCCAAAGGAGCCTTGCCGACCTCCCAGACTGCAGGCCAGAGCAGGACCACAGCAGCCGGGAATTCAGCTGCCATCAGGTAGCCCAAACACCCATGGCCAGGACATGGGGAGCCAGAGGCATTGGCCCAGCCACAGTCCAGAGCCCCCCACTGCCAGTGTTTGGAGGAGAATTAGAAAGAATGGGCTTCAGATCTGGCAAGCTCAACCATGCCTGCTTGGAATGCCAGAGACCAGCAGGATCTCTGCTATTGTTAAGATTCTGGAAGACCTGCATTTATAGAATGAACCACCCTGGGGAAGAGACCCAAGTCTAAACTCAGAATTTATCTCTGCTTCATCTCCACCTCACACACGTAACCCCAAGGCTGATTTCTAGAGCACCTGCTGTATAACACGCTTTTGGACGTGAGCTAAGCAATTTTCCACTCAAGGCCATCACGCTGGTACTCAGAGGTCTCAGAATTGAGCACTTTTGATTTTCAGCATAGGGGGTGCTCAATCCACATACACTTGGCCACAAGTTCAACACTTGACAAGCAATTCCAAACCACCCAGGAGGAATTCATCATGTCCACATGGTACAATTCAGAGTATAGGGAGATGGTGTACAACCTTTGGGGATGCTAAATAGAAACAGGAGGAAAAGTCAAACACCCCCAGAAAAGTGAGCCACTCCCCCAGAGTGCTGGAAATGACCAGCTTCGTGTTCAGCCCCCACCTGTCACTCTGTCCAGGCCTGAGAAGCCATGTCACTGGCCAAAGGAAAAGAGAACGGAGTGGAGAGAAAAGCCTCAGGGGGAGACCGTGGGGTGTGTTGGACGGGTGAGAAGCAAGGTTCCAGCCAGGATGGGGACACATCTCTCAGAAGCCACGTGATCCCAGCTCTGCCATGGGTGAATGCAGTCCAGAACGGCCAATGACACCAACGGGACTCAAGATCATTCAAAGTCTTGGCTGGTGCAAAACAAAACTTGATTTCCATCACACGAGGCTGTCCGTGAGAGGCATCTTTGTAATATGCACTTTCCATGAACTTTTTTCAAGCTCTTTTTGTTCATGTCAAGAACAGAGTGACAGAGACCTCTAGTCCATACCCTGGTCCGCTGCCCACGTACACACACAAGACAGAGGCTAGAACAGGTCAAAGGCAGGAGCCTGAAATTCCTCCAGACCTCCTACACTGCTGGCACCCACATGGGCGATCAGATAAAATTCCTGGCTTCTGGCCAGTTAGGGAGTGGATCAGCACATACAAATCCACTTTTCCCTTACAAGTAAATAAATCACTAAAAAAATTAAGAGGCAGCTCCACACACACAAAAAAAGAAAAACCACCTCCAGCATCGCCAGACGCACAGTAAGCGTGCAGTCACTGTTGCCTATTTTCCCTCCAAGCTCTGCAGGTCATTAATGAGATTTCCAATATTTGTAGATAATTATGTGTTTGTCTATGAAATAATTTTTGTCCCAAAAAAGGGAAAAATCTTGCAGTGAACAAAACAATACAGAGGCAGACTCATCAGAACACGCCCCAATCTGTGCCTGGGGTTCCCGGCTTGTCCTCTGGGCTTATTTCTTGACCAGGAGCCCACAGATACTCCATGTCGTTTCTGACCCTGTGGCCCTGGCCTCCCGCACGCACACCGCGCAGCTCAAGCTTGGATTCCACATCGTCCAAGGGGCTCCCTGGGGAAGGGCTGGTGGCCTCCACTGCCCCGTGTTCCTGGGTGCCACTCAGAGTGGCCTGTGACAGATGCGTCCCGTGAGCTGGAGGTCTCTGGGGTGTGAAGAGAACTCCCCAGGAGAAAGCCATCCTGTCAGGTGTGGCTTCACCCACAGCTACTGGCCAGCCCCATGGAGCGCCCTTAACCACTCCCTTACTCAACAGAAGCCTCGGAGCACCCACCCTCCAGGGCTGGGCAGGGAGGTACAACAGGGCCCAAGGGAAAGACTCTGGCTCGGTCACAAATGACCACAAAGAACCCATGCAGAGCCATGCGTTGAGGAAGTAGCCTCTCCCAGACAGGGCTGAGTTCTGGCTCCACTCGCAACTTTAGTTTCCTGCTGATACACGCACCCTGAGAGGCAGCAAGAGATGGCTCAACTATTCAGATCCCTGAGACCCAATGGGACACTCCCAGCTTTGGCTTGGTCCAGCGCTGGTTGTTGCAGATAGCTGAAGAATAAGCCAGAAAATGAAAACAGTGTGTGCGTGCGTGCGTGTGTGCCTTTCAAATAAATAAAAACATAAGAGGCCAGCACTACGGCTGCCCATGATGTCCACATCCCAAATGGGGGCCGAGTTGAGTCCTAGCATCTTCCCATGTAGCTCCCTAACAAGGTACCTGGGAAAGCCATGGAAAATGGCCCAAGTCCCTGGGCCTCTGCACCTAAGTGGGAGACCCAGACGAGGCTTCCGGCTTCAGACCTGCCCAGGCACAGCCATTTGGAGAATGAACTGGCAGATGGAAGCTCACTGGTTCACTTGTTCCTTCTCCATTTCCCACTTTCTCATGTTCTCTTTTTGTCTGCCTCTGGAACTCTGCTTTTCAAATAATAATAATAATAATAATAATAATAATAATAATAATAAATAAAACTTTAAAAAGGAAATCCTGGATTACAGTGTTGTGGCACAGTGAATTAAACCACCACTGGCAACTCAGCAGCTATTCAAGCTTCAGCTGCTCTGATTCTGATCTGACTTCTCACTAATTCACCTAAGAGACAGCCAGTGATGGCTCAGCTGCCTGGGCTGCTGCCATCCACGCGGAAACCCCCATGTGGTCTTCCTAACTCCTGACTTCAGACGGGCCCAGCACCAGTTGTTTGCCATTTGCAGAGTCAACCAGCAAATGGACAATTTCTCATTCTCTCTCCCTCTGTCTCCATGCCTTTCAAAATGAATAAACCAACCTTTTCGAAAATTGCGTTTTTACATCTATGTATGTATGCTGTCTTTCCACCTGTGCCGGGTAGGTACAGAATTTTAAATATTCTCCCCCCACACACATGCTGAGTCTCTGCCTCGTTTAGTCACATGGTCACCTGCTAAAAGACAACTAAAGATATGAACTGTTGCTCAGCTACAGCCACCTGCTGCTGCGGAGGACACAGGGGCTCCACGCTCAAGGGAGCTGCTGTTCATAGAATAATTTCACTTTGTACTGTGAGGAGGGGAATGGGACCATGGAAGGCAGACAGCTAACAAGGCTGCATGCCCTGGTCGGTTCCTGCTTCGGCCTCAGATGGAGACAACGGGAGGGCATCAGGCACACGAATGACACTAACAATATGGGAGAAGACTTCTGACCCCTAAAAGTGTTATTCTGAAATACAACTTTACACACAAGCTTTACTTACTCCAGAAACCACACCCCGTTCCCACCCCCACCCAAAAAAAGGGGGATAACAATGTTTAAAACAGCCAGGTAACCCGCAGCAACCATGAGAGCAAGATGCTCTTCCGTTACACCTGACAAAACTGAAGGCCAGAGACGCCAGGCTGAGCCGGCATCAGTACAACCAAACCAATCACCACCATGCCCTCCCACCTCCTCCCTTATCCAAGGACATGTCACAGGTTCAGCTGCAGCTAAGGCTTAAGCTAAGCTAAGCCCGACGGAATTCCCACCTGTCGTGTTGTCCAAAGAACCGGGCGTCAACCTGCCCGTCTTTGTCCCGTAGAGCTTTCGCAGGCCAGAAGGGGAAGCCCTTGAGCTTGGCCCAGACCAAAGGATGAGGATTGCTCTAGGAAAGAAAACACCCAGAGTCTGTATGGATTCAACAGCCAGGCACATGCTGAGAACAAACACGGCAGATGGGGACACTCGGGCCATGACCAGCTTCCGTCAGACGCAGGCCCAGGGCATCCTCCCTAACCAGGTTGAGGATCAGACACCGGCTGGAAACTGCAAAGGGGCCGAGCCTGAAATCCTGGCTGGGCTGGTAGGACCTGGGGGGTGGGGCGCAGAAGCTGGGGCTCACCTCTCTGCACCACATGCACACAGACACCCTACCCCTGGGACACGGTATGAGGTGAGGGGCTTCGAGAATGCAATCGGGCTCCAGAGTGTCCAGTGCCCAGGCTTCCATGCCCCAAGGGAGAGACTTCCATGGGTCCAGGGTCTCTGCTGCACTGGGCCCATCTATGTGGCCCAACCCACGGCAGCCCCCATCTCCCTCCCACCCCAATCAGGTACTGTTCTTAGAAAACCCAGATCCACAGCAGACACTAAGGGCAGACAGACAGAAGACCATGGAGTGAATCCAGGGAAGAGTTCATGAATGAGTTAAAACAGGGCCCCTGTGACACGTGAGAGATATATTCCCATGAGGCTTGCTTTACCGTCCGCCTCGCCCATCTACCCTCTGCACCTCTCTTCAGCTCCCTGCAACCCTGTCCCCCGCAGATGGCTTAGTTCAACAACCGAGCACCCTGTGAGGCCCGAGTGCAGCAGCCCAGCACGCCACGACGCCAGCGCCGGAGCCCAGCATCTTCTGGTGTCAGCCTTGTTTCCCACCCAGGTTTTTTCCAATCCATACCAGGACCAGCAACAGATCATTTCAAAATTCATTCCAAATGTCGTTTGCTAAGTCCCCAGGGAGAAAGCTGTGGTAGGCTCGGGGATACAATTAGAGAAACCCTACTTACACAAGGCTCACAGAACCAGTTCTCTCGCTTTTGGCAAGCAGCTAGATAACATTCAGGGCACACTTCAATTTCATTCATCTGCAAAATAAAAACACATTAGAACATGGCACCAGTGGTCCTGAACACACAGGGTGACACGAACCTAGCCAAGCCCCACAGCGGGAACTGCTCCAAAACAAATTCAACTGCGGGTCCCAGGTCCTCACTTTATCACCCCTCTCTGGACCACACTCCACCCTGGTACCATTCACTCCCCCACAGCCCTTATACACAGGAATCCCCTCTCTTCCCTCCCCCGCCCAGGGGCTCCACAGGGCACAATGCTACCTTGGACCAGCTTAACTCTTCCTCCCCACCTTCCCATTCTCCCCAAGCACCCTTGGGTGTCAGGACTACAGGCAATGAATCAACCAGCTGCAGTGGATGGTATGCAACACAGTCAATAGGGCCAATCAGGGAGGACGGCCCAACTCCTCGAGTCTCTGCACCCACTGGGGAGGCTCCTGGCTTTGGCTTGGCCCAGCCCTGGCTCCACTAAAGTTATTAGAAGTATTAACTTTGCCTTTCAAATAAAACAAATAATTTTTTCTTTTATCTTAGGAGGTTTATTCCAGTGGGGCAGGAATAAGGTGGAGGTGGTGGAGAGAAAAAGGGGGGAAGGGGAAGAGGGAAAGGAGGCCGGAAGGAGAAGAGAGAGAGGAAGAGCAAAGAAGAAGAACAAAACAAATAAATCTTAAAGCACGGGGTGATGAGGTGACGGGATGGATTGAGGATGGGGGACTAAGCATTCGCTCTGCTCCTCCAAGGCTGTGTGAGACACGGCCTTAGACCACTTGTTGGAGCTCATCTGGACATCCACTGCACCCAAGGATCCCTCCCCATGACAACTGCCAGGCTGTTTCTCATCTGATACCATGGAGAGGGATGGGGGGCGTCTTTGTCGTTTTTATTTTTCCTGAAGACATGGGATACTGTCCCCAGCTCAGTGAATTCAATCATCATCACCACAGCTTTCCAGTAACAAGCATCGCCGCCCCATCCTTCATTCCATCTAAAAGGGGTCATGGAGAAACACACACCTCATGCTCACAGATTTTGATGACCACTTTCGCTATTTGTGTCAATTTATGATTTCCTGCAGGAATAAGAAAATGCAATTAATTCTAAAGGAAACGCTGTTAACACCCAGTCATGGGATTAAGCA